>NC_057724.1:73295252-73310336 GCF_004010195.1 Chiloscyllium plagiosum | reverse complement strand
GCTGGCAGGTGGGACTAGATTGGGTTGGGATATCTGGTTGGCATGGACAGGTTGGACAGGTCTGTTTCCATGCTGCACATCTCTATGACTCTATGACCTCTCATTCTTCCAAACTCCAATGAGTAGAGTCCCAGCATGTTTGACCTTTGCTCATATGATAATCCCTCCATACATAGGGATCTTCCTTGTGAATCTTGTCTGAACTACCTGCAATGAAATGATAACTTTTCATATATAAGGGAAACAAAACTGCTCACAGTACTTCTGATATGGTCTCATCGGCATCAGTAATGCTAATGGTGTTTATTACTCTTTCCTCATTATTGAAATACCTGAGTGGATTGCTAGGCGACTTCAGAGGGTAGTTCAGGTATAACCACATCACTTTGGTACTGAAGCTGCATAGAGGTCAGTCATTGTAAGTACAACAAGTTTCCTATGTTGGAGACAGTAACGACAGCAGATGCTGGAGGTCAGATTCAATAGATGTGAAGCTGGAAAAGTACAGCAGGTCAGACAGCATCCGAGGAGCAGGAAAGTAAACATTTTGGGCTGAAACCCTTCATCAGGACTAGAGAGAGGGTGGGGAGCTCAGAAGTAAATAGAGGAGAGTGGGGGTGCTGTGAGAAAGATAGTTGGGATGGTGATAGGCAGATGCAGTTAGCCCATTATTTTGATTGGTCAGTGGGAAGGGTGGAGTGAATAGGTGAGTAGGAAGATGGACAGGTGAGGTGAGGCCAGGGAGGTGAGGAGGAGGGCTGGACATGGGATAAGGCTGGGGATATATTGAAGCTGGTGAAGCCAATATTGAGGCCACTGGGCTGTAAGCTGCCCAGGTTTCCTGTGCTAAATGATATCAAGCATCCAAGGTGCGATATTACCTCATGCTTTCTGGTAGTCCAGTAAACTAGTCTGGATCCGACCACTGTCCCGAGCTTGGAAAGAGTTAAGACGTTTTGAAAGCATTTTCAGCTTCTTCAATTCAAATACACACTATGTATATAAAGAACAGTAATTCGCTAAGGAACATAATGTAACCAGTACTTAAATAGTTTACACCCACCTGCTTGACATATTGTACTGTGCATTTTAAATGCAATCTGTCTGTTAGAATGCATAGGGATAAGAGATACCTCGTGAACTAGAGTTGAACATTAAATATTCAAAGAGCAAAGAGAAAGACTTGCATTTTTATAACTCCTTTGATGACCACAGACCATTCCAAAGTGTTTAGGAATCAATAGCAGAACATGTTAAAATTAATAAGGAGGAGATATTAGACATTTAATGGACATACGGATATGTACAAATTTAACTGAGTTTTTTGAAAAGGTGAATTAAAGTATTGATGAGGGTAATACAGTTAATGTGGTTTATATGGACTTCTATCAGGCCTTTGACAGAATCCCACATGGAAGGCGGCTTCAAAAAGTTAGAGCACACGGAATTCAAGGCAAGTTTGTGAACTGGATCCAAAATTGGTGTAAAAGTAGGAGACAGAGAGTAATGTGCAGGCTTGTTTTTGCGATTGGAAGCCTGTGACCAGTGGTGTACAATAGGCTTTGACCTTTGCTGTTTCATATTTACATTAGCAACATGGAATGTGAATGTATAATTTGTAAGTTTGCAGACGACATGAAATTTGGTGCTGTTGATAGCAATGAGGATGGTCCCAGACTCCAGCCTGATATTGATCAGCCACTAAATTGGGTGGATGGAATTTAATCAAATAAGTGCGATGTGATGCATCTTGGGAGGTCAAATAAGGGAAAGATATACATAGTGAACAGTAGGTTCCCAGGGAGTACCAAGGAACAAAGGGACCTTGATGAGTTTGTGCATTCTCCCTGTGCCTGCGTGATTTCCTCTGGGTGCTCCGGTTTCCTCCCACAGTCCAAACATGTGCAGGTCAGGTGAATTGGTCATGTGAAATTGCCCGTAGTGATAGGTGCATTAGTCAGGGGTAAATACAGGGTAGTGGAATGGGTTTGGGTGGGTTACTCTTTCCACATTGTAGGGAAAGTAATCTAATCTAATCTACAAGTCCAGAGATCCCTGAAGATGTCAACACTGGTAGACAGGATGGGGAAGAAGGCAAATAGGATGTTTGACTTCATTTAGCCCAGGTGTAGAATATGGGAACAAAGAGGTCTTGTTACAACTTTACAAAACATGGGTTAGGCCACAGATGGAGTACTGTGTGCAGTTCTGGTCTCCACACAATTGGAAGGATTGCACTGGAGGGAGTGCAGAAGAGATTCACCAGGATATTGTCTGAGATAAAAAGTCTCAGTTATGAGGAAAGACTGGATAGGCTGGGTTTGTTTTCTTCGGAGCAGAGGAGGCTGAGGGGCTACCTGATTGGGTAAACAAAATTATGAGTGGTGCAGACAGGATAGATCTTAAGAATCTTTTTTCCAAGGCTTACGCATTTAAGAACAAAGGGCGCAAGTTTAAGGTGAGGAGCAAGTGATTTAGAGGAGATCTGAGAAAGAATTCTTTCACCCAGAGGATGGTGGGAATATGGAACGTGCTGCCTGAGAGGTTGGTTGAGGCAGGTACTCTCACAACATGAACAAGTTGGACTGAAGGGTCTGTTATTGTCCTAGAGTCATAGAGATATACAGCACGGAAACAGACCCTTCGGTCCAACTCGTCCGTGCCAACCAGATTTCCTAACCTAATCTAGTCCCATTTGCCAGCACTTGGCCCATATCCCTCTAAATCCTTCCTATTCATATACCCATCCAGACGCCTTTTAAATGCTGTAATTATACCAGCCTCCAAAACTCCCTCTGGGAGCTCATTCCATGCACACACAACCCTCTGTGTGAAAAAGTTGCCCCTTAGGTCGCTTTTATATCTTTTCCTCTCTCACCCTTAACAGTTTCCATGTTTCCATGGTATATGACCCTATGACTTGATAAGCATCTGGATGAGCACTTAAAATGCCAAGACAGTGGAGAGAATGGAGTATCAGTGGGATTAGTGTAGTTTGATATTTGTTCATCGGCATAAACATGGTTGCCCCAAGGGCCTGGTTCTATGCTGTTTGTAACGTACAATTTTTGAGGTGAAGTCACTATTTTAAAGTAGGAGTCAGAGCAGGTAATTTGCACATGTAGGTTTGCCCAAACAGCAACCAGGTACCATAGGTACCCTTGTAATGATTGCAGTTATGAGACCACAGTTTTGGAAAAACATATAAGGGGTTAACTGCTGCACAGTAATAACTTTGAGGCATTAAAATCCATGCCAGATCTTGGGAACTACAATCTATTGGAGGTAAAACAGAAGTTGCTGGAAAAACTCAGCAGGTGTGGCAGCATCTGTGAAGAGACATTCTGAGGAAAGGTCACCGGACCCGAAACATTAACTCTAATTTCTCTTCACAGATGCTGCCAGACCTGCTGAGCTTTTCCAGCAATTTCTGTTTCTGTTTCTGTTTCTGATTTACAGCATCCGCAGTTCTTTTGGTTTTTAATCTATCATTGGTTCCTGATCACGATCCTGAATTAAATCTGAAACTACTGTCTCAGGCTCTCTGTTTCTATTGGTCGAAAAGAGAAAACAGTAACAGCATCAACAAAAAAATCATTAGATCGTTCTCAACAGCTCCACTCCCGAAGGAAGCATATGACATATGAAAAGCAAAGTATATTTTGCTCAAAGGTCAGGGGTCAATGTTTATACAAGATCAATGTTTACGTGACTGACAGTAATGATGATGCTGAATGAGGCATAAACATTGTCCAAGATATCAGAAGAACTTCCTAAATGTTCTCCAAATAATCTCATGAGGTATTTTTAAAATGCCTTGTCTGAGATTATATTTGTGACCTTAGTTGAATGAAGCATCAAGTTGCACATCAACACTTACCCTTCTGTTTTGAACGTGACAGCACTACCTACTGAGACACAGCTCAGGAGCCCTGATGAAATTGATTAAACCACTCAAATAAACTGCCTGCACTCAGTTCCAGCACATGTAAGCATCCTTTATTGTCAGTGAAGATACTGCTACAAGGAACCACAAACAAAATGAGATTGTGCATTGATAAATTAACAATAAAACAGAAGAGAAATTATTTCTTGATTGTTTTCAAATTGCCAGACAAGCAATGGGAAATGTCCTATTAAGGTTGATGAGTGACTGATGGAACTCATTAGATTATCCCATCATTTATTTGGATTGTCTTGACATCAATTGTGGTAGAAATTAAACCCTGTAAATGGAGCCTGAGCAGGTGAAAGATACTGAAATGTCATCATCACTACATATCGTAAAGTGAGAGTAACTGCAGTGGCAATCAGTAAGTGGTTTGGTTTTGGCTCATTAAATAACACTCTTGCATCTGAGTTCTGGAAGATTGTGAATAGAAACTTAAATAAGGGGCTCTTGTAGTGCACTGGTAGTATCACTACCTCTAGATTTGAATGTCTGGGTTTAATCCTACTGTACTCAGACATGGCAAAACAGGTTGATGCAAAAATATCTAGAGATGTACAATTACAATATTTAAAAGGCGTCTGGATGGGTATACGAAGAGGAAAGATTTAGAGGGAAATGGGCCAAATGCTGGCAAATGGGATTCGATTAATTTAGGATGGACGAGCTGAACCGAAGGGTTGTTTCCAAGCTGGACAGCTCTATGACTCTGTGACTCCATGATGTAAACCCAAAAACTGATTAATCACTCCATCAGGGTTAATACAGCAATGCTCATGTCATGGATATTTATTTAAAAGAGATGTTAAACCACGGAACCATATTCCCTTTCAGTTGGTCATAAAAGATCCCATTTTTTTATTTCAAACAAGAGCAGATGAGGTATCCTGGCTGATGTTGATCCTTCAATCATAGGAGCTTTATGAATGCAGTTCTTTCCTGGACCACAGAAATCCTGCTTTATAAAGTGAAACAGTAGGAAACTGTTCAAAATAACAGTTTAAGAGAAAACGAGGTTTATTGTGTTGCAGTGGTAGTGTTCATACCCTGGAATAGGAGACCTGGGTTCAAGTCTCAACTGCTCCAGAGGTGTGTCATAACATCTCTGAAGATGTTGTTTAGAAAAATAGATGAAATGTTAAAAATTGAAAAGAGGCTTCTTGTGTTCCAGAGATAGTTTTCATATCCCTGGAATGGGCGACTGAGGTTCAAGTCCCACCTGCTCCAAAACGACAGAACAAAATCTCTGAACAGGTTGATCAGAAAATAAAATATAAAGATAGGTGCCTCAGTGTTTGTGCTCTTCAGTAATGAGTGCAATGACTCAGTCCATGAATTGGGAGTAATTGAGACTCAAGGTTCAAAATGGTAGATGTTCACACTCCCAAAATCCATGATGGCAAAGTGCTACTAATGTGCATTCTTTATCCAACCAGCAACGATTGTCACAAGGTCTGCCAGGTGACCTCATAGAATATGAGTTCCCTGACTGGGGCTGTTAACCTGGTCCAATCAGGGAGCCCTGGTTGACAGATATAGAGTCATAGAGTCATAGAGATATACAGCATGGAAACAGACCCTTCGGTCCAACCTGTCCATGCCGACCAGATATCCCAACCCAATCTAGTCCCACCTGCCAGTACCTGGCCCATATCCCTCCAAACCCTTCCTATTCATATACCCATCCAAATGTCTCTTAAATGTTGCAATTGTACCAGCCTCCACCACAACCTCTGGCAGCTCATTCCATACACATACCACCCTCTGCGTGAAAAATTTCCTCTTAGGTCTCTTTTATATCTTTCCCCTCCCACCCTAAACCTATGCCCTCTAGTTCTGGACTTCCTGATCCCAGGAAAAAGACTTTGTCTATTTACCCTATCCATGCCCCTCATAATTTTGTAAACCTCTAAAACATCACCCCTCAGTCTCCAACACTCCAGGGAAAATAGCCCCAGCCTGTTCAGCCTCTCCCTGTAGCTCAGATCCTCCAACCCTGGAAACATCCTTGTAAATCTTTTCTGAATCCTTTCAAGTTTCACAACATCTTTCCGATAGGAAGGAGACCAGAATTGCACGCAATATTCCAACAGTGGCCTAACCAATGTCCTGTACAGCCGCAATATAAATAGGAATGTCAAGGGTTCTGCTCACTCTGAGGGAGCTGGGTCAGTGTCATGTATGATGCATGTGTAAATAAAGCGTGACTTGGTGACGGGATGCCTGCCTCTATGGAATTATTTGACAATCAAATTTAAAACCAGTTCTTGACTGTTTGCCAAAATTGTCTAGTGTTCCTCTCAAGGAATTAATACATAATTTAGTGGTCAGAATATGAAATCTCTCATAATTACCTATGAGAGATGATTGGACTAAAATTGTATGCTTACAGTGTAAGAAGGTTTACAGCAGCAATTCCCATTCATGCAGAGATGCAGAAAGGTTGTAAGATATTATGCAATGTAAAGACTGTATATCTTTTTTGTACTTTTAAGTGTAGACTAAAATGGTAAAAAAAGTTTTGAAAGTGTTGTGTTGGATTTTTTAAAATCAAGTAACCTGGCACCTATTGTAAGTTTTTTTTATTCACTCATGGGCCATAGGTCTTGCTGGATGGGTCAGCATTTATTGTCCGTCCCTAGTTTCTATTGAGAATTTGCTGGTGAATTACTGTGGGTAGACAAACAATGCCCTTCAGGAGGGAATTCCAGGATTTTGATCTCGTGATACTGAAGGAATGGCAATATATTTCCGAATCAGGATGATGAATGGCTTGGAGGGGAACTTGCAGGCGATGGTAATCCCATGTATTTGCTGCTCTCATCCTTCCAGATGGAAGTGGCCGTGAGTTTAAATGGTGCTAAGGGTCTTTGCTGAATTTCTGTAGTGCAATCTGTCAATGGTACACACTGAGCATTGGTGCTGGAGAGAGCGGATGTTTGTGGATCTGGTGCCAAACAAGTTGGCTGCATTGTCCTGGATGGTGTCAAGCTTCTTGAGTGTCATTGGAGCTACAGTCATCTAGGCAAGTGGGGAATATTCCATCACATTCCTGACTTGCATCTTGTAGATGGTGGACAGGCTTTGGGGAGTCAGGAGGTGAGTTACTCACTGCATTATTCCTAACCTCTGACCTAGTCTTCAGCCATTACATTTATGTGGTGAGTCCTGTTAAGTTTCTACTCAGTGGTCACCCAATAGCTCTTCATAGTCAGGGATTTGATGCTGATAATACATTGAAGTCAAGAGATGGCAGTTAGATTATCTCTTATTGAAGATGGTCATTGCCTGGCATTTGAATGGCGCAAATGTTATTTGTCTGCCCAAGCCAGGATATTGGCCAGCTCTTGTTGCATTTCTATATGGACTGCTTCAATAGCTGAGGAGTTGTGAATGGTGCTGAACATTGTGCAATCATTGGTAAACATCCCCACTTCTGATATTATGATGGAGCTAAGGTCATTGATGAAGCAGCTGAAGATGGTTGGGCCTGGGACACTACCCTGAAGAGCTCCTGCAGAGATGTCCTGCAGCTGAGATAACTGACCTCCAACAACTACAACCATCAACCTATATACCAAGTAGGACTCCAATCAGTTTTGCTCGGGCTCCTGATGATGCGCTTGGCTGAATATGGTTTTGATGTGAAGGGTCTTTTATGTTGCTGTTTCTTGAGGAAAGGGCAAGGTTTGAAGATGAGCTGGAGCCAAAGGCTGTGTATGAATGGGCCTTTGATTAGCAACGAGTAGCTGATTGTCTGTGGACTGGTGACAAGTTATTGATGACAAAGGCCTTCTACCTCACAACAGCTATGTGATTAGCTCTCAAGTATCTGAACAGTTAGGGTGTAGAAATTTTGGCAGAATCGATCAGACCTCTGAAGGAGATGAAGCTGTTTTTGCTCTGTAATAAAATAAATACCAAGCCTGAAGTTGGCTAGCTTAATTCACCTCATCAGTTGGTGGAAGCTGTGACTTTTAATTAATAAGCCAGAGATTTTTCTAAGTGTGAACCAGTCACACTGTGCCTTCTGAATACAAGTGAAAGTATCTGGAGAAGGAAGATTGAGAGCAGTATTGTTGTCGGCAAAAGGCTATGGACAGGGAACAGTGAACTGCCTTCCCAGTCTTTCGTTCTGCTCATAGCACCCATGGAGATTTTTAGTATGTGTTTGTATGTATGCATAAGTATGTAGAGACAGATTTCATTCCATGATTAGAGATTTAATTGGAAGAGTTATATCCCAATAGTTCATCATTGGTTACCTGCAGGAGTCTAGTTATTTATAATACATAGTCATTGTTGCTTTCAAAAAAATCTGGGCCTGAAAGACAGAAAAATCAGGGAATTCTGCATACTTTTTAACTTGTGTGACAACTCGAGGGATGGTGAGGCTTTTCTTTTTGCAATGTGCTATCTCAGTGAGGTGTAACAGCAAGCAGCATTTTTAAAATAATATGGGTAGGCATGTGAAAAGTAACTTCTCTCTCATTTCCTATTCAGTTAGTTGGGAAAACAAGGTAAGTAGTAGTCAAATTCAGTTCCTATATATTAATTATTAACAATGGTTAGCAGCAAGATGAAACTTGTGAATATCCTCCTGTGTCTTGCCATGTCTACTTTAATGAGACATGTCTCTTCATTAAGTTGGAGGATGAAGGTTTAACCTGACAGTTGACTTGCGGACTATTTTAATTGGTATGGAGTGGTTTCTGATTATACAGTAAATTCATTTGCACTTTAACAATCTACCTTATCATTCATTGACACAGCCAAAGGGAGAACAATGACTGAACCTCTCCAAAATTCTGTGCACTTCAAACGAAAATGTTATGGGTCTCTCTACTGATTGACCCATGTTGAGGCATATTAACCCCTGGGAACACTCAGCATCTTTTCTAGAGGCTGAATCTCTTCCTTTTCATACCTTTAAAAGTATGTTTAGATCAAAATATTATATTTAACATGTGAAGCACCCTATATAAATGTTACCCCTAGTGCAGTGCTGAGGGAATGTTTCATTTTCAGGGATATCAGCTTTCAGGCGAAATGTTAAATGTGCGCAAAACTTCCAATGACATTATTTGAAGAAAAGTTATTAGTCATCTTGGTGGTCTTATGAAGGTTTATCCATTAGTCAGCATCACAAAAGCTAATCATCACGCAAGCCAACCTTTCAACCATTGACTCCATCTACACTCCTTGATTTCTTTGAAAGGCTGCCAACATCATCAAAGAGCCTTCCCACCTCGGTTATAATCTCTTCCAAAATCTTCTCTCAGCCAGAAGATACAAAAGCTTAAACACATGTACCAACAGATTCAAGAACAGCTTTTTCCCCGTTGTTATTAGACTTCAGAATGGACCTCTCAAATTTCAGATCTAATATTGATATTGTTTTTTGTGGACAAAGTTTAAAAATCACACAACACCAGGTTATAGTCCAACAGGTTTATTCGGAAGCATGAGCATTCCAACTGCTGTTCTATCATTTAAGAAACTTCTTTGCAACCATGACTTTGTATTTCTCGCTCTATTCAATCACCTTATGATTTTCACTGTAATGATATGCCTATATTGCATGCAAAACAAAACTTTTCACTGTACCCAGGTACGTGACAATAATAAATCAAACCAAATATTATATTGTTGTTCACAGTAGTTTGCTCTGAACTTGCTCACTGTCCCATTTCCTATATTCAACCAATGACTACATTTCAAAAGGTGAAGTTAGACATCCTGAGACTGTGAAATAGAGACAAAATTCTGTGCTTGCTGGAAATCTGAAATAAAATCAGAAAATACTGGAGAAACTTAACAAGTCTGGCAACATCTGTGGAGAGAGAAATTGAGTTAAAATTTTGAATGCATTGTAACTCTTCTGCAGAAGTTCATAAAATCATGATGGGCCTACATAAGGTGAATAGCGAAGGTGTTTTCCCCCAGGTAGCGGAGTGCAAAACTAGAGGGCATTAGGTTTAAGGTGACAGGGGAAAGATTTAAAAAGGACCTAACTTTTTAATGCAGTGAGTGGTGAGTGTATAAAATGAGCTGCCTAGGAAGTGGTGGACGTTGGTACAATTGCAACATTTAAAAGGCAACTGGATGGGTACTTGAATAGGAAGGGTTTAACTGGAAATGGCCCAAAAGCTGGCAACTGGGACTAAGTTTAGTTTAGGATATCTGGTCAAGATGGACCAAAGCGTCTGTTTCTATGCTGTATAGCTGTATGACTCTATGTGGAAAAAGTGAGGTCTGCAGATGCTGGAGATCAGAGTCAGAAAGTGTGGTGCTGGAAAAGCCCAGCAGGCCAGGCAGCATCCGAGGAGCAGGAGAATCAATGTTTCAGGCATAAGCCCTTCATCAGGAATCCTGTGACACACTCTATGAATCTATCCACACCAAAACAATCAACATGACTTTCCAAGTGAAGATCAAAAGTTGCAATTAGTAAAATAAGGTTCCATGTTCTGATACAGCATTTCCATGTACAATATTGTATAACGTGTTAATCCGTTGAACAAGTTAATATCTCATTAGCAGAATAATGGGACATTTTTAATCATTCTTCTATTACTGTCACCTGCATCAATTTACACATAAATCTATTATTAATAAATAGTCATTATATAACCTGCATAGTAAGCCTTTACAATAGAGGTTCCATTGAATTTTAACAGCTGTTTGCTGTATTGCCCATTTGTTTCCAACTTTAAATCTGAATTTATAATAAAAATATGAATATTAATCAGAAATTCCAGCCGTCATCATCAAGAAGCCAATTTATGTCAAGAATCTTTATGGGGTAGTTTCGCGATAAACGTGATAGAATACGGAGTCAAATGGTCTTCGGTACAAACATCATCCGAAAGTGATACTAGAAATTTGTTTTCTGAATGTTGCAACTAAAATTAATGGTGAAATGTTCAACTGAAATTAGGAAGTTACAGCTTGGAATCTTTCTCGAAATATGCACAGAAATGGGCCATTTCAGTTTCCTTTGTCTGCGTGACTCATACCAGGCGATTTTCCTCTCATTCGTATGTTCCTTCTCTGTGTCCTTGTAAAGGTGTTTTCCTTCTTTAAATGTTCATCACAGTCCTGCTTAAATGTTGTGATTAAATCAGGTCAGGGTCTACTTGGAACACACTGTTTTTCTCAACAAACTAAGTCAGTTTGCTGATCAATTATTGTTAATATGTTAGAAATAGAATGCATTTCAATGCAGGAGTGACAAAATACAAATTTGGGGATCAGCCACTTTTACCCAGCCAAGGATGGCTGGGTAAAAGCATGACAGGAAATTAGATAGCATCATTTATCAAGCATTCCTTGAGTTTGGACAAGTGTATTGTATCCTTAGTGTACTGACTGTCTTGCCCTAGTTACGGGACCTCTGCCTCTGCTGTAAGTGATTTTACGTACAATTGGTGGCAGCTATTAAATACACATCATTTAAAACACGAAGCCAAATGGAGCAGTTAAAAATGTATGGATTTTTCAGAACTATGAAACAGCCAGCTGCTGTGATCTTATTTTTGAAACCACCAAAGGTGCTAAACATCATGAAATCATCAGTTATGATATCCCTACGTTATGATGGAGGAACAGTCACTCCTGAAGCAGCTGAAGACACAATGCTGAGGAACTCCTGCAGAGATGTCCCTAGAAGCTACAGCATTGTTTTTATTCACATGTGGAATTTGGGCATTGCTGGCTGGGCCAGTATTTATTGCCTGCCCCTAGATGCCCTTGAAAAGGTAGTGATGAGTTACCTTCTTGAACCGCTGCAGTCCATGTGCTGTATGTAGACCTACAGTGCTGTTATGGAAGAAGTTTTAGGATTTTGACTCAGTCACAGTGAAGGAACGGTGATATATTTCTAAGTCAGGATAGTAAGTGGTTTGGAACTGACCTTGCAGGTTCTGAAGTATCTGCTGTCCCTGTCCTTGTAGATGGTAGTGGTCGTGGTTTGAAAGTGCTGCCGAAGGACCTTTGGTGAATTTTTGCAACAAATTTCTTTGATGGGAGCAACGCACTGATAATCAAGCCCGCTACTCGAAGCAGTCACACCATTAGTGTACATTTGCAAATTCATTTGCCAAATGGACAACTCCATTCTTTCATACTACTATCCACATTTTAAGAGATATTTACTAGGCTTTATTAATGAACAAATCTTATTCTTAAATTGAGTGGCAACTATTAATTAACACTAAGGTTTGACTTGGAATTAAAACAAAATTGCCTTGATCCTCCACACATAGATATACAAAACCAAAAAGACAAATCTCTGTCCCATGATGGTTTGACTGTGGCAAAGTGGAACAAAACAACTCCAGTCTGCCAAACCAGGCTAGAGGGTATATATTTAAGGTGAGAGGGAATAGATTTAAAAGGAGCCTAAGGGGCATTATTTTCATGCAGAGGGTGGTGCATGTGTAGAATGAACTACCAGAAGAAGGGGGGGGGGGGGAGCCTGTTACAATTACAACATTTAAAAGACATCCAGATGAGCATATGAATGGAAAGGGGTTAGAGGTAAAAAGGCCAAGTGCTGGCAACGTGACTGGATTAAGTTCAAATTTCCGGAGACAGTGCATTACCCTTATCCATGGTTAGCATGGATGAGATGGACTGAAAGGTTTGTTTCCCTGTTGTATATCTCTCTGTACCACCCTCTGCATGAAAATGTTCTCTATGACTCTAAGCCCAGAAACAAAGGATAAAATGTGATAACTTCTCACATCTGCTGAACTTCCTGTTGATGTAGTTGGATTACTCACAGTAGATTGGTGATAAATGTACAGTTTTGATGCCAATCAACTTGGACTCAAATTGCTGAGACATGGTCAGAGTTGGCTATTTCAAGTTTGGCCAAGTAGACAGAAGTACTGGCATTGGGCAAGTCTATTTCATTCTGAAGGACGTCCCGTAAGAAACAAGACTTCAAGAGAGAGAGTGAAGTCTCTGGCGTGTCGCATGCCCTCACTCGCTACCGGATTTACATAAGAGGGTCCAAAGGTCAAAATTGTTGGACCACTATTGACATTGGCCCTTTTGCCTGTTTAATCCCTTTTAATTATGACGACAAATCCTATTTAATATCTCCTTATCTAGCTTAGTTGTTTCTCCAAAGTGACTTGATTTTTTTAAAAAAAGACATCTCACAGCATACACTAAACTTCAGTAATTACAGATGATTCACAGGCTACATGGTTACTGGACACAATTCCAAGGAATCAAGTGATCCTTATTGATCTGGAAACATGTCTAAATCATTTTATCTGTTCCAGTTTCCATCAGCTCATTGTAAAACACCGATGAGTATTCCTGAGATAGGGCTGAATTAATTATACTCCAACAATTGTGACCAGCTTCCTTTGTGCTGGATTTGACTCCAATCAGCAAAGTTTTCCAATTTCCACTGACTTAAATTTTGACAGCACACTCCACTTAATACTGCCATTATATCAAGTACAAAGGATTCCTGAAGAAGGGCTCATGCCCGAAATGTCGATTCTCCTGCTCCTTGGATGCTGCCTGACCTGCTGCACTTTTCCAGTAACACATTTTCAGCTCATTATATCAAGTACAGTCAACCTCTCTTCCCCTCATTTCTTCAGAAAGCCATTGACATGTGCAAAAGCTCCAAGATTGTGAATTAACAGCTGCAGCGTATTTATGGGATAATACTTAGAGATGAGGCTTTATATTATTCTGAGAGACATTCCAGGACAAATGTGATCAATCTGTAACCTACTTACTAAATTTCTGCCTAGTTTGCTAGCAGATTGTGACCTCTGTGCATGCTCACTGTCTAAAGACCTACAGTTGCATTGGAGCTCATTAGAATTAAATAAATGATGAGGACTAAGCCAGTGCTAAGATACATTGACAACAATAATGAAGTTAGCTTACAGTGTGATGTCAATGAGACAGTATTGGGAGCAACACTTCTGTGGCAAGGGCAATAGTTACATTTGCACCCAATATGCTAATATAACCTGAAGAACACTAAACTCAGATTGAGAAAGAATCCAGCTATTGTCTTTGCTTATGAGCATTTTAACCAGTATATGTTTCATCAAGACAAAGTGAGGGTGCAGCCTGACACAAACCACTTCAAAGCACCCTCCTCAAGTGGCTTCCATCTGTTCCAAACCATCAGTAAAGAATATCACTTTGTTTACAGAGATCACATGCAAACAAGGCAACAGACGTATATTACTGACACATGACTGAAAACAACGCTGATAGATTCATTGAGGCATCGAGTTGTACAATATGGAAACATACCCTTTGGTCCAACTCATCCATACCAACCAGATATCCTAAATTAATCTAGTATCATTTACTACCAGTTGGCCCATATCCCTCTAAAACCTTCTAAATCCACAGAATCCTGGGATAGATCCCATCTGACCATGGATATTTGTCTATTTTCATGTATTTCAAGACACCCAACACTTCCTCCTTCATTATGTTGACCTGCTTGAGAGTATTCACACATCTTTTCATAACCTCAACATCCCTCATGTTCTCTCTTTAATGAATACCAATGCAAAGTATACATTAAGGATCTCACCCATTTCCTCTGGTTCCATACATAACCTCCCTCTTTGATCTTTGAGTGGGCCTACTCTTTCCTGAGCTAGCCTCTTGCTCCTGATATATTGTATAAAACGCCTCCGTAAACTGGCTGGCCAAGGACATTTAATAGTCCCTTTTAGCCCTCCTCACTTCCTGTGTGAGCTCCTCCTTACTTTCTTGAGATTCTTCAAGGACTTCCTTTTCCAAAGTTCCAAAACAATGCAACAGCATATAAAAAAGTAATTGCTGCTCCTGGAATTCGAGGAAATAACCTCCAACACCTAAAATACCTCAAAAAAAGGAGCAGCTCTTACAGCCAGAATTTTTTCCCGTCCTCCATCTTGGATTACCCAGAAAGTAACAAAGAAGATTGATGAGGGCAGAGCAGTAGATGTGGTCTATATGGACTTCAGTAAGGCGTTCGACAAGGTTCCCCATGGGAGACTGATTAGCAAGTTTAGTTCTCATGGAATACAGGGAGAACTAGCCATTTGGATACAGAACTGGCTCAAAGGTAGAAGACAGAGGGTGGTGGTGGAAGT
>NC_057724.1:73223256-73294238 GCF_004010195.1 Chiloscyllium plagiosum | reverse complement strand
AGAGCTGAAAATGTGTTGCTGGAACAGCGCAGCAGGTCAGGCAGCATTCAGGGAACAGGAGAATCAACGTTTCTTCAGGAGAAGGGCTTATGCTAGAAACGTCGATTCTCCTGATCCCTGAATGCTGCCTGACCTGCTGCGCTGTTCCAGCAACACATTTTCAGCTCTGATCTCCAGCATCTGCAGACCTCACTTTCTCCTTAAACCTTAGGTATGCTTTATTGACTAATCTGATAATTTCCCCCATTATCCAAGGTTCCGAATCCTGCCATTCCTGTCCTTCATTTTCACAGGAACATGCCTGTCCTGCACTCAAATCAACTGGTCTTTAAAAAAACTCCCACATGCCAGATGTGGATTTACTCTCAAACAACTGCTCCCATCCCACAATCTCCAATGCTTTTCTAATTCAGTTATAGTTGGCCTTCACCCAATTTAACACCTTCATCTGAGTTCCACACTTGTCCTTCTCCACAAGTATTTGAAAGTTTACAGAATTATGGTCGCTATTCCCAAAATGCTCCCCCGCTGAAACGTAATTACCTGGCTGGGCTTATTTCCCAAAACCAGGGCCAATATGGACCCCACCCTCATTGGACTATCTACATATTGTTTCAAAAAACCCTCCTGGACACACCAACAAATTACAGCCTATCCAAACCGCTGACACTTAAGGAGTGCCAGTCAATATGGGGGAAGTTAAAATCACACACCACAACAACGCTATTGTTTATACACCTTTCCAGAATCTGACAACGTACATCTTCCTCTATTTCCTGCTAGCAGCTTGGAGATCTGTAGTTAAATCCCAGCATTGTGATTGTACCCTTCGTATTGGTCAGATCTACCCATAATGCCTCACTGCAAGATCCCTCCAGTGTGTCCTCCCTTAACACGGATGTGACATGCTCCCTACCAATAATGCAACTCTCCCACTTCTTTTGTTTCCTCCTCTGTCTTGTCTAAAACATCGATATCCCAAAACATTAAGCTACCAATCCTGCCCCTGTATCAACCATATCTCTGGGATAGCAACAATATCGTGACTGCATGCATTAATCCAGACTCTAAGTACATCTGTCTTACCTGTTATGTTTCCTGCATTGAAGAGTCAAAAAGTGTGGTGCTGGTAAAGCACAGCAGGTCAGGCAGCATCTGAGGAGGAGGACAGTCTCTCGGATACAGCCTGACCTGATGTGCTTTTCCAGCACCACATTTTTTGACTCTGACTCTCCAGCATCTGCAGTCCTCAATTTCTTCTTCTTGCATTGAAGCAAATGCAGTCCAAGCTTTCAGTTCCACTGAGCTCAGCAACCCCTCCCTGCCTGCTCTTCCTGTTAGCTATATTTGCCTTAGACTCAAGCTCTTCCCCAGTCTCTGTACTTACTGACCTGCTGTTTCAGTTCCCATCCCACTGCCACACAAGTTCCAACCCTCCCAAGTGGCACTATCAATCCTCCTTTCTACCAGAATATCAGTGCCCCTCCAGTTTAGGTGCAACCCGGTATTCTCATACAGATCCCATCTTCCCTGGAAAACATCCAAATGATCCACATACCTGAAGCCTTCTCCACTACACCAGCTCTTTAGCCACATGTCCAATCATCCTCTGTCTCTGTTCCCAGCCTCAGTATCAAGTGGCACGGGAGTAATTCTGAGCTAATTGCCCTCGAGATCCTGTCTTTTAGTTTACTACCTAACTCCCTGAATTGTTGTTGCAGGGCTTTGTCAATCTTCCTATCTCTGTTATTTGTGCCAATATGAACAATGACTGTTTACCCTCCAGCTTCAGATTGCTCTCTATCTGCTCAGAGACAGCCATGAATGTGGGACCAGGGAACATATCATCCTGGAGTCTCTCTTGCAGCCACAGAAGTGACTGCCTGTATCCCTGACTATCAACTCTCCAATTACAAATGCTCTGTACAGCAGGGCTAGTCATGGTACCCTTGCTCTAGTTGCTGCTGCTGCTATCATCTGATGGGCCAAGTCCTTCATCAGTTTCCAAAACAGAATAGTGTTTGACAAGGGTCAGCTGCAGGGAGCTTCTGCACTGACTGCCTGCCCTGTCTAATGGTCACACAGAGATTCTCCTGTACCTTGGGTGTGACAATGTCTCTAGAACTTCTAACTATGACGCTCTCCGCCATGAATGTGCTTCTTAAGTGTCTCCAAGTGCTGCTCTAGTCAATCAATTTGTTCAGTGAGTAGCTGAAACTGGATACAAGGCCTGCAGATATAACTCTCAGGGATGGTCTCAGCGTCTATGATTGACCACGTGTCCTAGGTGGAACACGAAATCCAACCAACTGACATGATTAACCCTCTATTGGCTGTTAGCTTGCAAATTAAATTTCAAATAGCTACCTAAAGATTACAGTTATTACTCTCTAACAAATAGCACGATTTCCCCCTCCCCAACTTACTTTCTGAACTTCCTGGACTAAGTCAAAGATGAATTAAACTTCCTGTACTACTGTCCTAACCTTTTAGAAAGACTGAGGCACATTTACTCTGTGCCTCCTTTAAATTTAAAGTGAGATTCCTTTAAATGGACCAGCAAGGGAATGAATGGGTTAACATAAATTAGCACCTGAACCGGCAACGACCAATCAGAAAATGTGCTCCCTTCTCCCGCCCACACTGTCAGCAAAATGCTTCCCCAGAATCGGGGGGCTGTTGACACCTCCTGAAAGGAATGTTCCGGAACTGAAGCTAGGCCCCAGTACCCATGCGCTCAATTCTAAATCTTCCACAGTGTTGGTTACTCCCACAATATTGAACAGTGAGGTGAGATTCTGAGCAGCAAACAACATTCCTGTATATAGATGCATTAGCAGCTCATTATTGCCTAATCTCACCTCATTGGTTAGAAACTAGAGAGTGATCATTCCTGACATGAAAGTCAGAGAATTAACCCGGTGACTCCAGCTCACCGTTTGCTTGTCCGGACCTCTGTCTTGGACAGGTGGTGCCAATAGATCAGGGCACGCTCCAATGGACGGCGACTGTGCACATATACCCCATCCACAGACTCACTTAGCATCTGAAGCAGCTGTGTGGTCAAGACACACCCCTGGTGCACCTATAATACAGTCTTGCACTGCCATTCTGCACTTGGGAATGCACCAGTATCTTTCACTGAAATGCTGTTGCCAGGACACCTCGTGCTCAGGGACAGATACCCAGCTCGGAAATTGGATCAAGCTGCATCTCACTCACTCTCCGAACACTCACTCACTCCTTCAATGCTCAAAGCATCCCTGCAATGCCTTGGCTCTTTTGCTGTTTGTCCCCTCAGCCAGAGCTTAAAGGCTCACAGTCCTCCTACCTGGCCTCGCTCCTCAGCACTAACACAAAGCCTGACCACTTGTTACGGTTGACAGCAGTCATCAGTCAAGGGATGGACATGTTGCTGGATAGCAATATGCATGTCCATTAAGCAAATGGCCAGGCTTTAAACTCGAAGGGCAGTACACTCAAGGGGCTGCCATTAGGCAGGAGGTCCCTGTACAGTCAGCCACGGTTATTGTTTTATCTCAGGCCAAAGTTTGGACAAGGTTAGTCAACCGCTTGGGATGGTCCGCATCAGGGGATTAATTATAGAATCCGTATAGTGTGAAAGGAGGCCATTTGGCCCATCAAGTCCACATCAATCTTCTGAAGAGCATCCCACCCAGACCCACCCCATTATCTCTGTAACCCTGCATTTCCCATGGCTAACCCACCCAGCCTGGCACATCCCCGGACAATATTGAGTAATTTAGCATGGTCAATCTACCTTGTTTGCAAATCTTTGGACTGTGGGAGTAAATCGAAACACCCGATGGAAACCTGTGAGGCAGCAGTGCTAACCACTGATCCACCGTGTCGCCCACAATGGGGATTGTAAGATGTATGATTTATATATATTAATATAATTTAGTTTAGAGTTTGCATTTTGAACTTTTGGCGAGTGAGTTTTGGTCTACGTCTATGAGTGGTTTTAATAATTAACTTGTCAGTTTTTCAGCAGTCAATATCTATCAGAGACCAGCTGACTTGGACTCGTCTGAGGTGGCAATGCTGGGGATCTGTTCTGTGTCTTATTTATCTACACATCTTCATTGTCAGTAACAGATGGATCCAACTCCAGCAGAAGTTAACATCACTGCCATTACAGTACGGAGAAGGTACAGAGAAATCAAGGTGGAATAGAAGAGCTAGCAAGCTCAGGAGAAACAGCAATATCTGGCAGCTTCCACATGAAAAAGCCACAACTGATGGTCCCCTCAGGATGAGCAGGAAGTATAGGAAGACCAGAGAGTTTTGCCCTTGATGCCATTTCCTCAGGGTAAGAAAGACATATGGCCATCAAAGGCTGAGAATGTCCATGGATACTGCTATAGAACGATGCCAACTGCTGAAGCAGGATCTGTGACATGAAGGAGTGTGTCACCATTCTATCCCAGTGGTCATCAAGGTGATTGGTATGCTAGACTCTGAGACACTCAGCAGAGTGTGCTGCACAATCCAAGCAAGCTCTGCCCTACTGGAGCAAGCATCAAGGCATGTGATAATCACGGAAGAGCTTGGAGAGCAGAAGCAGAGGAGGAAGACGATGACATTGAACAAGAGGAGCATCACCCTCTGTACAATAGAGAACAGCAGCAAGAAAGCACAACATCACAGCCTTAAGGGCTTACTTAACACCCAGTTCTAGGAGATGAGAGCTGCAAATTTGTTGGTTCTCAAAATGGCAAACATGCTCTTTCTGTTCCAAAACGCAAATGCAGCTTCTATTTGTCTGTTTACTGTTCACTTGTGCTATTGATCAATAAAAGTGAATATTTTGAACCATTTGAAGATTTTCCAGTCTGTGATGGTCCAATGCGGTACAACAAAGAGATGCTGGGTGTCTCTGGACGTTGGCAAAAGAGTACCACTGATTTAGACAAGATTGTAAAATGGGATGTAGTGAAGGACAGGTAAGCTGGTGGCTTAGTTATAAACAGCAATAGATGTAAGACCATGTAGTCATATGTGCAATGAAATGTAAGCTATATCAAACCTGTACCCCGAGAAGCATTGATTCATGGTTGCTCTTCCACTGTGTGCACAGTGAAGGTCAACTCTTGCCCACCAAAACATGACTGGGTTCATAGCTGGGCTTTAAAAATGGCACCGGCCTTTCTGGGATATCCCAGCAGTGGTGAGAACCTCTGCCTGTGGTGAGTGGGAGAATTTGATGAGCAATTTGCCATAGAAGCGAGTTTGGGAAGTTAGCATATCCAATGCTGCTGCCAAGCCACTCTTAGTAGTGGACATTGAAAACCCCTCCCTACCCAGAGCACATTTTGCACCCGTGCCACCCTCAGAGCTTCCTCTAAGTGTTGTTCAACACAGAGGAGTACTGATTCATCAGCCAAAGGAGGATGGTATGTGGTAACCAGTAAGAGATTTCCTTGCTCATGTTTAACCAGAAGCCATGAGATCCTCATGGGGTCCAGAGTCGATGTCAAGTACTCCCAGGGCAACTCCCTCCTGACTGTATACCACTCTGCCACCATCTCTGCTTGGTCTGTCCTGCTGGTGAAACAGGACAAATCCTGGGATGGTAATGGTGTGTCTGGAGTGTTATCTGTAAGGTATGATTCTGTGAAAATTACTATGTCAGGTTGTTGCTTGATCAGCTGTGAGACAGCTCTTCCAATTTCAGCACTAGCCCCTGGATGTTGGTAAGGAGGCCTTTGTATGGCCGAAAGGGGTGTTTGTGTTTTTGCCGTTGTCTTTTCCAGTTCCAAGGTTAATGTCAGGTGGTCCGTCTGGTTTCATTTCTTTGTTGTGACTTTCTAGCGATCGATACAACTGAGTAGCTTGCTAGGCCATTTTAGAGGACAGTTGAGAGTCAACCACAAGCTAAAGTGCCATCACGCAAGCCATCAAGGAATTGAGTCTAGTCTTTGAAAGACAAGAGAAATATTGGACAAACACGAGCAATGAGATTCAGAACCATGTCAACCAGAACAGTACTTGTAACAAGTGTTAAGCTAAGAAAAATAAAGAACAACATCCAAGACAGATCACGGTTAAATCTTGGAAGCTTCACTCTCGCAGGAACTAATTATCTTGTCATTGCCAACTACTAATCTGACTACTGGGAGTTAGACGAGCTGACATCAATGATTATCAGTGAGATTGTAGAGTGTCTGAAAGCACACTTCAGTCATCATGACATTCCAGACATCGTGAAATGTGACAATGGCCCTCAATTCACAAGTGAAGAATTCAGCCACTTTGAAAGCAACTGGGAATTTCAACACCACACATGTCTCCACAGCATCCTCAGTCAAATGGAGAGGCTGAAAGATTAACTAAAAATAGCAATCATCAACGGGTTCATAAAGAGATTGGCAAATCCAGCAAAAACTTGTACAGCGTGATCCTTAAATAGAGAAATGCACATTCTGAAAGAGTAGAAATTTGTCCAGTAAAAATAATAATGTCACATTGTACCCAAACTACAATTCCAATACAAAAACTGCTGAAGTCAAAAGTAAAAATCATTGAGTATGAAAATCAAGGCGAAATGACAGACAGCCAAATTTCAATTTGATCATTTTTTAGGGTAATTGCCAGAACTGAGCTTTGACCAGACAGTCAAAGTCTAAATGTTCAACGCTCGAAACAAAATGGGAACCTGGAATCTGTGTAAATGCAGCTGCTACCTCAATCGCGAGTGATAAACGTGAATGACCATACATATTATTGCAACTGCAGACGCCAACATACAATAAGAGAAACAACAACCGCTGCAGTCAATGGACCAGGAGGAAGTGATTTCACCACCGACACAAAGTACAGAATGCCCTTCAGTCCCAGAGTTCACCTATCCCCAGCAACAGAAATGGATCAGTACCAACAGGAACTATGGCAACAACACTGACCGTGGGAGTGACACTCCAGGAGAAGGAAATGTCATGTGAAAATTAAACAAATACTAGAGGAACAACCAATGGGATTGCATACACATACTATTAGGAGAGCTGTGTGATTTAAGGACTATGTATAGAATGCATGTACAGAGACTGATGAAAGTGGAACTGACTAGAGTTAGCACACAGCTTTGTTAATGATTGATCATTTTCTTTGTGAACGTATATATTGGGTAACTTGCATCTGCAAATGATATTTATGCTTTAACGAGAAGGAGAACGTTTTGAGGAATGCCATTGTATCCCTTCTGTACTGGACGACTTGCCGTAGCCATGCAACTTCAGCCTCTGCGCTAAGTGCTTTAGTGTGCAGTTGGTGGCAGCCATTATGCACATTTCATCTGAATCGCCTATTCGCTGGCTAAAACGAACATTAAGCCACCTCCACATTTAAAGGGGAAATCCTAAAAAGATTTTTCGATCCCTTCATCAAAATATCCCTCTGGTGAGCACAGTAAGGACTGGTCTTTTCCTGCTTGGATCTCAATTAAGCAAAGCTTTATTTATTAAGGTCAAAATATTGTGTTAGTTTTTTACAGGCCCTTTGGCTTGTCATTTAAAACATGACAAGATGTTCTTAGGGAATCCACAGAGAATGGGAATGGCCTAAAGGCAAATGGAGTCTCCAACCGAAGCCCACAATAATCAATCTGCCCAACCCCCAACACCCACTCTTAATCTCTGTCACCACAACCTGCCCCTCATTATTGACCTGGCAGCTGCTGCTAACAAGGGAAGTGACTTGAAACTCAAACCAGCAGGACAGCCAACATGGATGTATAGTAGGTGACAGTAGTTGGCCTATATTACTTAGCTGAGGGCTGAGGTCCATTTTTGGACATAGGGCCACTACCTACCACCAGTTCCCTACCCTCATCCCAAATCTGACTCGATTTTGGCCAAATCCTTGATAAACTCCCCAGGAATATATGATTCCTTGGGCTGCACAGTGGCTCAGTGGTTAGCATTGAGCAGTGGCTAGTCCTGTAGTGTCTAGGGGATGTGCAGGTTAGGTGGATTAGCTGTGCTAAGTGTGAGGTTATGTGGCTGGGTCTGCATGGGATGCTGTTTGAGAGGGTCGGTGCAGACTCAATGGGCCAAATGGCCTCTTTCTGTATTGCAAGGAAAAGGAAAAAAAGTATTTTTTTTAAGGAAAGGTACAGTTTGACATCACAGTAACTCAGTGTTTAGCACTGCTGCCTCACAGCACAAGGGACCTGTAGGTGACTGTCTGTGTGGAGTTTGCACGTTCTCTCTATGTCTGTGTGGGTTTCCACTGGGTGCTCCG
Organism: Chiloscyllium plagiosum; assembly: GCF_004010195.1. Classification (NCBI taxonomy): domain Eukaryota; kingdom Metazoa; phylum Chordata; class Chondrichthyes; order Orectolobiformes; family Hemiscylliidae; genus Chiloscyllium; species Chiloscyllium plagiosum. The sequence goes on along the minus strand of NC_057724.1, from coordinate 73,285,976 downwards.
GTTTCCTCCCATAGTCCAAAGATTAGATTAGGTGGAGTGGCCATGCAAAATTGTCCTGTAGTGCCCAAGCTACATTGGTTAGCCATGGTAAATGCAGGATTACATGGATGAGGTGGGGTGGGGGCGAGGGCTGGGTCTGGGTTGGATGCTTTTTTGGAGGGCCAGCGCAGACTGGGTGGGCTGAATGGCCTCTTTCCACAGTGCTAGGATTCTATCATTCACTTTCTGTCAGAAAGAGCACGCTACGAAGATGATGAAGTTGTTAATTAATCACGTCAAACCAAATGCATAAATCAATCCACAAGAGACGCAAGCCTGAAGCAAGGAAAATTGCAAGAAGCTGAGAGTTTTATGAACAAGAGATGAGAAACTAGGTGCCCAGAAATTCCTAACCTGATTTTCCAATGTCACCTGAGCTTTAACACATTTCAAATGGACACTCATTCAAAGACTCAATGTTTGTGGAAAACTCTTTCCAGTGAATGACGAAGCCAACAGTCCCCACCTGCTCTTAATTCCTTGACCTACGTTAACTTTCAGCAAATTTAATTCTGTGTGACCAGTTCTGCCGCAACAGCTTTCTGCTTTCTATCTTCACAAAGAGATAGTGCCAATATTAATGAGCTAAAAAGCACTCTCAGTGGGAATGTGAATCGCTGACATTTGAAATAAAACCAAGAGAACTGACTGAACAAATCGAGCTAAAATCCACCATGTGCATAACAAGCAATACTGACACCATACTCATGAAAGCACTTCTTTGCAGCAAGTTTAATTTGGACATAAGCATATTTTTTTAAAAATCGACAAGGAAAGGTGTTGACATGGCTTCGACAAGTGACCGCTAGCCGTTAGACAGTATTTTGATCCTGAATCAGGAGGCTGTGGGTTCCAGCTCTGCTTTAGGAAGTAGAGGATACAATCAAAAGTGATACCTTGATGCATTTACTCTTAGTGAGACTAGGTCAAAAATCACATGACATCAGGTTAGAGTCCAACAGGTTTATTTGAAAACACAAAGTTTTCGAAGCCTCACTCTTTCTTCAGGTGCTCACTAACCAGTTGGACTATAACCTGGTGTCATGTGATTTTTTTTACCTTGTCCAGCCTAGTCCACCACTGGCACCGCCACATCGTTAGTGAGACTGTGCAGTTGATAAATTGGGTGCGGTATTTGCCATGGGGTAAAGAGAGATGGGTGTATTATAAAAGTAGCTGATGCCAGAGGTTTTAGAAAGGTGGCTAGCCTTGCAAAATTAAAGTCCAATTAACCTTCTGTTGGAGCTTCCTCCAGCTCTCCAATCTTTACCTTCTGTAAAGGGCATGCAGGGTTATTGCCTGATTCAGAAGCTGACACCAGCATCATTGAACACAATTGACAGTTATTTAAAGATCCAGCTGCCCTGCCGACAGTGTCCAGTTGATAAAAGAATACACAGGATACAGTGGGAAGGTTGTGGGTCAGTGCGAGTAATAAGTCACATTATTTCAACTGTCCTCATGTTTAACACTTGCATCCTGCTGGCCATGGGCTGTTAGAATTGAACCAAATGTTTCACACTCCATCACGACAAAATGCGTCAACTGGGATTGCAAATGTGTCAGAGCAACAGTGTTAGCTAATTTCAGCACAGCAATAAATCAATTACTGATAGTTGTGAGCTAGATCATTCCAAAAAGGATATCTGTTTAAAAATTGCCAGGAGACAATTGCTCCTAACGCACTTCTCCTAAATTACAATCTCTGTGACTTTGGTAAAAGTATTAACCCATTTAAATGAACAAGTTAGATAGGCTATTCTGATGTACAGTACAATTAAAGGTGATAGTCTCCATGGTTAAGAAGGAAACCGCAGGCCAATGAACAAAAAACAATCAATCCATATTTGGTAGTTTAATGGTTGACCTTGCGCTATTTAATATTATCCACCATCATCATCAATGAAGCATTTACATTTCCTTACTCAAAGCCTAAATTATAGTGAGACTGAGGATAGTCAGACGGGTGATAGTAGAATAGCAGAGTGAACCTGGGGGTAAATAACAGCAGGAGCCTCTGATAAATATCCAAGGAACAGGGTCAGTCAGTGCAGTGACGGTGATGGAAGTGGAGCTGAATCCATTGGTGGAGCTCTGGAGGTGACATCACAACTTAAAAAGCGATGTAGGCTTGACAGCTCAGGAACTGGGTTGGCAGACTGAGTGAGTTGTATCCTGAGGGAGACAGAGGATAAAGATCTTGCTTTTGTCATCGTAGTTTCATGGGCATAGAGAGCAAAAGTGAGAAATTTTGTTTTGGTGAGCAGTGGGTAAAATTATGTCACCAGTTTATGTCTGCAATTGATAATGACAGGAAAACTGGTCCTCGTGGAATGTTCAGACAGTTCTAATCTCTCCCTCTGCAACTTCTCTGTGGCTACAACAGGGTATTCCACACTCTGCCCGACTACACTGATGCACTTGTATAGTATGATCTGCCTTTCTCTCTGTATCTTGGCATGTGTGATGAGGATAAATCAAATCAAATCTCATGGTCAGTACATTTAGCATGCTGGTCACACCACTAGTGTAAGGGCTGCACAGACAGAGAAGAGTTGGGTGACCACCAGGAAGAAAAGTAAATGTGAGCAGGCAGTGCAGGTGCACCCAGTCCCTTCTCAAACACGTTTACCATTTTGGACACCGTTTGGGGGTTGGGGGTTTGGGGTTTGCTGGTGAGGGGTGAGGGGAATACTCTCTCAGTGGAAAACAGCAGTAGGTGCTAGATCAGTGACATTAGAACTGGCGTCATTGTACACCAGGAAGGGTCAAAGTGCAGTAGTCATAGGAGGCTCAATAGTTAAGGGCTCAGAACAGCGTTTCTGTAAAGGTAAACAAGACTCCAGGCTGATGTGTTGCCTCCCTGGTACTAGAATCAAAGATTTCTTTGAGCGGTCACATGATATTCTAAATGAACAGCCAAAGGTTGTGATCTGTATTGATACTAACAACAGAGGCAGAAAGAGAGCTGAGATCCTACAAAGGGAGTTAGGTCGGAAGTTGAAAAACAGGACCCAAAGATTGCATCGTGGGATTACTCCCTGTGCTCCATACCAATGAGGCTAGAAATAAGAAGGTGAAGCAGTTGAATGTGTGGCTAAAGAGTAGGTGAAGGAGGCAGGAGTTCAGATACTGGATCATTGGGACCTTTTCCAGGGCAAGTGGGACCAGTATAAGAAGGACATGTTGTACCTAAACTGCTGAGACACCAATGCCATTGCAGGGAGGCTTGCTAATGCCACTTAGGAGGGTTTAAACTAATGTGGTAGGGGATTGGGGAACCAGAACAGTAGGTCAGCATGTGGAGTGTTTGAAGAGAAGAAAGAGGCTAAATTAGTTAAGTCGAATAGGAAGAATAGGCAGGGCCAGATTAATGAACATTGCAGGACTTGCACTCTGAAGCATATTTACTTTAATGCAATGTGTTAACAGATAAGGCAGATGAACTTAGAGCTATGATATGGTAACCATTACAGAAATTTGGTTGAGAGAAGGGCAGGATTGGAAGCTCAATGTTTCAAGGTTTAGATGTATCAGACAAGATAGAGAGGGATGTAAAAGGGATAGAACATAGAACATAGAAGAATACAGCGCAGTACAGGCCCTTTGGCCCTCGATGTTGCGCCGATCCAAGCCCACCTAACCTATACTAACCCACTATCCTCCATATACCTATCCAATGCCCGCTTAAATGCCCATAAAGAGGGAGAGTCCACCACTGCTACTGGCAGGGCATTCCATGAACTTACGACTCGCTGACTGAAGAACCTACCCCTAACTTCAGTCCAATATCTACCCCCCTTAATTTAAAGCTATGCCCCCTTGTAATACCCGACTCAATACGCGGGAAAAGGTTCATACTGTCGACCCTATCTAACCCCCTAATCATCTTGTACACCTCAATCAAGTCACCCCTAAACCTTATTTTCTCTAATGAAAACTCCTCTACCAATAAAAGCCAGTACGCCATATGCCTTCCTCACCGCACTATTTACCTGGGTGGCAACTTTCAGAGATCTGTGTACATGGACACCAAGATCCCTCTGCTCATCCACACTACCAAGTATCCGACCATTAGCCCAGTACCCCATCTTTTTGTTATTCTTCCCAAAGTAAATGACCTCACATTTAGCTACATTGAATTCCATTTGCCACCTTTCTGCCCAGCTCTGCAGCTTCTCTATATCCTGCTGTAACCTGCCACATCCTTCCTCACTGTCAACAACTCCTCCAACTTTCGTATCATCCGCAAACTTGCTCACCCAACCTTCTAACCCCTCTTCCAGGTCATTTATAAAAATGACAAACAGCAATGGTCCCAAAACAGATCCTTGCGGAACACCGCTAGTGACGGCACTCCATGAAGAAACTTTGCCATCAACTACTACCCTCTGTCTTCTTCCATCCAGCCAATTCCTAATCCAAACCTCCAACTCACCCTCAATGCCATATCTCCGTATGGGAAGTTGCACTGCTGATTAAGGGGATTGTCACAACTTCAGGAAGAGAAGACATCTTGGAGAGCTCCTTCAGCAAGGCTAGATGGGTAGAACTCAGGAAGAGGAAAGGTGCAATCACTATGATGGAGTCATATTCTAGGCCTCTCAATCGACAGCAGGAGATAGATGAGGGTTTTTTTAAGCAGATCATGGAAAGATGCAAAATAACAGGGTAATTGCTGTCGGTGATTTTTATTTCCCTAGTATTGACTGGGTGTCCCTTACTGCCAGGGGATTAACTGGGGAAGAATTTGGTAATTGCATCCAGCAGGGTACTTTGAAACAATAGAGAGATAATCCAACTAAGAAAGGGGCCTTATTAGACCTAGAATTGGAGAATGAGCCTGACCAGGTGAACAAAGTTTCAGTGAGAGTGCATTTTAGAAACAGTGATCATAATTCCATAAGTATTAAGATAGTTTAGCAACAAGATTGTCACAATTGGTCATCAGGCGAAGGTACTAAACTGGGAGAAGGCTATGTATAACAGTATTAGTCAGGAACTGGAAAATTTGGATTGAAGGGTCATGCCTTCACTTTAAGGCTTTGTACTCGGGTCCCAGTTTCTCCAATTCCTGCCAACACTTTCTCCACAGAGAACAGGACTACGCTATTTCTGATTACAGCTACATTTCTCTTTTCTCTCCCCTCTATTGAATGACTCTCAGTACCATGGTGCTATGGTCAGGTTACTCATTTCCCTCATGGCTCCCACTCTCTTCCACATAGGGAGCAATAATTTAAAACCTGTTGGATAAGCTCAAAGCTTAGGCTCCTTCAGCACTACCTCCAGGATCTCTCTGTGTGTCTTGCTCAGAGTCACACGTTCCTGTCTCTGACCAATGACTGAATTCAAGGTATCACAGAATCCCTAAAGTATGGAAGCAGGCCATTTGGCCCAAAAGGTTCATACTGACCCTCTGAAGAGCATCCTACCCAGACCCACCCCATCACCCTGCATTTCCCATGGCTAATCCACCTAGCCTTCACATCCCTAAACACTATGCACAATTTAGTATGACCAATCCACCCAACCTGCGCACATTTAGACTGTAGGAGGAAGCCAGAACATCCAGAGGAAACACCCGCCGACATGGGGACAATGTGTAAGTTCCACACAGACAGTCACCTGAGGGTGGAATCGAACCCAGGTCCCTAGTGTTGTGAGGCAGCAGTGCTGATCACTGAGCCACCATGCCATGCTAAATGCATGGTTGCAGCAATATGGCAAGGGGATGGGTCTGCATGGGATGCTTTTTCAGAGGGTTACTGTGGACTTGATGGGCCAAATGGCCTGTTTCCACACTGTAGGGATTCTGTGATTCAACCTGGCAAAAATATGTCATTCCTTATAAATCTCACATAAGCATCCTCCTTTAGAGTAATACATATTTTATGAAAACTAAACTCGAAGTGAGAAATTGTCCATTGTATCAGCTTTGATTCAGTGTTAAAATGATGGTTCTGATTAACATGCTTTATGTTGCTGACACTTAAATTTTATAAGAAGGTTGATAGAATGGCTCCTCAATGACATTGGATTTAACGACAAATGGCTGTTAGCATTTATAGGTCAATGCTGACTGAGGGGATCATACATATCTTCTTTCACCTGTGCAGTTGTAAATAGCATTGTAAAGTCATACAGCAGAGACAGAGGCTGTTCACTATATCCCATTTCTGCAGGTTTTCCAAAAGAGTTCCAGGATTAGTACCAAACAATTTGTTTTCTTCTCCAGAATAGCCTTGCAAAGTTTTCCCTTCCAAGAATTTCTCCAAGTTGCTTCTGAGATTGTCAGTCAGAGTTGCTGCCATCATACTTTCAATCAGCACATTCCAGATCAGGGAGATAAGGAGAAATTTCTTCCTTCATCTGAAGAGTGGTGAGCTTGTGGAACTCATGGCCACAGAAAGTGATTGAGGTCAAAACATTGAATGTTTTCAAGCAGGAAATAGACGTTGTTCTTGGGGCTAAAGGGTTCAAGGGGCATGGGGGAAGGTGAATCATAGAGTCCTACAACACAGAGATGGGCCCTTTGGCACAAACTGGTCCATGCCGAGACAAAAGTGTCCATCCATGCTAACCCCATTTCCCTGCACTTGGCCCATATCCTTCTAAGCGAAAGTGAGGACTGCAGATGCTGGAGATCAGAGTCGAGAGTATGGTGCTGGAAAAGCACAGCAGGCCAGGCAGCATCTGACGAGTAGGAGAATCGATGTTTCAGGCAAAAGCCCTTTATCAGGAATGAGACCATTTTAATGTAGCGGAGGAAAAGGTGGGGAATGGTGCCAATATAGCCGTGGAAGATGGACTGTTCCACGTAACCAACAAAGAGACAGGTATGGCTGGTGTCCATGTGGAGGCCCATGGCTACCTGTTTCTTCTGGACGAAATGGGAGGATTCAAAGGAGAAATTATTAAGGGTTAGGGCCAGTTCAGCCAAACGAATAAGAGTGTCAGTGGAAGGATACTGGTGGGGATGTCGGGAGAGGAAGAAACGGAGTGCTTGGCGGCCATCAGCATGGCGGGTAGAGGTGTACAGTGACTGCATGTCCATGGTACAGATGTGGCATTGGGGGCCAGGGAAACGGATGTCTTGGAAGAGGTGGAAGGCATGGTTGGTGTCTCGAATGTATGTGGGGAGTTCCTGGATGGGGGTAAAGGACAGTATCGAGGTATGTGGAAATTAATTCGGTGGGCAGGAGCAGGCTGAGACATTGGGTCGGCCAGGGCAGTCAGGCTTGTGGATCTTGGGTAGGATGTAGAACCGGGCAATGCAGGCTTCCTGAATTAAGAGGTTTGAAGCTGTGGGTGGGAGATTTCCTGAGGTGATGAGGTTGTGTACGGTCTGGGAGATGATGGTTTGATGGTGGGAGGTGAGGGTGTGGTCGAGGGGACGGTAGGAGGAGGTGTCTTCGAGTTAGCACCTGGCTTCAGTGCATCTCAATCCTGATGAAGGGCTTTTGCCCAAAATGTTGATTCTCCTGCTCCTCAGATGCTGCCTAACCTGCTGTGCTTTTCCAGCACCATACTCTCGACCTATGTCCTTCTAAACCTTTCCTATCCATGTATTTGTCCAAAGGCCTTTTACATGTTGCTAATTTACCCACCTCAACCACTTCCGCTGGCAGCTCATTTCATATTCATACCACCCTCTGTGTAACCCCTCAGGATCCCTTTTATGATTTCACCTTAAATCTTAAATTGATGCCCTCTAGCCCTCGATTCCCCAACCCTGGCATTCACCTGATCCATGCCTCTCATGATCTTATACACTTGTATAAAGAAGTGCATAAAGAACAGGAACAGGATGATGATTGGGACAATCAGCCACAATTGTATTGAATGGTGGAGCAAACACAAACAACTCAATGATCTACTCCTGAACCTATTTCCTATGTTTCTACCAGGCCAACTAGCTGTAATGCATTTTCTCTTTGTTTCCTTTGTCATGACATGGAGGAGCTGGTGTTGAACTGGGGTGTACAAAGTTAAAAATCACACAACATCAGGTTATAGTCCAACAGGTTTATTTAGAAGCACTGGCTTTCAGAGTTTTGCTCCTTCATCAGCTGTTTGTGGAAGTCCTGATGAGGACCGAAAGCTAGTGCTTCCAAATAAACCTGTTGGACTATAACCTGGTGTTGTGTGATTTTTAACTTTGTCCTTTGTCGGGTACACTCTATTCTGTGCCGTGTTGTCTTCTGGTTCATTCTTGCTCGGAATGTCAGTGTCACTGCTGAGGTCAACATCTTTTTGCTATCCCTAATTGCCCTGGAATGATTGACATGCTAGGGCAATTTCACCATAACATGGTGCTGTGGGCCTGGAGTCACGTGTGGGCCTCACCAGGTAAGGATGGCAGATTTTCTTCTCAGAAGGACATTATTGAATCAGATGGGTTTTACAACAATAATAGTTGTTATAGTTACCATTGCTGACTTGCTTTATAATTCCAGATGTATTGTTGATTAAATTGTAAATTACTCCAGTTGCCAGAGTAGGATTTGAAATATGTGCACAGAACATCAGTTCAGGCCATCGGTCCAGTGACCTTACCTCTAAGCACCACTACCCCTACAAGAGAAACAACTTCTCCATGTTTGCTCTTTCACTTTAGTTCTTCATGCAAGAGTTAAAATGAAATTGTCAACTCAAATCTTTGTAAGTCTTCACCAACAAAATATTAATACAAGGCATTGGAAGACCAACCACGTTACCTTCAAGGACAAAGTTCAGAATGTTGTCTTTTATTCCTTGCTTACTGTCACTGGAGATAAACTGTTCCTGTCATTATAATTCTCTCTTTCACTGGGAGCGAAGCAATGAGTGATTGAGCCAGCAGTGTTATAAGATGAACACTTGAAAGCATAAGATGATACTGATCAATATTGTCAAAATATATCCCTGAACGACCTTCCTCTTTACATTCCCATTACAGGGTGAAGTCCAATAAACAATTATAATGAATCAAAGATGAGAAAGAACTTCAGTACTTCCTTCAGAATCATTAGAGAATATATGAAAAGCTCAGCAGGGAGATATCTCAGCACTTTTCTAATATTACTGGAATATCCGATTAAATGACTGTGCTGCCTTGAAATCTTGAAATAAAAATGATTTTCTCCTGAGCATTTTTCATCAGGATCATTTCAAAACTGGTTTGATTTCTAAAATTATTCCAACTAAGGAGAATATTTTACTTTTAAAAAGGCAGCTAACATTCTGACCTGTGCACTGAAGATGATCCATCAAGCACATGGTATTGGCTGACTGATGTGGTGTGTTCTGAGGTCAATTCTGCGTTTTCTTTCCCTCATATGCCTTTTTGAACGTATATATGTACAGCTGATGGGAAATTATTCTTGAATAATCAGCTATTCCTGAATAATTTCCCTTTGTCCTCATTTTGCTTAGTTCACCAGCTGAGCTCAGTCCTGTTCTTAAAATAATCACAGAGCAGAAAGGAGCCTCCACAGTCAAAAAGGGCAGATGAACAAGAGTTAAGATTAAGCCTGATTATCTCAGAGACTAGGACAAAACAACAGTACAGGGAGACAACCCTTTATCCGAAATCCCGAAATCCGAAAAGCTCCAAAGTTTGAAGATTATTTGTGAAGTTTTTTTTCTCATTAATGAGGTTGTTTGGCATGCAAGCAGTTAACCCAGGACAACACCCACTCGATGCGTGTCACTTGGATGCGACATGGGGAGGCATGGCCCAGCATTGACAGGCCTCAATTCTGTCTCAAGGCCCATTATACTGAGTGAGTCTGTTCCTCCAGAAAGATCTTTTAAAAATTTCACCATCAAACTGTCACTTATTCTGAAATTTGAAAAATTCTGAACTCCGAAAACCAGCTGGTCCCAAGTTTTTTGGATAAAGGCTTGTGAACTTGTACTGTGGAGACTGAAAATCAGGGAGGACAAAAAATAAAATGCTGGAAACACTCAGTAGGTCTTGCAGCCAGTGAGGAAACAGAGAGAGAGAGAGAGAGAGAGAAAGACATACAGGTAGAGATAGAGAAAGTTGAAAGCCCCCTTGATTTTTCAAGATAGGGCAAAGAGGGGTAGGGATTGTGCTTTGGGATTTCAAAATCATGGCCCACAATGGTTTACTCTGGGTCACAGAACTCCCCAAGCAGTTTGCACCACCATGTTCGGTATTCAAGTATAAATTTGTGTTTTGGTTTGAAAATCAAATTTGTGGGTCTACCTAGTGTCAGGATGAGAACAAACCTTAGCCTGTTGTCCATAGCCATTTTCTGCCATGTTTGACTGCCTGGTCGTACAGCCATTGCCCCAAAATGGCTGCCATCGGCTCCTACCACACACGGTAGATCATGTCTCCTAAAATTCCATAACTTCATAAGAAATATGAATAAAATTAGGCCATTTGGCTGATCGAGTCTGCTCCACCATTCAATCATGGCTGAAATGCTCCTCACCTCCACCTTCCTGCCTTCTCCCCATAACCCTTCAACTCATTACCAATTAAAAATCTGTCCAATTCTTCCTTAAATTTACTCACTGTCCCAGCATCCACCACACTTTGGGGTCGGGAATTCCACAGATTCACAGCCCTTTGGGAGATGTAGTTTCTCCTCAACTCTGTTTTACATTTGTTACCCCTTATCTTGAGAATATGACTTCTCGTCCCACAACAGGAAGCATCCGCTCCATATCTAATTTTATCCACACCTTTTATCATCTTGCATGCTTCAATTTGATCTCCCCTCATTCCTCTAAATTTCAGACAGTATATGCTTAAATCTCTCTTCATATGACAAACCCCTCTTGGCTCAATTCGACACTTGCTCAAGTTGAGCATTTGAATTTAAGAGTCACATTGCAAGGGCCGTGCTCTTGAGATATGGATTTGAAACCCACAGTTCATCCAATTGTCAGACTCCCTACTCCATTGTGAAAAAGACATCTGGAATTTTCACATCCCCAACCATCAGATGACATATGTACTCAAGACTAATTGAGAATTCCAGCGTCAATACATATTCTTTGTTAATGTTTTAATGTCTAACTCACTGTTGTTTCTTACTCAGGAATAACCATGTTGATGAGGTTCTGCTTGCCCCACCTGCTGTGGAACAGCTTTAAGTGGGTATGGTTATGGACCAGGCCAGACCCTCCCAAAACGTTTCAAGAAAGTAGCCCAGACCTAATTGTTTTAAGCAGATGTAATGCAGATATTCCAGGAGGGATGATGTTGGTCAAATCACCTAGTTTTAAACGAAAGTGCGTGTATTTACGAGATTACCGAATGAAACACAAACAAAAGGGAACAGAATATTGAATAACTTAACCGGTCTGAAAACCCAACAGATTATCCCAACTTAATGATGCTGTTCCAAATTCTTGCAATAATCTCCATCAACACCCCTTGGCACAAAAGGTAAAATCAAGCACAGGGTCTTACAGGACAGAAGTCAAAGAGAGGAGGATCAGCATGGACCGACTTCTCTGGGTCCTGCAGCTTCAGAACTGCCTGACTGCTTTCAGTGAATAGTCAGATCAAAGAAAGAATGACCTGGGAGAACTGGCCACTCCCCTTTCATTGTACAAGTGTTTTTTTTAAACTTAAAAACCTTTTGCCTCAAGCAGTTTCTGTTAGTTATAATCAACTTGGGCCTAAAACCTTTCGAATTTAGTCTTTTCAGAGCCTGTGTCTTTTATGACCTCTCTGAAAAAAAAGCCAAGGTCAACATAACCTTGTTAAAGGAGCAGCATCTTCACATATATTTCTGTATACGTTATTGGACAGGAAAATGATGCAATATACCATATGTTTCAAACTGAGTTTGTTGTCAGGAATCAAAATAGTTAGACATAAAGAGACAATGGCTAAGTGGTATTATCATTGGACCAGTAATCCAGTGACCTAGGTAATGTTCTAGGGACCTGGATTCAAATTCTCCCATGCCATATGGTGGAATTTGAATTCAAAAAATAGTCTGGAATTAAGAGCCTAATGGTGACCATGAAATGATTGTTGAAATCTGGTTCACTGATATGCTTGAGGGAAGGAACCTCCATCCTCACCCAGTCTGGCTGACATGTCATTCCAAACCTAAAGCAATGTGTTTGACTCAATAAATTAGATTAGATTAGATTAGATTAGATTACAGTGTGGAAACAAGCCCTTCGGCCCAACAAGTCCACACCGCCCCGCCGAAGCGAAACCCACCCATCCCCCTACATTTTACCCCTTACCTAACACTACAGGCAATTTAGCATGGCCAATTCACCCGGCCCTGCACATCTTTGGACTGTGGGAGGAAACCGGAGCACCCGGAGGAAACCCACACAGACACGGGGAGAACGTGCAAACTCCACACAGTCAGTCGCCTGAGGCGGGAATTGAACCCGGGTCTCTGGCGCTGTGAGGCAGCAGTGCTAACCACTGTGCCACCGTGCCGCCCACCGCTGAGGGGAAAGTGAGGTCTGCAGATGCTGGAGATCAGAGCTGAAAATGTGTTGCTGGAAAAGCGCAGCAGGTCAGGCAGCATCCAGGGAACAGGAGAATCGACGTTTCGGGCATAAGCCCTTCTTCAGGAACACATTTTCAGCTCAATAAATGCTGACCCAGCCAGTGACACCCTCAATTAAAAAAATCATTCTCCGTCTTTGTAATACCAACATCTCAACTCATTCATAACAGAACATTTGTGCTTTGATGTTTATTTGTTGGTAAGAATAAGGAGAGTGAAAACACAAGACCTGCAACAATGTGTTCACTTATCTCAAATCTCTGATTCTTCCAACTCTGAGGAAATGTATTGAACTGAAGTGTTGAGGAGTGAACATTAATTATGACTTATCCTATAACCCCATCACTTCATTTTGGACAATGACTGGCAGCAAATGTTAAATTTAAACATCTGGAAATTGGCCCAAATATATCCACTTCCAGCTTTGACTGAAGTATGTGGAAGGGAGATATTTAGAGGTAATATATTCATAGAAGTTAGTCTTTCACTAATGCATTCCTTTACCGAGAGTTTTACTTTTAACGCCCAAAGGTAACGTTTCCCTGGACCCTGGGGAATCCAGATGTTGAATGGAAGTAGAAAACACCAGAGTTCACCTTTTACTTTGCAGAACTACTAGTGGGCTAAGAGACATGGGAGTGTCTCAACTTGGCTCAGTTTGACCTGCTTCCCTGACCCAGAATTAACTGACCTCTCCCCAACTTTTCCACCATTCAATCAAACAAATTTCCAGCTCTTTCTCCAAACCCCAGCTCCCTCTCTCCCTCTGCATCTTCCACTCAACTTTTCAATTCCAAATCCCTCCTCTACACTTCCAGTTTATACAGTCACTAAATCTCAAACAATGCCTTTCCCATTCACGTCTCACCTCATGTATTACCTCGGTTTATTCAATGAATGGAGATAGGTAGGTTCTTGATTGTCAAGGGGATAAAGGGTTACGGGGAGAAAGTGGGAGAATCGGGTTCAGAAACTTATCAGCCATGCTTGAATGGCGGAGCAGACTCGATGGGCTGAATAGCCTAATTTCGGTTCCTATGTCTTATGAATATATCGTCTTATGAACACTCCCCAAACTGATGAATGTAAACATCACTTACCATATAAGTATATCTGAATCTGAAGGACTCACCCTTAGCCTTATAATTGTTCAAAAACAGAAAGGCATCTAAAACAAACAAACTCTTTGGCTCCAGGCAGCTCCTGTCCTTGGTTAACCTCCTTCGAACTTCATTGCAGAGTCTTGTTTCTGTTTACATTCCTGTGGGGCACAAGTTCCAATATGGAAGTTTGTCAGCCCTCTGTGACAGCACAGATATGTTTTCTTGTTCTGCAGAGCTTCCGTTCGCAGGAGCATCGCTGGCATTGCCCGAGATTGGTTATCCTTGGGTGCCCTTGGGAAGGTGGCATTGAGTCGTCTTCTTGAAGCATTGCTCTCCGTTGACATCAACTCAACTTGTCACTTTCCCCAAATTTGTCAACGGCTCACAGTTGACAGTTCTGCCCTCTAGCCATTCTCTCATGTTGTCTGACTGCTCAATTCCATTTGGAGATCCATCAACCAACTCATGACTTTATAGTGGGTCTCATAGCAAGCTACATGTCTGCTGTCCAGCTTCTGGCTGTGGTTGAGTTTCATTCCTGCATTCCATGAATGGCAAGCTTGTTATTATCTGTGGACACATCAGTGTGGAGATTTTGAACAACAATAACAACTTGTATTTATAACTGTGTATTTATAAAACAACACATGCAAAGGTGCATGCCAGATATATTGTTAGCAAAAGTTGACATCAAAAAATGTCAAATTTCTAACAGTAGAAGGAGACATTACGGTTGGTGACCAAAATGATTAGTAAAAGTGATAGGCATTAAGGACCACATTAAAGGAATAGGAAAAAGAGGTAGAGAGGCATAATGTCTTCAAATGGGAAGTCTAGAACTGACAGATTAATCAGCTGAAGGATAATCTTTCAATGTCAAATGATTATAATTGAGGAAGATCAAGAAGCCAGCATAAAAGTGGAAAATGTATTCAGAAGATTTTCAGTGTTGAAGGCGATTAGACTTAGAGTGGGACACAGGCTTGTATGCCACCACACTCACACACACACTTAACCAACCTTTCACATGTGCAAACACTCGCACTCTCACGTGCACTTGCACTCACACAGACACACTCTCTCTCTGTCTCATGCACACACACACTCATATAAGTCCATGAGGTGAATTTGTATTTGCAGATTTATATTCGCAGATACATTATATTTTGCTCAAAACACACACAATCTGCAGGCAGTCAATCTATGTAGTATTTTGTAAATTCCACTTTGGAAATAGAACCAGTCTGACTCAAGATTGATAAACTGATAGACTCTAACCTCATTACTTTAATGCATGTCTGAGCTGAGTTGTCACCTTTTTTTAATAAAACTTTTAGTTATCTCGAGAAATTGACTTAAAAGAAGTTCTGGGATTTACATATTAATGAACCGAAATCTACAACCCATTCTAAAAGATGAGAGGCTTAACAGCAATCTAGGTTTGTTCAATATATCATTTCAGTTACATGACACTGTGATCTTTTGCTATAAATTCTGTGTCTTATGATCCTGCTCCACAGCTACCTGATAAAGGACAGCGTTCCGAAAGCTAGTGCTTCCAAATAAACCTGCTGGACTATAACCTGGTGTTGTGTGATTTTTAATTTATGGTGGGAGAAGGTCAAGGAGAGATTTGAAATGAGAAGTGAACATTTTAACATAGAAATATTGTCAATTCTGGGAACTAGTGACTGAAATATGCATGTCTTTCATTCCATTTTATCTTCCTCCATTTGAAATGTCAACTTAGCAAAGTTCAAAGCGGTAGATGTTAAGGGCTGAATCTTATACTTTTTAGCTGCATGTGAGTTGCATTGAGATCTTAAGGGAGGAGATTCTTGTTACAAGGTCCAGCAAGATTTCTCAACATAACCAGGTAAATACAGTCATTACTACCGGAGGGGCAACTCAAATTGAAAGGAAATAAAGTTGGTAATAAGAAGTCAAAAATATGCTTAGACATCCAGGAAGACAGGAAAAATAAAGCTGGGCACTGAGCATGCTTTGAAAGCAGGATGACACTTAAAAGACAAAGTTAACTGTACTCAACCTGAATGCACACAGCATTCACAACACGGTGGGTGATCTAAAGGCAGCAAGAGAGATACATGGGTATGATCTATATCTCACTACTGGGATTGATTGTATGGTGACCAGGACAGGGAACTGAATATTCAGTGGTGTTCGATGATTAGAAAGGACAGATGATGCTGTCACTTTAAAAAAGGTTATTTTGTCCTGGGTTTTTTTTAAGCAAGGTTGTAAAAGCAGAGTGAGGTGTTGAACTGACTACTGAAAAAGGCTGAAATACATAACTTAGGAGGCCTTTCGGTTTTGTTTTGAACACTTGGAAAAATGGAAGGAGTGCAGCCAGCTCTCAAAGGTCAGACTGTCTAATTTTTTTTAAGCTGTAGCAGCCAGAAGCTGTTTGGGGCACAAGAACAGGGGGGGGGGGGGGGGGGGAGGCTTCAGCAAATGATCTCTAGCTGCAGCTTTATCTGAAATCTCTCTTGATACTGTTGCCTCCTGGAGTGGAGAGTTGCCTGTAAGAATCTGCGCCTGAATTTATCTTTTTGTCAAGGGGTGCATTTATGGGATGTTATTATACTGGGTAAGTTAATTAATAATAGGTGTTTATTATTTGGTTAAGTTTTTGAATAATTAAGTTATTCTAAATTACTTTTGTTTGCATTTTAACTATAGGTTTTAATTAAATTATGGTTTACTTGTCATCAAGTAGTTTGACCAGTCGCATCATTACTGGAACACGCACTTCCCATCCACCTTCAAAATAAGAGAAAAGTAGAGTCTAGGCTATCTTCTTAAAATATTTTGAGGGGGTCTGGTCCATAACACAGACAGGAATAAGAAGAAGATGAAATTACACTGAGGATAAGAGATGGGATCAGTACATTATTGAGGGAGCATTTCAATTAGGTGAACTATGTATCAAATCTGATTGAGTGGAGCTCAGAAACAGCAATGGCCAACAGAAGTTGGATTGGTGTAACTTATAGAACACCAAGTAGAAATAGTAAAGTAAGGTATGACATTAACGGGGGGATGACAGGAATTGAAGCATGGGCAACACAGATCATGGGTGACTTCAGTTTGCATGTAGACCAGGTCAACCAATTGAAAACTAAAACTGTAGATGATGAGATTCTGGAGTGCATTAGGGATAGATTTCTGGAGCAGTATATTCACCCAACTGGAGGTTATATTAATTTAGATCTAGTAGGACAATGAGAAAGGGCTAATTAACAATCCTCTTGCGTCAGAACATTTAGAGATCAGTGACCAAAATACGATAGAATTTTACAGGAGGTGTGAAAGTGAGGTAGTTCAATCTGAAGCAACATTAGATAATATTCAACAGTTTTCATCTGGCAGGTACTGTCACAGAAACATAGAAAGTAGGAGTAGGAATAGGCCATTCGGCCCTTCCAACCTGCTCAGCCATTCAATATGATCATGGGGGAGTGCAGTATGGGTTCATAAGGCCTCATTTCCATGTTTCTGCTTTCTTCCCACTTGATGACTTTAAAATGTCAAAAAAATTCTTGAATTTCTTTAGTGACTTGGCCTCCTGTGGCAGGGAAGTTCACTCTCAAGAAATGTTTCCTCATCTCAATTCCCTTTGGCTGAAATTTGTTTTGTTTAGATTTCTACATCAAAGTGGAAGTTAATTTATATTCAAAAAGTTTAGTTTTGTTTGATGACATTATTATCAAATGATCATTGATTAGAAACATACCCAATTATCTCTGTAAATAGTGTGGCAACATGAACAGTTCAAGGAATTCTGCATTGAGAAACTCACCCCTTGTCTTCACAAACCTGTCGACAAGACACAAGGTCAGGATAGAATACTCCCCACATGCCTGGGTGAGTGCAGCTCCAATAATACTCAAGAAGCTCAATGGCATCCAGATCAAAGCTTGATTGGCATCACATCTTCCACCTTAAATATTAACTCCCTCGACCACTAATTCTCTGTGATAGCAATCAATTCAAGCTGCAAGTTGCAACAAAGTTGATGATCAAGGCTTGTTGAATGGCATCTTGCAAATTCATGACCTCTCCCACCCAAAGAGGTAGTGGTTGCAAGGGAACATGATCATTCTCAAGTACCTCTTCATGTCAGTTAAATCTTGGCTTGGACATAAAACATGGTTCTTCAGCATAGTTTCAGCAAAGTCCTGGAACTCTTGCTCTCAGTGTTTTACAATGAATTACAATGGCTCAAGGAGGTAGCTTACTTTTGCCTTACAGAGTAATTAGGAACGAGTGAGAAATGCAAGCCACATCCCAAGACTGAGCAAATAAAAATAAGAAGTAGCACATTTGACTTAAAGTGCTTCATATAAAGACTTACCCACATTCCATTAATGTAAAACATGGCTTGCAATTCCAAATAAAAAAAATTACGTTTTGTGATTTGATATTCCAAAGCTTGAATTAAATTCATGATTTCCAGTGTAACAGATCTTGGTTCATTTTACACCAGAAAGACCCATGCAAGACTATTTTATGAAAAGTATTGCCTGAGCATTTTTCTCACTCAGTTGCAGAGACTGTTAATAACCTCTACAACTCGATAAATATGCATGAAACCTTGAAGAAAGGAATTGCGAAGTTCATGGAGATAAAAGTAGTCTGAAGATGAAGTGAACTGACAACACAATAGATTGCATCAAGAAAATAAACAGAGAATTGCATTAGCTGAGTGTGGCCTCCATTGAAGTTTAGGGATTGATCCAATTCAGGAACAACAATTCGCTGCATGAGAAAAAGTGTGTGGTATAATATGAAATACGGCAGACACTGGATTTCTAATATTTAGAAAAATTCAGGACATATTCAGCCGGTCAAGCTGTGGAGACAGAAACTAAATGCTTCAGACTGATGATCTTTGGCCAAAGTCACCTCTCTTACCTTTGCCAATCTCCCTAATTTTGTTTCCTCTGGCTTCTGGACATGAGGAAACAATTCTCCTTGTTTACTCAAACAGTTTCAGAAAGGCAAAAGTGAGGACTGCAGATGCTGGAAACCAGAATTTAGATCAGAGTGGTGCTGGAAAAGCACAGCAGGTCAGGCAGCATCCGAGGAGCAGGAAAATCAAAACATGGATTTTCCTGCTCCTTGGATGCTGCCTGACCTGCTGTGCCTTTCCAGCACCACTCTGATCTAAACTCCAGTTTCAGAAAGGGCCTGTTGAAAACACATGATCAGTAATAGTTCATACGGTCAGGAAGGAGAGATCACATCCGGAGTGAGACACAGCCCAAGTGAATATATCATTCAGGGCATTTGGAGGCAGTATGGGAATTTGGTACAGGGGAGAAGCAGTGATATTTGCCTGCTGTTTTTTTGTCTTATAGCTTGCAAGGTGTTTTTTTTCCAGGATAAATTGAAGTCCAGGATTAGGTGCCTGGTATAGAAGAGTGACATCACAGGTAAACTGTAAATTCATAGTTGGTGACAGCCAGTGATTTGACTATCGGCTGTAGGTTACTTTTATATTGAAGGTAAATGGGGGAATATATACAAGCTACAAGCCAAAAGACCAATATGAAACTTTTAAAAATCAGATTAAGAACTAAGTAAATAAAATAGAGATGCCAGGCTTGGCCCACCTGCATGATGTGGGAGCTGGTGGACCCCATTGTGGTTATAGTGACCATACCTATAGCAAGTATCAGCTGCTTGAGGAACTCTGGGTCAGAGTTGATGAGCTGGAGTCTGGGCTTCAAACACTGTGAGACATCAGGGAGGGAAGAGAGTTACCTGTTGCTGTTGCACCTGTTAGATTAACTACATTGAATTCAGACAATGGTCAGGAACAGAGGGATGTGACTATGACTGTGGCAAGTAGAGAGGTCCAGGAGGTAGTGCTGAAGGCACCTTAGCCCTTGAGTTTGTTCAACAGGTTTGGGATTCTTGCTCCCCGTGTGGATGAGAATGGAGGCTGAAGGGAGGATGAGCAAACTGACCATAACACCATGGTACAGGGAGCCATTTAAGAAGGGGAAGAAAAGAGAAATGTAATTGTGATTGCAGATAGTATAGTCATGGGAATAGACATTGTCCCTTCTGACCTCTATCAAGAGTCTCAAAGGCTGCATTGCCTGCCTGGTGCACAGGTGCAGAATATCTCATCTGGGCTGAAGGCAACTTTGGAGTGGGAAGGGAAAAATTCAGTTGTCGTGGTGCACGTAGAAAGAGGAAAGAGATTCTGCTGAGGGAATATGAGCAACTAGGGACTAAATTAAAAAGCAGACTGGAAAGGTAATCATCTCTGGATTACTACCTGTACCATGAGCACATTGACACAGAGTCAACAAGATCAAAGAGGTAAATACATGCCTCTAGGACTGATGTGATTTGGATTCATGGGACATTGACATCAGTACCGGGGGAAGAGGGAGCTGTTACAATGGGATAGCCTCCACCTGAATCATGCTGGGACCTAGTCATGACGAATCATATAGTTAGGACTTTAAATTAAATAGACGATGGCAGGGAGTTGGTGGGGGGGTGAGTGGGGGGGGAAGGGGTTGGAAACAAGACTGATTTGTTGTAAATAAATCCAGGGGCAGTGTAGGAGAGAAGGTAAATGAAGAAATGAGAAAGGCAAAAAGGCATGATTACAATTATCATGGAGAAATCAATAAGCAGATAGACTGGGAAAATTCGGTTGGTAGCAGATCCCAAGGAGAGAAATTTGTGGAATGTCTCGGAGATGGTTTCTCAGAGCAGTTTATAGTAGAGTTCACCAGGGAACCGACAATTCTGAACTTGGTGTTGTGCAATTAGGCAGACTTGATGTAGGAGCTTAGAGTGAAGGAATCTCTAGGGAGACGTGACCATAATATGTTAGAATTCACCCTGCAGTTTGAGACGGGGAAGCTGGAATCAGATATTACAATTGAGTAAATGAAACTAAAAAGACATGAGGGAGGAACTATCTAGATTGGAAGTGGTGGGGGCAGGGTCAGAGTGAGCAGGGAAGATGGTGGAGCAGCAATGGCAGAGTTTTCCCTGGGTATGTCGGGAGGCACAGCACAAATGCATCCCGAGGAAGAAGAAATGTGCTAAGGGGTGGATGAGGCAACATAGCTGACAAGGGAAGTAAGGGACAATATAAAACAAGAGATAAAGCGACCAATGTAGTGAAGATTAGTGGGAAACCAGAAGACTTCACCTGATGGAAGAGCAGTGCTCTAAAAGCTTGTGAATTCAAATAAACCTGTTGGACTCTGACGTGATGTCATGTGATTTCTGACTTTGTCCACCCCAGTCCAACACTGACACCTCCATATCATAACTTCTTTGAACAGGTTGTTTCGAAAAAATGTAAGATTCTAGTCCGTGAACTGAAATGGTGTCTTCATCTATGAGACCATTAAAAGCATTGCCCCAAATTTTGCACAAAAATCTGCAGAAGAAAGCATAGCTCTGTATTGAATGTGATATGGAGTTCAATTTACCAAGCAGATTATAAGTAAGGTGAAGAAAATGGTTGGGACTGAACAATTTCAACTGTAAATAGACAACGCATAGAACAATTGTCTGATAATACAGGTCACATACCAGAATGAAATGATAATTCTTTTCTAATGTTGAGCGTTTTCCTCATGATCAACATTAATAATCAACAAAGCAAAGAATGAACATTCCTCTTCCAGCCTCCTCAGATTATTTAGACAGCTAGGATCTGTGAATACAATTAGACCAAAGGTTTCCAGCTTGCTGTATCATTCGTAAATTTGTGTGATTTATCAAACACAATCACAGAAGAAAAGTCTGTGATCAAAGATATAATGCTTTTGAGGCCATTAGCAAAAGAGCCAGAGCTGAGAAGAGAAGAAACATGTTTAATCAATGAGTTAAAATTATGTACAATGATATTTTTTATATTCTATCGTGGGATATGGGTGCCACTGACTAACCAGCATTTATGACCCATCCCTAATTGCCCCTGAGAAGGTGGTGGTGACCTGTCTTTCTGAGCTGTGTAAGAAGTCACATGACAGCAGGTTATAGTCCAATAGGTTTATTTGAAGTCACAAGCTTTCAGACTGCTGCTCCTTCATCAGACTCCACCTGTCAAAGAGGCAGGGCTCTGAAAGCTGGGGCTTCCACATAAACCTGTTGGACTGTAATTTTGTCCAGGTGAGGTGGATTAGCCATGGTAAGTGCAGGGTTATGGGAGAGGGGTTGTTGGTGGAAGGCATTGGCTGAAGAGGTGAGTCTGTTTGGGATGGTCTTTGGAGGGGCATTTGCCTGTCCTGAAGCGATTCTATGATTCTATGATTCAGTTGCCGTTCCCCTTACCCACCCCCTGCCAGCCTTTGCAACCATTCAAGGAAGGCCTTCAAATTCAGTTCAATGTTTATAAAAGCAGAGGATTTGAATTTATATATATCACACTTTTGATGACTACCAATATCTCAAAAGGGTCACTGGACCCAAAACGTTAGCTCTGCTTTCTCTCCATGGGTGCTGTCAGACCTGCTGAGTTTCTCCAGCAATTTCTGTTTTTTTATCTCAAAATACTTTACAGCCAATGAATTACTTCTGGTGTATGGTCACTTATTGTAATGCAGGATGTATGGCTGTTAATCAAGCTCCCCAAAGCAGCAATGCAATAATCACTGGGGACAGATGACTGTATTGGCCGTGTCAATCAGATTGGTGTTAATAATTTGGATTTTGATCTCCATACCAGCTGGGCTGGAGGCGATATGGTTACGGTTTCCTGGCCTTTGCCTTACCTGTGGTGGAGGTCATGGTGCTGTGCATTGGACCTGCTTTCAGGGCAGAGAACTGAAGAACAAGAAAATAAATAGAGAATAAAAACTGAAAGAACTGCAGATGCTGCAGATCAGAAACAAAAACAGAAATTTCTAGAAAAGCTCAGCATCTGTGAAGAGAAATCAGACTTAATGTTTTGGGTCCAGTGACTCTTCCTCAGAACTGGTGTCACTGGACATGAAATGATACGAATAAATAGAATTAATTCCCTCTTCTACAAAGTTGTGATAGTTTATGAAACAATTCTTTCACTCAATGTCTTGCACTTGTAACTTCTTAAAAATCTCTTCTTAAAAATCAAGCTTCTTGTGAAAATTGTAAATTAATTAAATATGTATACGCAGTATATAAAATTTCATTTGGTCCATAATATCTGTACTACTTAGAGTCATAGAGATGTACAGCATCGAAACAGACCCTTTGGTCCAAATTGTCCATTTCAACCAGATATCCTAAATTAATCTACTCCCATTTGCCAGCACTTGGCCCATCTCTGTTTTCTTCTTTAAGCAAGCATCACTTGCCTGGAGCCAGTGTGTTGCCTCATCCCTATCTCCTGTAAAATGAAAATATATATGGCAAACACTGATGAGGATATGCCTATGCTGTAATACACAAGGCTGTTTTTAAAAAGACTAATGAAACAAGATAAATTCTCAGAATTACAGTGATTAGAACATGTTGATGAAGGAACATTTAAGTATAGATTACAATTAGGTCTAAGCCTGACTGGCACTGAAAGTCTATAATAGAGCTCCAAGCCTGTAAAAAGAAAGACATTTTATTCCTAAATGTCTGTGCAAGTTATTCAGCAATACAAGAGAGAAGGGATGCTGAAATAACTGCACCGAGGCCAATACCCCATCACCATGTCACCCTTTATTTACTTGTGCACAGTATGCTGGCTGTGTGGGCAGCCAGCTCAGAGTCAGTCCCTGAACTGAGGAGACTCTAATCTCCTGGCTATATTGGTCAGCCAGGGCTCCTTGATTGCCCAGGTTAACAACTCCAGTAAAGGTTTTCATCGACAATGATACCCACCTGATTCCAATCACTATAAATCCTATTTTATATGATCAGTAGAGAAAATATAACTTGAAATAACTTTGGACTTTCTCAATTTTGGATATATTTTGTAAAAGTGCAGTGGTTTGTCATTGCAGAGAATACCTGAGGACTTTTCCTCTATTAACATTATTACAAAGTGCCCTTATTACCAGTACGGATATATCTAGCAGAATTATACTCATATGATACATGGATCTCAATTCCAAGAGTGAGATTTTTCACAGTTTGTCAATTCCAAATGTAGCATTACATACAATAGTCTTCACCCTAATAACCCAGTGTTCCTCTTTATAAGCTTCTTTTTATAAGAGCTCTAGGTAGTTACTTTAAACAATAGCCTTCATTTGCATAGCTTAACAACATAATTAAAATACCACTGACACCCAAGGGATGGTGTTAAAGAGAAGTGCCAAAAAATTAGGGGGAATTTGTGGTGTGATAGTACTCTGAAATGTTTTTGCCTCGAGCGATTATTTTCTAGAGATTGGTTGGGATCAGGCTCAGTTACTTTCTCCATCGAGGTGAACAAACAATTAGGGAAAATAAGACACAAAACCAAAAATCACTGGAAAAGCTCAGCAAGTTTTGCAGCATTTCTGGAGAGAGAAATCAGAGTTAATGTTCAGAACCATTCTGAAGAAGAGTCACTGGACGCAAAGCATTGACTCGGATCTCTCTCCATAGACTCAGCCAGGCCTGCTGAGCTTTTCTTTTTGTTTCTGATCTCCAGCATCTGCACTTCTTTTGATTTTTATTAGGGAAAGTAAGACCCCACTTTACTGCTATTTTACAAACAGCGCTGGTATTTTCTCACTGTTGGTGCAGCTTCCTACCTTTGGTCCAGCAACAGACCACATACCATTGGAGTCAAAGACTCAATGTTCCAATAATGGGGTCATGAGGGATTAAAATTCACAATTATCTTGTTCACAGAACCACAGAATTATGATGACACAAAAGGAGGCCATTTAGCCAATCATGCTTGTACCATCTTTTGAAATAAGCATGACTTGCCGAGTGTTAATCTCCTGCCTTAACCCCAATATCCTTGTATACTATTTCTATCCAAATAACCATCCAACCCCACCGCTTGAATGCCTCAAACAAACTTGCCTCCACCACATTTCAATCACTACTCACTCTGTAAAAAGCTTTTTTTCACAACATCCTTTCTTCATTTTGCACATAAATTTACATCTGTGCTTTCTCCATAAGACTATAAGAAAATACGACATAGGAACGGGAGTAGGCCATTCAGCCCCATCATTAATAGGACTATGGCTGATCCAGCATTTCTCATGTCACCTTTTTGTATTTTCCCCATAACTCTTGATTCTCCTACTATTCTAAATCTATCTCAACCCCAAATATCCACAAGGACTCTGCTCCCACAGTTCTTTGTAGCAAGGAGTTCCAAAGACCCACAACCCTCTAAGAGTAAAAAAATTGCTCCACATCTCATTTTTAAATTGGTGCCCCTCTATTCTGAGACTGCGTCCTCTGGTCCTAGACTCTCCCATGAGGGGGAACATCCTCTCAGAATTGACCCTGTCGAGCTGCTTAAGAATCCTGTGTATGTCATTAAGGTCACCTCTCATTTTTCTAAACTTCAATTTTGTACTTTTACAAGTGGGAACAGCTTCTATCTATTCTATCCGTGTTACTCATGATTGTGAAAACTTGTTTTAGATTAGATTAGATTACTTACAGTGTGGAAACAGGCCCTTCGGCCCAACAAGTCCACACCGCCCCGCCGAAGCGCAACCCACCCATACCCCTACATTTACCCCTTACCTAACACTACGGGCAATTTAGCATGGCCAATTCACCTGACCTGCACATTGTTGGACTGTGGGAGGAAACCAGAGCACCCGGAGGAAACCCACGCAGACACGGGGCGAACGTGCAAACTCCACACAGTCAGTCGCCTGAGGCGGGAATTGAACCCGGGTCTCTGGCGCTGTGAGGCAGCAGTGCTACGCACTGTGCCACTGTGCCACCCACAACTTCTTCCAAATCTCCTCATGGCCTTCTTCTCTCCAAGGAGAACAGTCACATTTCCAGTCCAGTTAAAGGAGCCACACTCTCTGACTTTTGATTACACCCAGTAATGTGAATGTTTTTTTATTATTCCTTAGCAATCATCAAACTGTGGTTGACACAGTGCCTCAGTGGTTAGCACTGTGGCCTCACTGCACCAGGAACCTAGGTTTGATTCCCGCCTCAGGAGACTGTGTGGAGATTGCACATTCTCCCCGTGTCTGCTTGGGTTTCCTCTGGGTGCTCTGGTTTCCTCCCACAGTCCAAAGATGTGCAGGTCAGGTGAATTGGCCATGCTAAATTGCTCATAGTGTAGGTTATTAGTCAGGGGCTATAGGTTAGGGGAATGGATCTGGGTGGATTACTCTTCTGAGGGTCGGTGTGGACTTGTTGGGCCCATGGAACTATTTCCACACAGTAGGGATTCTAATTCTAATTCTGTCTTTGATCACTCGAATACATCCTTTTTCTCCAGCACTGTAATACCCTCCTTAATCAATACTGCTTGCCCTCCTGCTTTCCTACTTGTTTTCAATCATATATGAAATATTTAATGCCCAGTCTTGCCTTTGTTTGAGTTAGCTCTCTGTTATTGCCACTATATGATATTTCCCTATCACAATCTACATCTGTAAATCCCCAACCTTACTTATTACATTCCGTGCACTTATATGCGTATGCATTAAGTTTGAAGTTCATGATTCTTGCTGAGAGGCAGGATTCTATGTGCTGTTAATTCCGGATTCAAACCAGGGCACTTTCATATTGAGGTGCCCTCACAACTGCCTTCCCATCTCAACAGTACCTGACTGTCACAGGGGACTGCTGACCAACCATTGATGTTGACCATCTGAATGGGTCACCAGCCTTTGGATTCTGCCCAGTGTCCTTAATAGGATGGTAAGCACTGAGACAGCTCAGTGGACCACACAATGTGTTGAACTGTGGGCCTAACATCAGAGTCCTGAGATGTGTTAAAATAAACTCAACCCTATTATGTTTTTTTTAATTGAAGGTTCCTTCATAATGAATGGATTTTCACTATGATATTTTTGGTTAAATTTTGTGTGCTAAACATGAATGCTATTTTGGGGACAACTTTTAAATTAAAAATTTCCTGGTAATGCAATTTCTCAAATTATGTGTCAGCTTTAAATTTATGATCAGAATAATTTTAATCAGATAGTGTCATTAGATATTTTGTGAAATAATTAAATTGGCTTAAAGACTGATTGCATTATTCCTGCTATTTGGCATAGATATATGGTTCCACAGTACCATTATGTGTCCATGTATAACCTATTTTAATACCTCTTGTTCTTTTGTTTAATTGACTAAAACTTCAATGGGGGTAGTCTTGGTTCTTCAATATTCGTTCATGTGTCATTTGCGAATATCTAAAAATTTGACAGAATTTATAAAATTTAATCTAAATATAAATTTTCTATAACTGTATGATGATATGAAATTTGGTACATTATATTATAATGAAATTTAATATAAACCTATGTAGCACTTTTCATATTCCTCAAACACTTAAACCAATGCTGCCGTTCTAATGTCCCATTCTTGTTGCAAGGTAGGTCATGTGGCAGCAGAATTGTCACACGGTAAGCTCCTGCAAACAGAAAATGACTAGATAATCTATTTCTCTGGTGTTGACTGAGCAACACTGAGAAAAACCTCCCATCTCTTCTTCAAAATATTCCATTGGGTTATTATATGCAACTGATTGGATAAAGAGGGCCTTAGTTTAATGTTTCAACCAAGAAAAGGCATCTTTAACAAGAGTGCTCTCTTGTACTAGGGATCAGGAATTCGTACTAAGGTCTTAAAAAGAGAGATTCAAAGCCAGTGATCTTACACAAAAAGAATATGAATTAGTAGCAGAAGCTTTTGTGTTTGCTCCACCTCTTTAGGATCATGGTTGATCTGTTTGATTGCAAGTTCTTATTCAGAAGTGAGAATGCACCTCCTGGCTGACACCATAAGACTAGAAGACCATATGGCGTAAGAGTAGAAACAGACTATTCAGCCCATCGAGACTGTGCCACTATCCAATGAGATCATGGGTGATCTGATATTCCTCAACTCGACTTATAGAGTCATAGACATGTACAGCACAGGCCTAATCTACTCAACCTCTCCTTATAAGACTGTTCCCCCGACCTCCTCCCCATACCTGCCTGGTTAAGGAAAGAATCCAACTCCCACCAACCTTCTCTAGCTCCATATGGTTTGATCTTTAAAATGTTGCCTAAGTAGCCTACGTCTGAAGAAGAAATTGCTCCATTAAACTTAGAGTAGAGAAAGGAGTCAGGTATTTGTTGCACTTTGGTCTTGGTGGATCATCGTGTTCAGTTCTAGGAACCTTATTTAAGGAAGGATGTGAGAACTTTAAAGTGAGTTCAAAAGAGATTTACTCAAAAGATACAAGGAGTGAAAGATCTTAGATACAAACAAAGATCAGAGAGATTGGACTTTTTCTCCTTGGAACAGAGAAGTTTAAAGCTGACCTTTTCGAGGTGTTGGAAATCTTGAACAATTTTGACAGGGGAGAGAAGGATATTCTGTTTCCACTAGTTGGTACATCAATAACTAAGGGTTCACAATTTCATTGGACTTTTTCTCCTTGGAACAGAGAAATTTAAAGCTGACCTTTTTGTGGTTTTGGAAATCTTGAACAATTTTGACAGGGGAGAGAAGGATATTCTGTTTCCACTAGTTGGTACATCAATAACTAAGGGTTCACAATTTCAAGACTGTCAGCAAGCCAGCCAGGAGTGAGATAAGGAAAAATTTCTTTACTCAGAAACTTGTTAGGATTTGGAAATGCAATGCTTGGGAAGGCACTGGAAATGGATTCGATAGCTTTCAAAAGAGAGCAGAATAGGTATTTGGAAGTGATAAAGTTAGAGGGCTACGGAATCGGTGCTAGAGTATAGCATGAGCTTTGTAGCTCTTTCAGGAGCTGTTACAGATACAATAGGATAAACGGCCTCCTTCAGGTTGGGTAGTGAGGAGCCTACCACGCTTTCTGGTCTTAACCTAACAGTGAGGAAAGTGTAATGACAGGTTTGGAAGAACATATAAAGCCAGGCAGCTTCAGAGGTGGAGAAGTCAACATTTCAGGTGTAACCCTTCTTCAGGACTGGGGGTGAATGTACAGGGAGCTAGAGATAAAGAGGGTGGCAGGGACAGGGTAATGATGTGGAGATAGGCGACGACAGGCAAAGGTATGACCTGGTTGGTCATTGGGAGGAATGAATCTGGTTGGCAGCTGGAAGGAAGTGTTGATAGGAGGAATGGAAGGGAAGGGGAGGGCCTGAGAAGGGAGTCAGGGGATGGGAAGGGAGGTTATTTGATATTGAAGAACTCAATATTGAGTCCTCCGGGCTACAGGCTGCGCAGGTGGAAGATGAACTGTTCTTCCACCAATTTGCACCAGATACAGTAAACTAGGTTGGAAGAGAGGCAGGTCTACTTGTGTCTCAGCTGGAAGGACTGTTTGGGGCCCTGGATGGAGGTGACAGGGGTGGTGTGCCAGCAGGTTCTGCATCTTTTCCAGTTGCAGCGGATGGTACCTTGGTGTTTGGGGAGAGTGAGGTGGTCGGTAGAGTGCTTGGCGTGAACCAAGAACTGTGGAAGGGAACGGTCCTTGCGGAAGGCAGAGGGGGGTGGGAAGAGGAAGATGTTCTTAGTGATAAGGTCTAGTTGATGTTGACGGAAGTGTTGAAGGGTGATGCTTTGGATGTGGAGACTGGTGGGGTGGTAGATGAGGACAAAGGGGACTTTGTTTTTATTGTGTTTGGAGGGTGAGGGTTTAGAGCAGTGGAACGGGGAATGGAGGTGGTGCAGCTGGATGACAGAGGGAGGAAAAGCACATTGCTCACAAAAGATGGACTTCTGGGATGTTTGGGAGTGAAATGTCTCCTCGCCCGAGTAGATGCAGCAGAGCGGAGGAATTTGGAGAAATGGAATGGAGTTTGTGGTGGAGGTGGAGAGCAGCAGACACTATCCTTCAGTGGTGCTGTGGTGAACAGAATATCTGCAAGCCTCTGCTTGGCCAGCATCTCTTGAGGATTAAAGTCCAGATGATGAGATCCTCAATCCCAGGGGAACATCTATGGCTGAGTGATGTGAAATGTGATGTGAAATGTGATGGACTTAATCCAAAAAGAGGTAATGTCAGAGATGGGGAGGGCCTCACTGTTTCTCCAGTTAGTGACTACCATTAATAATCCCCAAGATCCCACCCAAAATATCTAACTTGCAAAACCTTGTGTCAGCCCAAAATTGCAATCATATAATTGGGACAAGTTTAGAACATATTGTTAGCAGAGACTGAATGCATTTTGATGAAAAATACGTTAATTATTGAAAGCACAAGCTGTTCCTGAAGCTTGCATTTCTTCCCAAATTAAGTGTCATGATATTTCTAGTTTAATAATGATTTGATTGACTCAATACATGTGCTAGGGAAACAAAATCTTCAGGGCTATTTAAGCAACTAGTTTATGGTATGCAGCCTTGGTAAATACAAGCAAATCTTGATGTTTCAGCAATGTTTTTTGATCTATCAAATGATAGTCTGACTGTTTTGTAATAGTTTTGTTTCTGAGTCAAAATCTTATGACTTTAACAATTCCTCGCGCTGTTACATAAATATGAGAGGAAGCAGGGCAGGTTCTGTCTTCAAGATCATTTGAGAAAATGAAGTTCCATCGATTGGCTCATGCAAGTGAAAAAGTAGCGTGGACCTATTTCAAACAGGATTGAGGAATGCTTCTGATTGGTTACTAGCATTCCTTCCTGAAGCAGTACTGCCTGAACTGGCCAATGATTCAGCTTCCCTTTGACTACTTTCCGAGTTGGAAACATGCCAAACTGTTCAATCCAAGGTCACAACCTAAGGCCATAAGAAGTAAGAGTAGAAGTGGACAGCTTGGTCCATCTGTTCCACCATTCAATGAGATCACATCTAATCTGATCATCCTTAGATCTACTTTTCTGAATTTTCCCCATTAAACTTATAGATTAAAAATCTGTCCATCTCCACCTTGAATATACTCAATGGCCTAACCTCCACTGCCCTCTGTGGTAAAGAATTCCAGTTTCACCGCTCTCTGAGGAAAGACTTCCTCCTCACAGCTATTTCTTAAATGTGCAACCTCTTATTCTGAGATTATGCCCACTGATCATAGACTCTCCCACAAGGGAAAACAACTCTTCCGCATCTATCCTGTCAAGTCCTCTAAGAATCTTGCATGTTTCAAAACGTTCACCTCTCATTCTCCTGTATTCTGGTGAATACAAGTTGATTGTGCATAACCTTTTTTCATGAGACAATCACTCCATATCAGGTGTCAGCCAGAAGGACCCTGTTTGGACTTTCTCCAATTCCAACATATCATTCCTTCGATAAGGTGACCAAAATTGTGTACAGTTTTCTAGCTTGTACATTTTTAGCAAAAGCCTTTCCGACTTTTATGGTTAATTCCCTCTGAAATAAAGGCCAACATTTTATTTATCTTCCGTATTACCAGCTGGAATTTTGACGCTAGATTTTTGTGATTCATGCACAAGTACTCCCAAGTACCTCTCTTTGGGAACTTTCTGCAGTGTTTCTCCATTTAAATGATATGCACCTCTTTTATTTCTCCTACCAACATTCATAACCTCACATTTCTCCATGTTATTTTCCAACTGCCAAGTTTTTGCCCATCCACTTAACCTGTTTGTATCCCTCTGCAGACTCTTTGTATCTTCCCATCATTCTCACCACTTGCCTTCCCACTTATTTTTGTATCATTTGCAAACTTGGAGTGCAGGTTTATAGCTTCTTGAAAATGGAGTTGCAAGTGATAGAATAGTGAAGAAGGCGCTTAGTATGCTTTCCTTTATTGGTCAGAGTATTGAGTACAGGAGTTGGGGGTCAGAGTATTGAGTACAGGAGTTGGGAAGTCATGTTGTGGCTGTACAGGACATTGGTAAGGCCACTGTTGGAACATTGCGTGTAATTCTGGTCTCCTTCCTATCGGAAAGATGTTGTGAAACTTGAAAGGGTTCAGAAAATATTTACAAGGATGTAGCCAGGGATGGAGGATTTGAGCTATAAGGAGAGGTTGAGTAGGCTGGAGCTCTTTTCCCTGGAACATCGGAAGCTGAGGGGTAACCTTATAGATGTTTATAAAATCATGAGGGGACATGGATAGGATAAATAGACAAAATTCTTTCCCTGGGGTTGGGGAGTCCAGAACTAGAGGGCATAGGTTTAGGGTGAGAGGGGAAAGATATAAAAGAGACCTAAGGGGCAACTTTTTCACTCAGAGAATGGTACATGCATGGAATGAGCTGCCAGAGGAAGTGATGGAGGCTAGTGTAATTGCAGCATTTAAAAGACATCTGGATGGATATATGAATAGGAAGGGTTTGGAGGGATATGGGCTGGGTGCTGGCAGGTGGGACTAGATTGGGTTGGGATATCTGGTCGGCATGGACGAGTTGGACCGAAGGCTTTGTTTCCGTGCTGTACATCTCTATGATTCTATGATTTGACCATAGTACATTTACTTTCCTTATCCATGTCATTAATATGTGTTGTAAATAATTGTGACCTCAGTACTGATCCCTGTGGCACACCACTAAATTATGGTTACTAGACTCAAAATGATGCCTTTATCCCGACTCTCCTTCTTTGATTAGTTAGACAACCCTCTATGCCTACTAATGCCCTACCTCTCACACATGGGCTCTTACCTTTTAAACAACCTAATATGGTACCTTACAAAATACTTTCTTGAAATCCAACAATGTTGCAATAGTTCATTTCTGACTACACCAGCCACCTTTCACTTTGCATTTTCTAATGGAAGTATTCATTTTCTTTTTACCCAATAGATTTGTTTTGAATGTGCTGAAGAATAAAGGCAAGGGCATACAAGTGACACTGCAACAGCAATAATTTTCTGTAAAGTAAATTAAGATTCACAATCATTTTTACTCTTTTTTGAGCCAACACACAAGACATAGTTGCAGTAATTAATGCACTATGCTCTAACTCAAGGCAAGTGGAGTAACAAATAATGTTCAAAGGTTATTGGCATTGGATGATGTACTATTTTAACACTGTTGATTTTCAACTACTTTCAGCATGGATTTTGTTTATTTGTTGTGCATTAAGCTGAATATCTTCTTGGCTGGGAGAGCAGTTTGCAAAAAGTCCAAAACAAAGCGCAAAGTCATAGTATTTTAATTTCTTTAAATGCTCAACTTCGTAATGCTTCATTCCCTAATTTAGAATGAATGTCTTATAAATGGTCAAAGACAAGGGATAATTTGAAAGTATGAAATTATCAGTCATAAAAATAGAGCAAAGGCACTCTGAAGAGTAACCAGTGAGAACTTTCATCAGAGAAAGAGAAGTAGAAATCTGGAATTCCTTCAAAGACTGAATACTAGAGGAGGTTTCAATGCTGAGATTAATCAGACTTTTGTTAGGAAGCAATTTCAATATAGAGTTCACATGTAAGTAGAGTTAAGGTGCCGATTACAGCAATCTTGTTGAAAGGTCAAGCAGTTTTGGTGTGTTAGAATTGAAATAGAATAGTAGAGCACAGGAACGGACCCTTCAGCCCACAATGCTGTGCTGAACATGACGCCAAATAAAACTAATCCCTTCTGCCTGCCCTTGGTCCATATCCCTCCATTCCTTGCATATTCATGTGCTTATCTAAAAGTCCCTTAAATTCCCCATATCGGATCTGCATCCACCAACATCCCTGGGAGACCGTTCCAGACTCCTACTACTCTGTAAAAAAAAACTTGCCCCTCATGTCTCCTTTGAACTTTCCCCACTCATCTTACATTCATGCGCCTTAGTATTCGTGCTGAATGTGTTCAATCCTCTATATTGGTCCCTGTGTCAAGAGACTGCACAGGAACAGGCCCTTCAGCCCACCAGGTCTGTGCCAAGCATGATGTCATTCTAAAACTAACCCAACTGCCTGCACAATGTCTGTATCTCTCTATTTGCTGCCTGTTCATGATTGTGTAAGTGCCTCTGTTTCAGCCACTGACCCTGGCAGTGTGTTCCAGGCACCTACCAACCTCTGTGTAAAATAATGTCCTCACACATTTCCCTTAAACTTTCCCTCTCACCTTAAACCTATGCTCCTAGTATTTGACAGTTTCACACTGGGAACAGACTCCAGCTATCAACCCTATCCTTACAATATAGAATATAGAAGAGTACAGCACAGTTCAGGCCCTTCAACCCTCGATGTTGTGCCAACCTTTTATCCTACCCTAAGATCAAACTTAGCTACATACTGGACATTTTACTGTCATCCATGTGCCTATCCAAGAGTTGCTTAAATGTCTCTAATGTATCTGACTCTACTCCCACTGTTGCATTTCTTGCACCCTCCACTCTCTGTGCAAAGAAACTATCTCTGACACCTCCACTAAACTTTCTTCCAATCATGTTAAAATTATGCCCCTTGTAATAGCTATTTCTGCCCTGGGAAAATGTCTCTGACTATTTGCTCTACCTATGCCTCTCAACATCTTGTACACTTCTATCAAGTCTCCTCTCACCCTTCTTGGAAAAGCCTTAGCTCCCTCAACCTTTATTCATAAGACATGTCCTCCAGTCCAAGCAGCATACTGGTAAATCTCCTCTGCACCCCCTCTAAAGTTTCCTTATGCATCTTGGATGACTCTTGGATGGGCACATGGATGATAGTAAAATGAAGCATATATAGTTTAGTTTGATCTTAGAATAGGATAAAAGGTCTGCCGAAATTAAACTACAGCCAGCAGCTTTTGGCTGCAGAGGAGAACAGTGGAAAACAAAATTAAAGAGGTCACAAAGGGACTGGGGTATCCAGTCACAATCAGCCCAAGAGTTGTGTGTTGGAGAAATAGCGAACAGACTTCCTGGCACTTTGACTTCCAGCCAGTGCCTGAGGACTTTACAACTGGCTGGCATAGCAACAGTGAAGGGTGTTGGCATGAGCCTGTTGGATGATTGAACCCGGTTCATGAATCCATTGACCAAAGGTGACAGAACATTCTGGAAGATCTGGGGAGACAGGGGGATAGAAATACACACCAGGAAGCCAGGTCCTCAGTGAAGACTCGCAGCAAGACTCA
This sequence comes from Chiloscyllium plagiosum, assembly GCF_004010195.1. NCBI lineage: Eukaryota > Metazoa > Chordata > Chondrichthyes > Orectolobiformes > Hemiscylliidae > Chiloscyllium > Chiloscyllium plagiosum. The sequence continues at coordinate 73,251,244 of NC_057724.1, read as the reverse complement.
CATGAGAAGGCCATGCAGCAACGCAAGAAGATACAGGAAAAGATCCGCCCTAATCTGTGAGATCCACCTTTGTGGAAGAGAGCCAGCCCTACTTCAGAGAGGAAGAAGATTCCTAGGGCTCAGTGCAAACATGTGGAGTATTGTGGGTAAAATCCTTTCTTAGACCGACAGACCATAGATAGAGAAGAAATACTGAGAGAATTTGGGAAATGGTGTTTTTACTAAGGAATATATTGTTAATAAAAATAAGAGATCAAGATTAGAGTGGTGCTGGAAAAGCACAGCAGTTCAGGCAGCATCCAAGAAGCAGGAAAATCGACATTTCGAGCAAAAGCCCTTCATCAGGAAATTAGGTTTCCAGCATCTGCAGTCATTGTTTTTACCTTAATAAAAATAAGTTGAACCACAAATCAGATTCTGTCTCCCTTGGTCACCAACAAGAGCACTTGGGGAAAATGTTCTAATACATGACTGCTCAATGTGTGCAAAACATGGAAAATACCTTTATCAATAGAACACATTTCTCTTGGCTTCCTTGTAATTATGTTGTTTCAAGGAGTAATGCCTTCTTTCATCAGAGAGCAGATATGTTTGCAAGATATTTTTGGCATAGTCTTAAGATCAGAGCTGGGTCCTTCAGTGCAAAGTCTAGAAGTATTTCTGGAACAACAAAGTTGTAAGTATTAATAATAAATGGAACAGGCTATTCGGTCCATCACAAAGGAGCTTCACCCCACCTGTCTCCATCAAACTCTAGTAATATATCCTATTATGCCATTTTCTCTCGCGTGCTTATGTGCTTTCCCTTTAAATCTCTGCATGAGCCATCCAATGTGGTCATGAATTCAACATTCAAACCACTGTCTAGATAAAGAAATCTCTCCCGAATTTCTTGTTGGATTTTTTATTGATTCTCTTACATTTCTAGCCGAAAATTCTGGTATAGGACAAGAATGGAATTTTCACCTCAAACATCTACTGAGGTTGGAGGTCAATATAAAAATGTCAAATATATTTGTTAATATATTTGGCCATGACTAATCCTTTATTGTAGTTACCTACTTTGGCTCTATGAACCTTAATTTCTACAGCTATTTGCGCATACAGCATCTGTGCATGGTTAGCTAAAAAAGGCAATTATAGAGTAGAAGAAACACTGCAATGAAGGAATGAAACGGTTGATCAGTGAGAAAGAAAATTGACTGCTGGGGCAAAGCTTTCTAAACCCTTTGTCACAGATTGTTCCATAAAGTAAAATTAAGGCAATTTCAAAATCAACAAAAAAGTACATTCATATAGCACCTTTGAAAATTCAAAGGAGTTTCACAGGAGCATAATTGTCCTATGGATGATTCTGTGCCCAAGAAGGACCTGTGAGGACTGGTAGCCAATAGCATGGTTAGTTTTAAAGAAAGGTTTCAGAAGCAGGAAATGGAATGGGCAACTGGACCCCAGAAGTTCCTGGAACCTTTAAAGAAAGGGGGTACCAAAACTGGAGTATTTGAAATCAATGATAGTTAGCAAATCTGATTTGGAGGAACGTGGTCCTCATGCAGGCCTGTGAGGTTAAAGGAGGTTGCAGAGTGAGGAAGAGGGCAAGATTGAGAAGGGTTACTGGCAATGGACCCATACTTCCCTGGTAACCCACTTAGAATGTCTTAGCAGCAGTTAGAGATCCTGACAGTTCTTCGTAGAAACTTGACTGTAACACTACAGATGATCAACAAGCAAAACTTTCCTGCCCGGATGCATTATTCTCGAGAAGTATATGATAAGGTAAAAAGAAAGATGAATAACCAGTATTAGCATTTACAAAGGCAAGGACAAAAAACTATCAATCTACTGTTGAAATGTTCATTATACTTATGAACTGCAAATCCTGAGCATGGAAATTAAGTTAGGCTTGTTGGCATACATTTAAGAGAATTGGTTTCTAGAAGATGAATGGGGAATGTTGTAATAGACATACACTTCAGGCATATTCAAGTTGCTCATTAAAAATGAAGGTTTGTGCAAGACTGTAAAATGCCATTTTCATCAACTTGGCCAGCTCAGAATGCAAAAACCAAATACATGGCTCATGAACCAATATCACTCAATTGATTTCTTGTCAGGGGCCTGTCCAATACCTTCTTAAAATTATGGATGTTAGCAGCCTTAATTGTCTCCTTCACTATTCCAAACATTCATCATCCTCTGAATTAAACAGCTATATTTTCTCAGCCCACTCTCCTGCCCTTTTTGTAGCTTCATCCTATAATTCGTGATGCTACTTGACTATTGGGCATCAGAAGGACAGTACTGTGGCTATATCCATGCTCCATGGACTGCAACAGATCAGGAAGATGGTGAAGTTGGCTCATCACCTTATTCTCAGTCATAATTTAAGGATGAGCACTAAATCCTGCCTTACCAGACACAACAAGGCAACACGGTGGCTCACAGTGCTAAGGACCCAGGTTCAATTCCAGCCTTGACAATTGTGTGGATTTGCACATTCTCCCCGTGTCTGTGAGGGTTTCTTCCCACGGTCCGAAGATGTGTGGGTTAGGTGGATTGGCCATGCTGAAGTGCCCATAGTGTTCAAGGATATGCAGGATAGGTGAGTTAGCCATGGGAAATGCAGGTTTATAGGGGGGGGCCAGTATAGGTGGGATGCTCTTTGGAGGGTTGGTGTGGACTGAATGGTCTGGTTCCATACTGTAGGGATCCTATGTTGGAAGGTTAAAGTAAAAGCAGAAAATGCAGATGTTAATATATTATCGAGTTTTGAAAAGATTTGTATCTTTTTTATAAGATTTGATAGCCATTTAGAATGACCATGCTAAATTGCCCATAATATCCTGGGATGTGCAAGTTAGGTGAATTAGCCATGGGAAATGCAGGGTTACAGAGCGAGTGGGGTGGGTCTGGGTGGGATGCTCTTTTAAGGGTCAGTGTGAACTTGATGGGCTGAATGTCCTGCGTTGAAGGGATTACATGAATTAATACTAAAATGTTGCCTACCATTTGGCTATAGGACATTATGGCAAAAATGGGCACTGCAGATGCAGATGGAGGTTAGAGTCAAGATTAGGCTAGGCAAAAGTGAGAACTGCAGATGCTGGAAACTAGAGTTTAGATTAGAATGATGCTGAAAACTTACAGCAGGTCAGGCAGCATCCGAGGAGCAGGAAAATTGACATTTCGGGTAAAAGCCCTTCATCAGGAATGGAGGCTGGGAACCTCCAGGGTGGAAGATAAATGAGTGGTCTGAGGAGAAGGTAGCAAAGAGTATAATAGGTGAATGGGGGTGGGGATGGAGGTGATAGGTCACAGAGGAGGGTGGGGGAAGGTAGCAAAGAGTACAACTATCTCAAGATTAGGGTGGTGCTGGAAAAGCACAGCAGGTCAGGCAGCATTCGAGGAGCAGGAAAATCGACGGTTCAGACAAAAGTCCTTCATCAGGAAAGGTTCCCAGCCTCATTCCAGATGAAGGGCTTTTGCCCGAAACGTCGACTTTCCTGCTCCTCGGGTGCTGCCTGACCTGCTGTGCTTTTCCAGCACCACTCTAATCTTGAGTATAGGACATTATGGGCCAGTTACCAATTGGGCTAACAGAGATCTGGTGCCTTTTCAAACATTTTGGGAATCACTGTCCGGATGATGGCATCACTAGACTATTAACTGCAGATCCCTGGTAATGTTCTGGGGGGAGGGTGTCCCAGTTTCAATAAGGAAATTTGGAATGGGGATCATGAGAACTTGTCAATTGGCTCACTAATGTCCTTTAGGGAAGGAAATTGCCATTCTTCCCTGGTCTGGCCAACATGTGACTGCAGACCCACAGCAGGGGGATGGGAACATGAGGTGTAGTTGCAGTGCACAGGAGGATGAGAGTAGGGAAGACAGGGACAGGATTTCAGGGTCACAAGAATGTGCTGGCAGATAGCAAGCTGGTTTGAAGTGTGTCTACTTCAACGCCAGAAGTATCCGAAATAAGGTAGATGAGCTTGCAGCATGGATAGATACCTGAGACTTCGATGTTGTGGTCACTTCAGAGACATGGATAGAGCAGGGTGAGGAATGGATGTTGCAGGTTCCAGGGTTTAGATCTTTCATTAAGAACAGGCAAGGCGGTAAAAGAGGGGGAGGTGTGGCCTTGTTAGTCAAGGATAGTATAACGGTGGCTGAGAGAAATTTTGATGAGGACTCGTCTCCTGAGATAGTGTGGGCTGAGGTTAAGAGGAGAGGTCACAGTGCTTGGAGTTTTTTAAATGCCTCTGCAGAGTTCCAGGGAGATGGAAGAGAGGATTGGCAAAATTATTCTGGGTAGGAGTGAAAGGAACAGGGTGGTCATTATGGGGGACTTTAACTTCCCCAACATTGACTGGAAATGCCATAACTTGAGTACGTCAGATGGATCAGTTTTTGTCCAATGTGTACAGGAGGTTTCCTGATACAGTATGTCGATGGGCCGACAAGAGGGGAGGCCACACTGCATCTGGTGCTTGGTAATGAACCAGGCCAGGTGTTTGATTTAGTTGTAGGTGAGCACTTTGGTTTAGTTTGGTTTAGCAATGGAAAGGGATAGATACATGCCACAGGTCAAGAGTTATCGTTGGGGCAAGGGCAATTATAATACGATTAGGCAAGAATTAGCAGGAATAGAATGGGGTAGCAAAATGCAGGGGATACAGACAATGGAAATGTAGAGCTGGTTTAAGGAACAGATATTGTGTGTCCTTGATAGGTATGTCCCTGTCAGGCAGGGAGGAAGTGATAAGGTAAGGAAACCGTGGTTTACTACAGAAATTGCATCTCTTGTTAAGCAGAAGAAGGAAGCTTATGTGTTGATGAGGCAAGATGGTACAGATGAGGTAAAGGAGAGTTACAGATCAGCTGGGAAGGATTTAAAGAGAGAGCTAAGAAGAGCAAAGAGAGGACACTAGCAGTCTTTAGCAAATAGAATAAAGAAGAACCCTAAAGCTTTCTATAGGTATGTAAGGAATAAAAGGATGACTAGGGTAGGAATAGGGCCAGTCAAAGACAGAAGTGGGAAGTTGAGTGTGGGCCCTGTGGGGATCGGAGAGGTGCTAAATGAACATTTCTCATCGATTTTCACTGAGGAAAAGGAGAACATTGTAGAGGAGAAGAATGACGTACGAGATATTAGAGTAGAAAGGATTGAGGTTAGTTACAAACAGGTGTTATCAATTCTCGAAGGAGTGAAAGTAGACAGGTCCCCTGGGCCGAATAGGATTTATCCGAGGATTCTCTGGGAAACTAGGGAAGAGATAACAGAGCCTTTGGCTTTGATACTTGAGTCATCATTGTCTCCAGGTTTAGTACCAGAAGACTGGAGGATTGCAAATGTTGTGCCCTTGTTCAAGAAGGGCAGTAGAGATGGCCCTGGTAATTATAGACCAGTGAGTCTTACTTCTGTTGTAGGAAAGGTTTTGGAAAGGATTATAAGAGATAAGATTTATAATCATCTAGCAAGCAACAATTTGATTTCAGATGTTCAACATGGTTTCGTCAAGGGCAGGTCATGTCTCACAAATCTCATTGAGTTTTTTGAGAAGGTGACCAAGCATGTAGATGAGGGTAGGGCAGTTGACGTGGTATACATGGACTTCAGTAAAGCCTTTGATAAGGTTCCACATGGTAGGTTGTTGGAGAAAATGCAGAGGGATGGGATTGAGGGTGATTTAGCAGGTTGGATTAGAAACTGGCTTTCTGAAAGAAGGCAGTGAGTGGTGGTTGATGGAAAATATTCAGTCTGGAGTCCGGTTACTAGTGGTGTGCCACAAGGATCTGTTTTGGGACCACTGCTGTTTGTCATTTTTATAAATGACTTAGATGTAGGCATAGGTGGGTGGATTCGTAAATTTGCAGATTACACTAAAATCGATGAAGTAGTGGACAGTTTTGAAAAATGTTACAGGTTGCAGGGGGACTTGGATAAACTGCAGAATTGGGCTGAGAGGTGGCAAATGGTGTTCAATGCAGCTAAATGTGAGGTGATGCACTTTGGAAGAATAACAGGAAGGAAGAGTACTGAGTCAATGAAAACATTCTTGGAAGCGTGGATGTGCAGAGGGATCTTGGAGTCCATGTACATAAATCCCTGGATAGTGCTGTTAAGAAGGCATATGGTGTGTTAGGTTTCATTCGTGGAGGGATTGAGTTCCAGAGCCGCAATATCATGCAGTAAGTATACAAAACGCTAGTGCGGGCTCACTTGGAATATTTTGTATACTTCTGGTCGCCATATTTCAGGAAGGATGTGGAAGAATTGGAAAAGGTGCAGAGGAGATTTACCAGGATGTTGCCTGGTCTGGAGGGAAGGTCTTATGAGGAAAGGCTGAGAGACTTGGGTCTGTTCTCATTGGAAAGAAAAAGGCTAAGAAGGGATTTGATAGCGACATACAAGATGATCAGAGGGTTAGATAGGGTAAACAGTGAAAATCTTTTTCCTAGGATGAGGATGTCAGCTTATACGAGAGGGCATAACTACAAATTGAGGGGTGATAGGAGTGGTGAGGGCGTGGAATGCCCTAACTGCCAATGTAGTTAACTCACCACATTAGGGAGATTTAAACAATCCTTGGATACGCACATGGATGATGATGAGATGGTGTAGGGGGACGAACTGAGAATAGTTCACAGGTTGGCACAACATCGAGGGCCAAAGGGCCTGTTCTGTGCTGTATTGTCCTATGTTCTATGACTCTTACTTGCCCTCTGGGCAATTAGAGATGGGCAATGAATGCTGGTCTAGCTAGTCCTTTGAATGAATAAAACAAAAGGGTAAATGTATAAATAAGGTAGGGGAATGGGTCTGGGTGGTTTACTCTTCAGAGGGTCAGTGTGGACTTGTTGGGCCAAATGGCCTGTTTCCACACTGTAGGGATTCTATGATTCTATGAAAAGAAAAAATGTATCCTTAACTCAATATGAATATACAAATTTGTACTGGCTACCCATTTAGGTCCTTGAACCTGGTCTGCCAATGATTGAATTTCACATTGCCATCTTAGATTAGGGTTAAATACCACTGCTGAATGTTCTGCTACCTCTGCTCAATGCACTTAATACAACAAATATCATTGATGCTGTGTTCCATTGGTCATCACTTTCCCCATTTTCTAAATACATACATACCACATCTTTGAGTCTTTATGCTGGATATTTTCTTGAGATATCATTGCCACCCCCTCCCATATATGGACTAATGTTTAGTTGATAGACTTGCTGATATACAAACTGTGGTGATTGTGATGAGGTCACCCAGGTGGACCTCATAGAAGATGAGTTCTTTGATTGAGTCTGTTAACCTTGTCAAATCAGGGAGTCCTGGCTGACAGATATAAACACAAGTGTCCCCCTCTTCCATGGTTATGTTCGAGCCCAGGCATCTCTGGAGAAGGAGCACATGTTCCTGTGCTCCTACCAATTTCTGTTCAGGGAGAGGTGGGCACTGCAGGGAGTGGAGTGTATTATTTCCCCCTCAAACTCTATTTAGATTTAATCCCTTCCTTCCCCTTCACTTTTTGATCACACAGCATTGCCCTTTGATGAGAAGGGCACTACTTGTTTCTTCCTGGTGGTGGAATATAAATAAAGATTTATGCACTTGTTTGTTCTTTGAGGTGTCTTACACCTGCGCGTGCACACATACACATAACATATAAAAAAAGTTTTAAAAACACAAGTGTCAGGGTTTCTGCTCTCTCTAAGTGCTGATTCAGTGGAAACTTGATGCACTCTCCACATGTAAATAAAGGGTGACTTGGTGACAGGATACTGGACTCTGTGGAGTTATTTTAGCTGGGCCAGCATTTATTACCTGTCCTGAGTTGCCCCTTGAGGAGGTAATGGTGAGCTGCCTTCTTGAATCACTACAATCCATCTGCTGTAGGCACCATGTTATTAGGAGTGAGCTCCTGTATTTTAATCCAGCAGCAGTCTTCATAGTCTTTATAATATTTTGAATAAAACAAAGTAAACCAAATGTAAAAGGGGCATGTTACAAATCAAAATGACAAAATGTAAATTAAAGTTGCACAGTGATACTGCACTTCATCCCCTCCAGTGCTCACTCGTTAGGGATGGCTAGTCAATGCCAATGGACACCGAATGCTTCCTGTTCAGTGTGTGCACATAACCACAAAAGAGATGTAAACGGTCAGGTACAATGACCCAAACCCCATGATCCATTGTCTGCACTTACTCATGGCCACACAATCCTCAACTATTAAGAAAAAATTATGATCTGAGTATTAAGTTGGCTCATTGATGAGAAGTAAAGACTGGGTAAGGTGAATGTTTTGCATACATGGAGGTAACTTTCTCTCATCAATAACTTTGGGTCATTACTTTTTCCTATTTTTCATAAACAACAAAGTCGGAGATATTGGAGTAGCAATATGCAGTTTGCAGCTGATGCAAAACTTGGCACCTCAACAGATAGTGACAATATTATTTATGTACTTCAGTGATTTGTAAGAGGGATGGTGAAACGAGTAAAAAAAAGCAGACAGATTTCAACACAGAGACATGTAAAGTGATTTTGAGCAATAATATGAAAATTTATACTGTACCACGTAAACCTTTTAAAAAGTGTAGATGGACAGTAAAGGACAGACATTAGTGAACCACTGAGATTTACCAACAATCAACAATAGTTAGATTTTTCATTCCAGATTTGCATTTAAATATTGAATTCAAAATCCACCATCTGCCATGGCAGGATTCAAACCCTAGAGCATTACTTTGTCTCTAGTTTAACAATCTAGTGATAATACCATTCAGTCATCACATGGCCTGAATAGTGCTACTGTTGCTGTTTTATCTTAAACACTCTGTCATCTGATGGTACACACCTCAGCAGCATCCATTAGTGAAAGCAACAAATGCTTCGCTGCTTTGGCAGCCTTTCCATATTGCACTGTGTTCATGTGTTCCCATTCAGATACTGAGAGCAATGCTGTGTCACTCATAACATGCACAAGGCTTTCACACAAACATAATATACCTCAAGTTACCTTTCCCAGGAAACATGCAGACTAGTTTCATTCTGAGGTAGTATCAACCATCTCAGTGGGGTAGCACAGTGGTTAGCACTGCTGCCTCACAGCGCAAGGGACCTGGGTTCAATTCCAGCCTTGGGCTGTCTGCATGGAGTTTGTGTGTTCTTCCTGTTGGTTTCCTCTCGATGCTCTAGTTTCCTCCCATGGTCCAAAGATGTACAGGTTAGATGGACTGGCCATGATAAATTGCCTATAGTGTGTAGTAAGTTAGCCAAAGGAAATGCAAGGTTATAGAGTAAGTAGGTGGGTCTGGGTTGGTTGGCATGGACTTGAAAAGCCAAATGGCTCTGTGACAAACAAACCTTGAAATGTGAAGGACTGGTACGGATCAGGCTCCAGATATTTTATCATCAATGGCAAAATTCTTCCTGTGATATCTAGGCCTTTGGAAGTATCTCTTCATAATAGACAGCAATTTTTCTAAATGTGAGATAAAAGCCTTAGTAGTCTGGCAGCATCTAGAGAGAGAGAAACACACAAAGTTAACTTTTCAGGTTGATGATCGTTCATGGATTTAAATATTTAAACCTGCTTTTCCAAATATTAGTTTGTAACCACTTAGCATTCCTCACTCTTGCTATATAAATTGCAATCATTTGAAATTTGGCATTCTTGCATTTTGTCCTGATAATTGCAAGATTTAAAAAAAATCACATCATGTTTCTCTTTTCATTTCCCTTTTCAACCAAAGCCTTGATTTCTCAGGTGCTGATGCTGCCTGGCCTGCTGTATATTTCCAGCATCTCAGATTGTCATCATCCTGAATATTTTGTTCTTGTAAATGTGAGCTAACTGTCACATCTCAGACAGTTACTTGTCACTGTTCCTCAAGTAGATTGAAGATAGTAACAGAGCTGAAAATGTGTTGCTGGAAAAGCGCAGCAGGTCAGGCAGCATCCAAGGAACAGGAGAATCGACGTTTCGGGCACAAACCCTTCTTCAGGGCTTAGTAACAGCTTAGTAACAGCCACATCTTAGAGATGGAGCAAGGAATCTTCACCAAGAGCCACAAGGTTAATTAGAAGCAAATGACATTTCTCTATCTTTTGCCTTCAATACAGAGAACTTCAACACAGAACACTTCAGCACAGAAAGCTTCAATAGTGAGAACTTCAATATAGGATGATACTAATGTTAACAGCAGCAGCATACTTACGAATGAAGGAGCAAGTGACATGTAACTTTGCTTTGCTATTCAATTAGATCCTGTCTAATTTTCACTTGAACAATGTTTCTCCCTTCAATAGTCTTTACTGCAAATCCTTTGAGACCTTTACCGAAATAAATAATTTGATCTCAACCTTGCAGATTTCAACTGACTCCATGGAATGAGGAGACTGTCGTCTCTCCAAGACAACAATTGAAGTGATTACCCATATACTTTCTGGTTTTGTATTTCCTAAATGATAGTTGTTGAATTGATGATGATCAGGGCAGAGTGGGAGACTTTGTCAACATGGACTTTAGAAAAGCCTTTGACAAGATTCCACACGGTAAACTAATTAGTAAAGTCATATCACATGGGATTCAGGGAGAGTTTGCCAATTGGATACAAAATTGGCTTAATGATAGAAGACAGAGGGTAGTGGTGGAAGGTTATTTTTCAGACTGGATGCCTGTGACTAGTGGTTTTTCTCAAGGATTGGTGATGGGTCCACTTTGGTTTGTCATTAAATAAACAAATTGGATGAGAATATAGGAAGCATGGATAGTAAATTTGCAGATGATGCCAAAATTGATGATATAGTGAACATTGAAGAAGGTTATCTCAGATTACAAAGGGAAACTGATCAATTTGGCCAATGGGCTGAGGAGTGGCAAATGGAGGTTAATTTGCATAAATTGTATTTTGGTGAAACAAAGAAGCACAGGGCTTATATACTTAATGGTAGGGCTCTGTTGATTCTGGGAGTCCGTGAGGTAGTGTCAAGATAGGCTCTTTCAAACTCCTTTAATTTCTTCTTGGAATTCAGTCTGTTGGTAGAATCTCTTGTTTCCCTTGCTGAATCTGGGTCTTTGATATTGGGTTGTGGGAGGATGTTGCGGATGGCATGAATGTTGATACATCAACCACCATGGCTCCCAACTCATGGTGGTAATGAGCCCATTTAATTTAGATCAACTGGATTGATCTTGCTCAATGTGGCACAACACTAGAAAGAAAATATGTGTTCACAAATCAAAATGATAAGTTTTAATCATTCAATATACACATGGTTATTAAAAGCAGAGAATATTTATACGATGATAAATGATTTTCCAAATCACAATGCGGAATTAATTATTTGCAATGGAGCTCCCACCTTCAGACTGATGCACAAATGACAACACTACACCTGACACCATGAAAAGATTTTTTTTTAAAATGCAACAAAGTAAGCCAGGTGTTATGGTTAGCACAAAGCCGTATTCTGAGCAAGGTCACTACAGATTGCTGATTGCAATTTTGGCATCATTTATTTTAACTTAGAGCACTTCTATGTCACTGAAGGGATTGGATTTAGCAAATTGCTTAATCCATTTCAGCCCCACTGTGAATATCTACTTTGTTTATGCACTTGGAAGTTGTAAAATACTGTGAGGTCAGTCTTTAACAGCCGTGATGAGTTAAAAGCAGAACCGGGATGGAGGTATGCAACTGTCAATAGCAACGTTAGAGGCCATGGGTATAATTGGAGCATCCCTCAATATTTCTGAGAACGTTTCCACAAGTTTAGTTTCTGAATCTAAATGTTCTCCAATTTGCTGGAACAAAAGCAAAATGATTTGCAATTATTTAGCAGCTTGCACAATACCAGGGCATGTCAAAAAGTTTTCCATCCAATGAGTTTTTTTTTCAAAAGTGCAGTCACTGTTTTAACGTAAGAGACAAAGTAGACCATTTGAGCACACTCCCACAGACAACAGTGCACTTAATGATCAGATTCTTTGTATGCCTGACCTGTTTGTTAGGAGGCATATAGATGGAATATTGAACTTTTTTGCAATAGGGCAGAGGATATTTCACATCCATCTGAGAGGCCGAACAGGGTCTCAGTTTAACATCACGCTTGAGAGACGGAACCCCCAACACAATAGCATTCACTTAGTAAAACAGAAATAATGGGTCTGGTGGCTTCTGTAGGGAGAAAACAGAGGGAACATTTCAGATCAGGTGACCCTTCTTCAGCACTGCTGCGGACACATGCTACCAGACCCACTGAGTGTCTCCAGCAATTTCTGTTTCTGTAAGTGTCTGATCTCCAGCATCTGCGGTTCTTTGTTTTGTTTTAGCATTCAGTCAATATTGCCCTGGAGTATCGGCCAAACATTCATACTCAAGTCTCTGCTTGAGACCATGAGAAACCAGAAAGCCCTGGAGAAGTGCCTCAGGTATTTGTATGTAATTTGAAGACCTCATAGATATGCACTAACTCATTCTTATATAGTGAGATACACACCATAAAGAGACATTTGTTACAAACTTTAAGGCCACCATGTAACCTTGCACAAACATATGAATATATGTTTTTGGTCCCTTGAGCCTGCTCTAACAATTAATCATTTCATGATTGATCTGATTGTAAAACAATTGCCTACTCCTACCCATTATCCGATAATCTTCCATCCTTTATTTAATAAGAATCCATCCACTTCTGTCTTAAATTTAGTCAAAGACTGTGGTTCCACCACCTTTCAAAGAAGTGAATAACAAAGTCTCATGAGCCCCTAAGAAAAATTAATTCTCTTCCTCTCTGTCTTAAATGGACAACCCCTATTTTTAAACCTTTAGCAATGTACCCATAGATAACCTATAATCTTGTTGAATGGTAAAACAAGCCCAAGACATTGAATCATCTATACTTCTTCTTGAAAGTTGGTGTGAAAGTTTGGAAGATAAGAAAGATTATTAAATAACTAACATTCACACCACTCAATTGGCAGGCAATGACCATCTCTAACAAAAGGCCTAACCATCATCACTTGATGTTCAATGGTATTACCAGCACAGAATCCCCCACTATCATCATCCTCAGGGTTACCATTGACCAGAAACTGTACAGAACCAGCCACATAATCATTATAAAACCAGGTTAGAGACTAGAAATCCTGCAGTGTGTAATTCACCTTGGAAACAGTGAGGGCTGCAGATGCTGGAGATCAGAGTCAAGAGTGTGGTGCTGTGAAAGCACAGCAGGTCAGGCAGCATCCGAGGCACAGGGGAATTGGTGTTTCGGGCATAGATACTTTAACAGGAATGATGAAGGGTGTATGCCCCAAATGTTGATTCTCCTGCTCCTCGGATGCTGTTTGACTGGCCGTGCTTTTCCAGCATCACACTCTCAAGTGTGTAATTCACCTCCTGACTCCCCAAAACCTGTCTACCATCGACAAGGCACAAATCAAAATGAAAACAAGATGGATGAACTTAAAGCTAGACTACCCTTCCAGATGGAACTGAAAGACTGCTGTGTGCTCTGTTTTAGAGAAACATGGCTCACTCCTATGATAGGAGAAAGTGAGGACTGCAGATGCTGGAGATCAGAGCTGAAAATGTGTTGCTGGAAAAGCACAGCAGGTCAGGCAGCACCCAAGGAACAGGAGCATCCTGTTCCTTGGATGCTGCCTGACCTGCTGCGCTTTTCCAGCAACACATTTTCAGCTCACTCCTATGATACCTGACTGTGCCTTACAACCTGAGGGTTTCTCAGTCAACCGGATGAGATGCTGGTGTTTTCGGGCAAGGCAACAGGAGGTGGTTAGCTTCCTGGTCAACACCTCCTGGTGCTCAGATGCAATGACCCTGGCAAGTTCCTGCTCTCTGGACCTAGAACACCTTACAGTAAAGTGCCGTTCCTATTACCTGCCGCAGGAGTTCACTTCTGCTATTCTGACAGTTATCTACATCCCACCCGATGCAGAAGCGAAGAGCACTTGATGTAGTGTACAATACTACAAACAGTCTTGAGACAGAATATCCCGAAGCCTTATTCATTGTAGTTAAAGCGCTTCAGGGAAAATCTCCTGGACTCCTGCACCAATCAACCTCACCGCCCCGTGGCCCAACATTTCAACTCCCCCTCCCACTCTGCCGAGGACATGCAGGTCCTGGGCCTCCTCCACCACCGCTCCCTCGCCACCCAACACCTGGAGGAAGAACGCCTCATCTTCTGCCTCGGAACACTTCAACCCCAGGGCATCAATGTGGACTTCACCAGTTTCCTCATTTCCCTTCCCCCCACCTCACCCCAGTCCCAACCTTCCAGCTCAGTACTGTCCTCATGACCTGTCCTACCCGTCAATCTCTCTTCCCATCTATCTGCTCCACCCTCCTCTCTGACCAATCACCTCCATCCCCACCCCCATTCACCTAGTGTATTCTTTGCTACCTTCTCCCCAGCCCCATACCCCCCTCCCATTTATCTGGGTCCCTGCCTCTATTCCTGATGAAGGGCTTTTGCCCGAAATGTCGATTTTCCTGCTCCTCGGATGCTGCCTGGCCGGCTGTGCTTTTCCAGCACTACTCTGATCTAAACTCTGGTTTCCAGCATCTGCAGTGCTCACATTTGTGACTTCAGCCAGGCCAACCTCAAGAACATACCATCGACACATCTGTCCCACCGGAGGTCCAAACATCCTTGATCGTTGCTACACAACCATCAAAGGTACCTACCACTCTATCCCTGTCCCCATTTTGGAAAATCATTACATTCCTCCTCCTGGCTCACAAGCAGAAACTGAAGGGGTTGAATCAGCACAGGAAGCAGAGTAGTGCCAGTTTGATGCATTAAAAGGGCTTCTATGGGATTGCTTAGAACCAGGGGATTGGTCCATATTCAAGAACGCAATGGCCAAACTAAACAAGCAGGTCACTACCATTGCAAACCTCATTAGTAAGCATGTGAAAGACACCGTGCTAAAGAAGTTGATCTGAATGTTCTCCAACTGGAAGCTATGGATGAACTGGGAGATCCACTCCTTACTGAAGTCCAGATCTGAGGAGGGTAAGTCAGGCAATCCTGCCATACAGGATATCCAGACATGATCTTTGCAAGATCATCAGGGATGCCAAGAGACAATAACAAAAAACTTGAGACACAGACTATTCACACAAATATCCATCGTTTGTGGTAAGGCTTACACAATATAATGGGCTGCAAAGCGAAGTCGAACAGAATCACGTCAACAACACATTTCTACCCAATGAGCTCAACACATTCTACACTCACTTTGAACTAAAGGTCAGTGAAACAATGTCATCTGTCCCAACAGCCTCAGGTGCACCTGTACCCACAGTCACCACTGACACGTCAGATCAACCTCCTTGAGCATGGACCCAAGGAAAGCGACTGGCTTGGATCGAAACTCCGGCCATGCACTTAGATCCTGCAGGGACCAGCTGGTGGGAATATTCACAGGCATCTTTAACCTCTCCTTACTACGATGTAAGGTTCCTATCTTCTTCGGGAAGACCACTATCATCCTGGTGCCAAAGAAAAATCATGCAGTGTGCCTTAAAGACAACTGCCCAATGGTGCTCCAACCATTGTCTAGGTTAAATCGCAAACAACAATGAAGCAGAGTACAGGGAATAGATTGAGTATTTAGCAGCATAATGTATTATTTAAGAGCTGTCAGCATCCATCCATCTATCTTATTGACAATTCTGTCTTTATAAAGGTTTTGAATTATACAACACTAAGGAATGCACACAAGTCAGCTTAAGTCATCTTACTTGAGTTGGCATTATTGCTAATCTACCATCCGAGCAATAGCAAGTAACAATCTGTCAAGGCTGAAAGAAAATTAAGAAATACAGGAGGCAATCATTAAAGTGAAACCTGTCCAAGGATATTCGATTTGTATTGAAGAGAGATCATGCTTAACTATCACTGACAACAACAAATAGGGAGACTAAAATTCCGATTGATTTATTCAATTTTCAGATATCTTTTGACAACATTTCACAGAGAAAATTAATGTCTACCATCAGGAACAATTAAATAAAGAACAAAATCTGACACTGGAGAGCTGAAAAAAGAAAGTTAAAATTCACACAACACAAGGTTATAGTCCAACAGGTTCATATGAAAGTGCTAGCTTTTAGACCACTGTTCCTTCACCAGGTAACTAGTGGGGCAGGATCATAAGAGACAGAATTTATAGATGTAATCACAGTGTTATGCAATTAAAATAATATATTGAACAAACCTAGTCTGTTCAATATATCATTTTAATTGCATGACACTGTGATCTTTTGTTATAAATTCTGAGCCTTAAGATTCTGCCCCATTAGTTACCTGGTGAAGGAGCAGTGCTCTGAAAGCTAATACTTTCAAATAAACCTGTTGGACTATAACCTGGTGATTTGTGAATTTTACCTTTGTTCACCCCGAACCAACACCAACACCTCCACATCCTGAAAAAAGAAGACACATCAAAAGTTTCTGAGTTGGTTCCAGTTGTAAATGCTGGCTGTGACACAGTGTTGGAAATCACACCTCTGAATCAGTAATTTATTAATTCAAGTCATAGAGTTATAGAGATGTACAGCACGGAAACAGACCCTTCAGTCCAATTCGTCCATGCCGACCAGATATCTGAATTCATCAAGATCCATTTGTCAGCACTTGGCCCATATTTCTCCCAACCCTTCCTATTCATATACCCATCCAGATATCTTATAAATGTTGTAATTGTACCAGCCTCCACCACTACCTCTGGCAGCTCATTCCATACAAGCACCACCCTCTACATGAAAAAGTTGCCCCTTAAGTCCATTTTAAATCTTACCCTCTCACCCTAAACCTATGCCAAATACGAAAGCTGACAATTCCGTGCAATAATGAGGGAATGCTGCATTGTCTACAGTGCTGATTTTCAGATGAAAGATTAAACCAAAGGTGTATTTGTTCTATGAGTTAGTTCGCAAGATCCCAACACATTGGCTTGAAGTGCGGGGGAGCTCCCCCTAGTGTCCTGTCAATATTTATTCCTTAACATTGTTAAAACAGATTATCACTTTCCTGTTTATGGGAGCATGCTGTGCACAAATTCTGTCTGTTATGTTTCCTGCAATACAATAGTGATTGCAGTTCTAAAGCAAATTCATTAGCTATGAATTGTTATCGGACATCCTGAGTGGAAGGCAAGTTCTTTCTTGCTTCTTATTTTTCACATACATTTGTAAAACTACTAGCCTGCACTTCACCCAGGGACTTCTAAATTGTTTCTGGCATTACCGTGGTACAGTGATAAAGTATTTCTATAGATTTTTCTTGCAACTAGTTGCAATTGTCAGTTTTTCCCTCATTATTCCCATTACTTATCAATGTCTGCCATGAACAGTTTAAGGGTTCACAATTACAAAGATTCATAATTGAAGAAATTTCCCCTCGTCTTGTTCCGAAGAGGCACATCCTGACTAATGGTAAATGTGACCCCAGTTCTTTGCTTTCCAACCAGAATCAATATCACCATCCACCCTGATAAGATCTCTGAGAGTTTAACACTCTTCAATGAAATCACCTCTCAATCTCACAATCTCCAATGAGTAATGTCCCATTCCATTCTTCCCAAAGGGCAACTTGCTCATCCAGAATTGAAACACTTTCTCTCCTTACTTCTACTGAGATGGTGTATGATTGATGGTGGTCCAATGTGGAGTGTTTAAGAAGGTGAAAGCAGTGGATAGAAAGAAGACATTTCCTCCGGGGTAGGTGGTCTGCGTCAAAACCAGAAACCATAGTCTCGTGGTGACAGTAGGTCCATAACTTCATTGGTAGTTAATAACCACTAATTGGTCTATTTACTATAGGTTACTTTCAGATTGCCAGCAAATAGAAAAAATATTTACAAGCTATAAATTAATATATCAGAATAAGATCAAATTAAGAACTAAGTACTTAAAATAGAGATTGGTGTTGAAACTTTATTGCTGGAACAGCACAGCAGGTCAGGCAGCATCCAGGGAACAGGAGATTCGACGTTTCGGGCACAGGTAGGAGAATGGGTCTGGGTGGGTTACGCTTCGGCGGGTCGAAGGGCCTGTTTCCACACTGTAGGTAATCTAATTCAAAAATCTAGTGACCACATCTTTAACAAATGTTGGTTTGCTTGAGCAACTCCAGCTCAGAGTTGATGAGTTGGAGTCTGAACTTTGAACACTGCAACACAACCGGGAGGGGGGAAGAGTTACCTAGATGCTGAGTTTCAGGAGGCAGTCAGACCCCCCACATTCACTACCTTGAAGTCACTCAGTGGTCAGGGACAGGAGGGTGTGACTATGAGGCAGATAGAGGGATCCAGGAGGCAGTGCTGAAGGGACCTTAGCCCTTGAGCTTGTCAAACAGGCTTGAGATTCTTGCTCCCTGTGTGGATGAGAATGGGGACTCAAGAAAGGGATGAGACAAGAGAAATATAGTTGCAATCCAGGATAGTACTGTCTTGGGAATAGCCACAGTTCTCTGGGGCCCACACCAAGAATCCCAATAGCAGGGATGCCTGCCTGGTATTTGGGTTCAGGATATCTCCTCTGGGCTGCACAGGAACTTGGAGTGGGAGGGGAAATATCCAGTTGTCATAGTCCACATGGGTACCAACATTACAGGTTCTGCTGAGGGAATATGAGCAGCTAGAGGCTAAAGTGAAAAGCAGAACCAAAAATGTCATTACCTGAGCTACAAGTGAATTAGCACAGGGTCAACAAGATTAAAGAGGGACAGGAGTTGCTCAAAGATTGATGTGGAAGAAACAGGTGTGGATTCATGAGATATTGGCACCGTACTGGGGAAGAGGGGAGCTGCCCTGAAGGGACAGGGTCGAACTGAATCTTGCCAGGACCAGAGTCCTGGTGAATGGCAGAATTGGAGTTGTGGATAGGGCTGTAAATTAAATAGTGGGGGACGGGGTTCATTTGTACGGAAAATTATGGAGAAATTTAGAATTGGGGGAGGGCTCAGCAGAAATGTTAAAGTATCAGAAAAATGAAAAGGACAGAGAGTATGATAAGGGTCAGGAGTCTACCTTTAGAGACAACAGTTAGGGGGAACAACATGAGAAGGAAGGCAGTCAATGCAGGGTGTTGTACTTTAATACACAAATTATATGATACAAGAAAAATTAGATTATAACACAGTTTGAAACTGGCAGGTGTTGTGGATGTTACATTATAGTCCAACTGGTTTGTTTGGAAGCACTAGTGTTTAGAGAGCTGCTTCTAATCACCTGATGAAGGAACGGCGCTCCGAAAGCTAGTGCTTCCAAATAAACCTGTTGGACTATAACCTGGTGTTGTGTGATCTTTAACCTTGTACACCCCAGTCCAACACTGGCACCTCCAAATGGTGGATATTAGAGACATGGCTGCAAGGGGATCAGGGCAGTGAACTAAATATCCAGGGAAACGCATCTCATCAAAAGGAAAGACAGAAAGGCAGAGGGGGGTGGAGGTTTGCCTTGTTAGAAATAAATAAAATTAAATCAATAGCAAGAAGTGACAGAGGGTTATAAGGTGCAGAATCTGTGTGGTTAGCATTGAGGAACTACAGAGCAATAAAGACCCTGATGGGAGTTGTGCACAGGCCTCCTAGCAGTAGGTTAAGATTTGGAAAACAAAATAAATCAGGAGATAGGAAAGGTATGTAAGAAAGGCACTTTCACAATAATCATGGGGGACTGCAGCATGCAGGTGGAGTGGGAAAATCAGGTTGATAGCAGGTCTCAAAAAACAAATTCATAGAATGTCTATAGAAATGGTTTTTTGGAGCAGCTTGGAGTAGACCCCACTAGGGAAGAGGCAATTGTGGATTTAGTGATGTGTACTATGATTAGGGGGCTTAAAGAGAAGTAACCCTGAGTGGGCAGTGACCAGAATATGGTGGAATTCATCCTGCAGTTTGAGAGGGAGAAGCTGGAATCAGATGTCACGGGATTACAATTGAGAAAACGTTTCTCCAAAGAGATGAGGGAGGAGCTGGCCAGAGTTGATTGGAAGGGGAGCCGAGCAGGGAAGACAGTGGGGCAGAAATGGCAGGGGTTTCTGGGGGCAATTCGGGAGGCACAGCAGAAATTCATCCCAAAGAAGTAGGGACACGCCAAGGGGAGGACAAGGCAACCGTGGCTGGTAGGGGAATTTGGGGACAGCATAAATGCAAAAGAAAAAGCATACAATGTGATGATGGTTAGCATGAAACCAGAGTCAGAGTCATAAAGTTACACAGCATAGAAACACATCCTTCGGTCCAACTCGTCCATGCTGACCAGATATCCTAAAATAATCTAGTCCCATTTACCAGCATTTGGCCCATATCTCTCTAAACCCTTCCTATTCATATACCCATCCAGATGCCTTTAGAATGGTGTAATTGTACCAGCCTCCACCACTTCCTCTGGCAGGATTGGGAAGCCTTAAAAAAAAGCAGAGGATAACTAAAAAAGCAATAAGAGTAAATCAGCTCGTAATGTAGGAAAAGATTGCAAGCGATTTTTTTAAGTATCTAAAAAGTAAGAGAGAGGCAACTGTAGATAATAATGAGGAACAAAGGACAAGCGAGGAACTGAATAGGTTCTTTGCATCAGTTTTCGCAGTGGAAGACACCAGCAGCATACAAATTCAATACAATCAGGGAGCTGACGTGAATGTAGTGGCCATCACTGAGGAGAAGATCCTGAGGGGGGCTGAAAGGTCAGAAGGTGGATAAATCACTCAGACCAGACAGACTACATCCGAGAGTTCTGAAGTAGATAGCTGAGGAAATTTGTGGTGAGCTTTCAGGGAAGCAGTGGAGTCAGGGAGGATGCCAGCGGACTGGAAATTAACTAATGTAACAGGCCTTTTTTGAGATGGAAGGAAGGCAGAAGACAGGAAAAACTAGGTCAGTTAGCTGCATAGGAGGCAGCTGGGTGGTTGGTCAGGTTTTGGAGTCCATTTTTAGGGATGGTTGCAGGGTACTTGGATGTGAACAGGCAAGTAGGGCTGAGCCAGGACAGCTTTATCAATGGGAGGTTGTACCTGACAAATCTGTGAGAATTCTTTGAGGAGGTAATGAACAAGGAAAGCCAGTGAACATGATTTATTTGGATTTCTAGAAGGCATTTTACAAGGTGCTGCACAGGAGGCTGCCGGTGACTAGCGGAGTTCAGTTAGTTGCATTATACCTTAATGATCTGAATGAAGAAACAATGGGCAAAGAAGTGGCAGATGGAATACAATGTGGGAAAGTTTAGGGTTATGCACTATGGTGGGAAGAATAGAGGCATAGACAATTTTATGAACAGTGAAAGACTTGGGAAATCTGAAACATGAAAAGATTTGGGGGTCCTAGATCAGGATTCACTTAAATTTAACATGTAGTTTCAGTTGGTAGTTAGGAAGGCAAATGCAATGTTAATATTCATTTCAAGAGGGCAGAAATACAAGAGCACAGATGTAATGCTGAGGCTGTATGAGGATCAGGTCATACACCATTTGAAATACTGTGAGCAGTTTTGGGCCCTGTATCAAAGGAAGGATGTGCTGGCATTGAAGGAATCAATGATTCTGTGTAATGAAGATTTGGCACATGAGGAGTGGTTGAGAACCCTGGGTCTGTACTTGATGGAATTTGGAAGGCTGAGGGGAGATGAGGAAAGAATACTGAGAAGCCTGGGTAGTCTGGATGTGATGAAGATGTTTCCACCGGTGGGAGAGACTCAGACTTGACATAGCCTGATGTGAAGAGACGACCCTCTAAAACTAAGATAAGGAGGAATTTCTTCAATCGGACGGTGGTGAATCTGTGCAACTCATTGCCGCAGAAGGCTGTGGGTGTCAAATCATTAAGACTACTTAAGACAGAGACAAAAATCACACAATGCTCCGAAAACTAGTGCTTCCAAATAATCCTGTTGGACTATAAACTGGTGTTATGTGATTTTTAAGTATGTCCACCCCAATCCAACACCAGCTCCTCCACATTAAGACAGAGATAGCTAGGTCCTTGATTGGTTAGGGGATCAAGGGTTACAGGGAGAAGGCAGGAGAATGGGGTTGAAAACATATCAGCCATGATTTACAGCAGATAAGACTCAATGGGCCAAATGGCCTAATTCTGCTCCTGAACCTGATGGCCTTATGGTCTTTCATTGAATATCAAGCACCTGAGAGATGGGCCTTGGCATTCTACTCTCCAGAGCTGGCAGTCAGAACACCATTTCATGACATTCAGGGTTTCTGCAATGCAACATCTTCTTCCACTGAGATCAACAATGACTCCACAACATGAGTTTCCTACACTGGTCAGGTCTCGGGTTTTGTTGCAATACAGCCATACAGAGGGCACTGCTTAACCTTTGGATGCTTTGCTCTGGAAAACAATGAGAGTATGTGATAGATGATGTGGATCTGTGCAAGTTGCAACTTTGTAATGTTCAGGAAACTGGGAACATTCATCAGAAAGGAACATCACCTTCATTGCCCTACACTGCAGCAAGCCAGGCAGAATGTGTTTGGTAATCACTTTCAATGGAACTGAGTTGTGTGAGGTTTTATTTTTCACTGGCTGTAAATGTTTCCATGCCTCAGAAACCAGAATCTCATGTTCAATTCCAATGGCAAAAGCAGCTTACAGTTAGATCTTTCTTTTTTTTGCCTATTGTTTAATAAATATTGAGGTTACAAACTGAAGGAAGCCTCAGATACTCCCTCATACAATCATGGGGTGGCATGTTGGCTCAGTGGTTAGCATTGCTGCCTCACAGTGCCAGGGACCTGGGTTTGAATGCAGCCTCAGGCAACTGTCTGTGAAGAGTTTATACATTCTCCCCGTGTCTGTGTGGGTTTCCATTGGGTGCTCCAGTTTCCTCCCACAGTCCAAAGATGCGCAAGTTAAGTGAATTGGCCACGCTAAATTGTCCACAGTGTTCAGGGATATGTAGGTTAGGTGCATTAGTCATGAGTAAATGTAGGGGATTGGGTCGGGGTGGGTTACTTGGGGGATTAGTGTGGATATGTTGGGCCGAAGGGCCTGTTTCCACACTGTAGGGATTCTATGGACAAAGCTTCATGCTTGTGTGGGCACTAGAGAAAGAGCAGCCCATTGAGGGAGGGAGTACCTCCAGTTGAACATGCTGGCCTTAACATTTTGGACAAATGATCTCTGGGCTGTTTATGATTACAGTGTCTTGGCATGCTGAAAGTCTGCTGCCCACATACAGGCACACACCCTCCTTTGCTTGAACTGGCACATGATTGGAATCACATGCAGGTTGAAGGCTGAGAGGAGACTTCTGGGGATGCCTGCGTACGATGGTTCCTCCTGGCACCACTCTGGCATCTGGAGTGAGGTCAAGATTCTTCATCCCCCATTCACCTTGCTGTGGTATTGAGCACCAATAGCATCACTGATGGAGTACCACATTGGCCTAAGTGGCAACTTCTGACAAGGTTGGTAGAATCTGGTGCCATGGTCTCCAGGCCCGAAAGAAAGGGAATGGACCTTTTGTCCACCATACCATCAGTTGGCAAATCAACATGCCAATATGCCTTTGTCGCTCATTTCCAGAGCAATACACTGAAGACTGAAGCTGTGAAAACAGACTCCTGGCAGGGTTTGAGCTGGCACACAGCTGGGATTTAAATCTGGTGCCACAGTATAAAACCATATCATCTTGGCTGTAGTGAGCATATCCATTACAAGTGAGTACAAGATACTGTGAGAGTGATAGTGTCATAGGGGAATGGTGCATTCTTAAAAAAAAATTGAGCAGGACAAGAGTCCATTGGAATACCCACTCAGCTCCAAGTGAAAAAGTCTCCATGAAACCTCTCAAAATTGCCAATTTTGGGGAAAATTCAGTCCCATCTTTCAGAAGACAAACTAAAGGAAGACATTTACTGTCTCTTAAGGAGCAATGTGTGGAAAGAAACCTTTAGGCTATTGGAAGAAGGTGCCTGGTCGCCACCCTACCCTAACCAAGATTAACTAATTCGTAATCCTGTTGCCATTTATTGGATCTGATTGTGATTATATATGGATATATAGAAGATCGGTGAGCATGCTGATGAAAAGAATGGCTTTAGGATGTTCTTCAAATGTGGGAGATGGGAATCAGATGTTGCAGTGAATTGTGAACCTGGGCAGAAATCAGTTAAAAAAAGTTTCATACACATGGTTGGTTCATAAATCACATGTGACTCTGATACAAACACAGAAAACACTGAGGAAACTCAGCAAGTCTGGCAACAAGTGTGGAGAGAGAAAGAAAGGTAACATCTCAAGTCCAGTATGACTCTTCTTTCTTCTTCTTCATGGTTAATTAACGGAGCACCTCAGCATCCTGTGAAACCAGGTAAATCATTATACACCAGTGATTTTACCTTTGTCTGAGAACCAGGTATAAAACTTCTCTTGTCCTTGCCCATGCAGAACCAGGTGTTGGATTTGTAGTTGTCTTTCCAAAGGAGTTAGAACGTTTTCACAGCAGGTTCTCCAAAAAGGTTAGATCGAAAACTAAATGTTCAGTCAAAGCTTCTGGACATTTCTGTTTTTGTCTTCCAGTGTTTGTTTATTTAATTTTTATTTACTTAATTTTTATGGCTCATTTTAAAGCTACACTAGGCACCATATGTAATCTCACAAATCTTCAGTGCACAGAAGTATCAAGGACGTTACAAATGCAATTTGTGCTGGATCACAGTAGGTCATCTTCATTCCTTGTGACAAGGTCAGTGCTACAGACTAGGCAGTGGGAGCTTCTGAAATAGCTGGTTTACCCAAGGTCAGGTTACTGTAAACTGTAATACATGCTATTGAGATCAATGTATTCTCACCTGGCTGAGTTCATTATTAGGAAATGTTTCCACAAGATGAAAATCCAACTCATTGGTAATCCTCACAGTCACATCTTAGAGATCTGAACTACATATCCTGGAAGCTGCCATGATGTTTATATTCTTTATAACTCCCAAGTTCCTACCTAATCCAAGATCTAAATATTCAACATGGATAGCTACTGGGAGATTAAGTTATCATCTGCATCCATAGTGGATGATTCCTTTAAGGGGAGTCCCTAGTGAGTGAGTGAGAAGTGTTGAGGATAGCTTGGGAAGATGAGGAGAAAGCAGTAGACTGTGAGCATGGGTTGGAGGTGTGTGTAATAGAGGAGTTTGTTAAGTATGAGGTAACAGAAAGAGTGTGATGGTAATTACCCTTTTCTCATCTTCTCACGATGTTGCTGAATGTTCCTTTTCACCTGGGATGCCTCACTAAGCTGTACCATTATCTCCACCTGAGCTGGCTGAGTCTGGTACCACAGTGTCCTTGGACAGTCTGGAGGAAAGAACATTCCTCTGTCGGCCACCCGATTGTCCGAGATCTCCAGGTCCCAGTTGGGGAAAGGAAGTGGGAGCTTCTTCTTCTGTGCTACATCCTTAACATTGATGGTCAAGGTCAAAGACTGGCTTGCAACGTTTGAAGCATTGTGCAGCTGGGGTTTAAATACGGTGCCCATGGTGTGAATGGAAGGAGGTACCATCAGCAGTCAATGCTTTCATCTCTGCTGCTGGTAGAATGATTGAGAAGGGCACTGTGAAGTCCAGACAGATAAGTGATGAGATGAGCAGCGGAAGTTGCATGGGAATAGTCATCCTGGACAAGAAATCCTCCATGAAATTCCTCAAAAATAATATCGACAAAAAAATGGGAAAACTCAGCCCATCACCTCCTTATCATTTAACATAGGGCATAGAAGATAGGAGCAAAGTAGGCCATTCAGCCACTCAATCTGATCATGGCTGACCATCAAACTCCATAATCTGAACCCAGCCTCTCCCCCCTATCCCTTGATCCTTAGCCACAAGAACTATATGTCCCACCTTCTTGAAAACAGATAATATTAGGGCAGTATGAATCCTAGTTCTGGACTCCCCCACCATCAGAACATTGTTCCTGCATCTAATCTGTCAGAATTTTATATGTCTCCATGTGCTCCCCACCCCTCACCTCCATTCTTCTGAACTCCAGTGAAGATAATCCAAATTGACACAATCTCTCTTCATACATCAGTCCTATCATCCCAGGTGGCATGGTATCTCAGTGGTTAGCACTTCTGCCTCATAGCACCAGGGACTTGCATTGGATTGTACCCTCAGGCACCTGGCTGTGTGGGGTTTGCACAATCTCCTCGTGTCTGAGCAGGTTTCCTCACGCAATCTAAAGATCTGCAGGTTAGGTGGATTGGCCATGTTAAACTACCTGTAGGGTATGGGGATGTGCAGGTTAGCCATGGGAAATGCAGGGTTATAGGATAGTGGGGTGCTCTTTGACAGTTTGATGCGAACCTTTTGGACCAGATGGCCAGTTTCCACACTGTAGGGATTCTATGATCCCTGGAATCAACTTAGTAAACCTTTGCTGCACTCCTTGTATAGCAAGAACATCATTGCTCAGATAAGGAGACTGAAATTGCACTCAATGTCCTCTGTGTGGGTGTAGTCACACCAAAGCCCTGTATGATTGCAGAATCCTCTAATTTCTTTACTGCCTGCTGCACCTACACCTTTACTTTCTGTGACTGGAGTATGAGGATACCCAGGTCTTGTTAAATTCCCACTCTCAATTTATAGCCATTCAAATAATAATCTGCCTTTCTATTTTTACTACTAAAGTTAACCTTACATTATACTGCATCTGCCATGTATCTGCCCACCACTGAACCTGTCCAAATCATGTGGCAACAGTTCTGCAACCTCTTCACAAATCACCCTTCCTCTCTTGGTTTCAATTCCATCAGTGATCTTCCCCTGAATGCTCTCCTCTCATTTCCCACACTTGCTACTCACTCAGACACTGCCAAATCTCTAAACTCCAGTTTTGCTCAAAAGTCTCGGATCTCTGAAAGTTAACTCTATTTCTCTCTTCAGATGTTGAGGGTTTCCAGAATTTTAGATTATTTTTGTTAGCTTTGTGCGTTCGCTATACTTTGTACTTTGCACCGGTGTTTTTTTTTTCTGTTACTCAAAATCCTTAACTTGTCAAGTTGGTTTGTTTTAAACCTGCTGTGCATGAAAATGATCAAAGGAGGCTGTTGTATCAAAACTGCTCATGAATGAGGAGCCATACAGAATAGCAAGAAGACTAAAACAATGGGAACTCAACTGTGAGAAAATTATGTGGTATTATCTGAAACTCTTTCATCTCTGCTGAGAATTGTCAAACAAATTATTTTTCAAGAAAAAGAAACATTTCACACAGAAGCAGAATTGAGTACAAGCAAGAGATATACATTTTATCCTCTGTTTTATCTACCTTAGCAACAGTCTGTATTCTATCCTACTCAATTTGACTCCTTTACACTTGCTGTCTGCTCTATTACCCTCGGCTGTGAACATAGAACATAGAACATTATAGCGCAGTACAGGCCCTTCGGCCCTCGATGTTGCACCGCCCTGTCATACTAATCTGAAGCCCATCCCACCTACACTATTCCATGTACGTCCATTTACCTGTCCAATGATGACTTAAATGCACTTAAACTTGGCGAATCTACTACCGATGCAGGTAAAGCATTCTATACCCTTACTACTCTCTGGGTAAAGAAACTACCTCTGACATCTGTCTTATACCTATCTCCCCTCACTTTAAAGTTGCGTCCTCTCGTGTTTGCCGCCCCCATACTTGGAAAAAGGCTCACCCTATTCACCCTATCTAATCCTCTGATTTTCTTGTATGTCTCTATTAAGTCACCTCTCAACCTTCTCTCTAACGAGAACAGCCTCAATGCCCTCAGCCTTTCCTCATAAGACATTCCTTCCATACCAGGCAACATCCTAGTAAATCTCTTCTGCACCCTTTCCAAAGCTTCCACATCCTTCTTATAATGCGGTGACCAGAACTGTACACAATACTCCAAGTGTGGCCGTACCAGAGCTTTGTACAGCTGCAGCATAACCTCCT
>NC_057724.1:73210921-73222674 GCF_004010195.1 Chiloscyllium plagiosum | reverse complement strand
TAAATCCTATCTCTTATAACCTTTTCCAACACTTTATCAACTACTGAAGTGAGACTCACTGGTCTGCAATTACCAGGGTTGTCTCTACTATCCTTTTTGAACAAGGGAACCACATTTACTATCCTCCAGTCCTCAGGCACTATTCCTGTAGACAATGATGGCTCGGCAAAGGCTCAGCAATCTCCTCCTTGCTTACCAGAGGATCATAGGATAGATCCCATCCGGCAGTATTTCTAAAACCTCTTCCTTGTGAACCTCAATCTCTTCTAGTCTAGATGCAAGTATCTCCGTATCTTCCTCACCAACATTTTCATTTTCTATAGTGAACACTATCAAAAAATATGTATTTAGTGCTTCCCCTATCTCCTCTGACTCCAAACACAACTTCCCACTATTAGCCTTGATTGGCCCTAATTTAACTCTCGTCATTCTTTTATTCCTGACATATCTATGGAAAGCCTTAGGGTTAACCCCGATCCTATCCACCAACAACTTCTCATGTCAGGCTCTTCTGAGCTCTCTTTTTAGGTCTTTCCTGACTTCCTTGTAACGCACAAGCGCCCTAACTGAGTTTTCACATTTTGTCCTAACATAAGCCTTCTTCTTCTTCTTGACCAGGGATTCCACTTCCTTAGTAAACTACGGCTCACATGTTCTATATCTTTCTCCCTGTCTGACAGGTACATACTTACCTAGGGCACCCAGGAGCTTTACCTTGAATAAGCTCCACATTTTTAATGTGCTCATCCCCTGCAGTTTCCTTCCCCATTCTACGCTTCCTAAATCTTTCCTAATTGCATCGTAATTTCCCTTCCCCCACCTGTAACTCTTGCTCGGTGGAGTACACCTATCCCTTTCCATCACTAAAGTAAACCTGACAGAATTGTGATCGCTGTCTCCAAAGTGCTCACATACTTCCAAATCTAACACTTGGCCAGGCTTGTTACCCAGTACTAAATCTAAAGTGGCTTAAGACGTCTTAGATTCTGCAAGCCTGACAGCACAACCCTTAAGAGATGTAGACAGTCTCCTCTATCTCCTATTACCTGTGGAATTATCTACCTTTAACTTGTTGCTGACCTCCTCAGGCAATCCCACCTCTGGATATTTGTGGTTTAAGCTCTCAGTGTCCAACTGAGTACTGTCTCAGCTTCTTGGTGTTCCCATTGCTGCAAGAAAACAAATTTATCAATAGCCTTCACTCTTTATTTGTGAAGATCACCGCTGTTGTTCATTCTGAGGTGAAACCATTCCATGGGAAGCCCCACAGACTCCAGTTTAATGGATCGCCATGCTCTAGATTTCCTGATTCCCCTGCAGTTTCCTTCCCCATTCTACGCTTCCTAAATCTTTCCTAATTGCATCGTAATTTCCCTTCCCCCAGCTGTAACTCTTGCTCGGTGGAGTACACCTATCCCTTTCCATCACTAAAGTAAACCTGACAGAATTGTGATCGCTGTCTCCAAAGTGCTCACCTACTTCCAAATCTAACACTTGGCCAGGCTTGTTACCCAGTACTAAATCTAAAGTGGCTTAGAACGTCTTAGATTCTGCAAACCTGACAGCACAACCTTTAAGACAGTCTCCTCTATCTCCTATTACGTGTGGAATTATCTACCTTTAACTTGTTGCTGACCTCCTCAGGCAATCCCACCTCTGGATATTTGTGGTTTAAGCTCTCAGTGTCCAACTGAGTACTGTCTCAGCTTCTTGGTGTTCCCATTGCTGCAAGAAAACAAATTTATCAATAGCCTTCACTCTTTATTTGTGAAGATCACCGCTGTTGTTCATTCTGAGGTGAAACCATTCCATGGGAAGCCCCACAGACTCCAGTTTAATGGATCGCCATGCTCTAGATTTCCTGATTCCTTTGCATGTGCAATAGACATTTGCCAAAGAAAGCAATTGGAAAATTTTAATTCAGATCAGTCTGTCATGTTGTGTGCTTTCCCATCCACTAAACAATAAGATCATATAATGAATTTAACTCTAAAGTCAAAGACTTTTACATAAAATCCAAATTGGAATCTTCTTTTGTCATTGTCTTGATGCCATCTTATCTATTTTTGGGTGCTCCCTGATGTCTACTCCGCACCACAATGAGATTGACAGTTAAATGTAATTTTGTTCTTGTAAGGACTTTTAATGCCACTCAGATATTTTCTCCAGTCATTTCCTTTCTCATTTGATGCTTGAGGTACTATAAATATCATTAAGAATTTCAGACTGTACAAAATGTATTGTGTGTAGGCGTGGAAACATGCTCTATAGGTCTCACTTGCACTACACAGCAAACAGAGCTGATCCATCTCGCACAGTAACATATTGAAAATGTGGCAACACTGGTAATCAAGACGCCTGGGCTAATGCATTAGTTATAAGATCTCAAATCCTACTGTGGTAGATTTGGCAATTGGAATTCCATCAACAAATTTAGAATGCTACAGGATTATCAAGAAGCCTCATTTGGTTCACTTGCCCTTCAGGGTACAAACCTGTCGTCTTTACCCAATCCAGCCTATGTGTGACTCCATATCCACAGCAATGTGCTTGACTCTTAACCACCCTCTGAAATGTAATAACCAATCAGTTGTATCAAATTTCTACAGAACAAAATCTCTATAAGTACACCTACTACATAAGGTTATAGTGACTCAAGAGGGTAGCTTAACACCACCACTTCTTGAATGGAAAATAGGGATAGGTAATAAATGTCTGTGCTACTTACTTCCCAGGAATGATTTAAAAGTATATAAAATCATTTTACCATCTCACCTACACCATTTTCACTAGCTGCCAGTGGAATCAAGGCTAGATTCAGCAAGTACTCATCCTCAGGTTATTCAAAGAGTACCGTCATGGATCATTAAAGTGATTGTTATATATCTTTACAGCTTAGAGTTTTATAGATAGTGTCACAATACTGGTGAAATATGGACCATCAGTTTTCAACTTCCATCACCTGAATTAAATGCCCAAGACTTTCAGGGACAAATATGGTTTTATAAAAAAAGAAATAAGGATCTAAAATGCGTGCAATAATCTCCCTCTCACAGATTGAAGTAACTTCAGGAAACCAATGTGTGATAAACTAAATTATCTGAAAGTAACTCCAATTCAACCTTTAGACATTAAACCAATCAACTGAGCCAGGTGTCAAGTAACTCATATCTCCTGTTTGATTGACGCCTTTATGAGAAGTTGCACATATTGGATATAAAAGATTGCCTGCAATTTTCCAACTTGAAAAGTTAATTAAGTTGGACTCAGGAATAGACAAAAGAACCACATCACAGTAGCTGCTTGGAACAGCAGGAGAGAGAGAGAGAAAGAGAGCGGGAGAGAGGGAAAGAGAGAGAAAGAAAGGGGGAGAGAGAGAGAGAGAGAAAGGGGAAGAGAGAGAGAGAAAGAGGAAGAGAAAGAGAAAGGGGGGTGGAGAGAGAGAGAGATAAGACATAGAGATTTTATAGAGTTTGCTACAGCTGGGGATAAACTAAACAGCCATGTACTTGAGTTCAACTATTCCAAATAAAAAGTTCTTAGACTGTCTAAACAGCATTTTCTTTATTTTCCTATTGTTACCTTTTTTAAAAAAAATCTTTTTATCTGTTTTTGTTTTTGTGTTTGATGTCACATTTTATTATGTGTAAGGTTAGGAAGGAATAAAATTCCTCTGTTATTCACTGAAGAAAATGTTGAAATTGTCTTCTTCATTTTAGTTACTATGTTTTAACTGAACAATGACATAGCTGTGTGCTGCGAAAAAATTAAAAATATTAGCTGTGAGTATCAAAAGGTTTAAAATCAAAGGGGAGCAGATTAATTCTACCTCACCTGACCTTAATAACAGTTATTATATTATATTTATATTTATTCTGACCCAATTTGTTTCCAAATGAAAGATTTAATTTCAAGCTCTAGAGAATTTCAGGCTAACGCACACAATTGTGGACAGGGTGCTAAAGATATCATTGTTGATTAACCTGGCTAATCTGGGAGTTGTGCTTGCATTTATGCATTACACAAGCCTCCTCCCCATTATTTAATTGTATCACTGTAATGTTGGATTCCTATCTCCATTTTGCAATTATCTAGGTTCTTCTTCAATGAATCCATGCTACTCATCTCAATTATTTAATGATGTGGAGGTTCCAGTGTTGGACTGGGGTGGACAAAGTCAGAAGTCGAAAAGTGTGGCACTACAAAAGCACAGCTGGTCAGGCAGCATCCGAGGAGCAGGAGAATCGATATTTCAGGCATAAGCCCTTCATCAGAATGTCATATTTCAGATGAAGGGTTTATGCCCAAAACATTGATTCTCCTGCTCCTCAGATACTGCCTGGCTTGCAATGCTTTTTCAAAGCCACACTTTTCGACTCTGATCTCCAGCATCTGCAGTTCTCACTTTCTCCTGGACAAAGGAGAAAGTTGTTAGCAATGCTGCCTCAGCGCCAGGGACCCAGATTCGATTTCAGCCTCGGGCAACAGTCTGTGTGGATTTAGCACATTCTCCCCCTGAATGCGTGAGTTTCATCCAAGTGCTCCGGTTTCCTCCCACTGTCCAAAGTTGTGCAAGTCAGGTAAATTGCCCATAGTGTTAGGTGCATTAGTCAAAGGGAAATGGGTCTGGGTAGCTTACTCTTTGGAGGGTCGGTGTGGACTTGGTGAGCCAAAGGGCCAGTTTCCCCGCTGTAGGGAATCTAGTCTAACCTAATCTAATCAAAAGACAGAAGTTACACAACGCAGGTTATGGGAGCAGCATTTCAAAAGCTTCTGATTTCAAATAAACTAGTTGGCATGATGATTGGCACAGGTTTGGAGGGCCGAAGGGCCTGTCCCAGCGCTGTGCTTCTTTTACTCTTTTGAATATAACCTGATATCATGTGACTTCTGACCTCAATGACTGAATGCAGTAGAGGTCTACATTCTAACCACTGTCTGGACAAGGACGTTCTGTTGAATTTCCAATTGGATTTATTACTGACTATCCCATTTTAGGACACAATTTTCTCATCTCCCTCCACAAGTAGGCGAAGGATATCTGAGCAAAAGGTTCTTTTTTCCAGCTCAGATCTATTGGAACCAGATGTCAATTAATTTCTATTTATCTTGTTGTGCCTGACATTGTACTGCTCTATTATGTTGCAGCTCATGGTCCTCCCACTCAATATGCTCATCTTCATCCACAAAAGACTGCTACCACTCTTCCAAGCTGGACACAGGAGAGAAATAGGATGCAGGGCCTATCAACTCTGCCTGACCATTCAATAAGATTATGGACAATCTATTAATCCTCACTCCACCTTCCTGCTTTTCCCTATTACCCTTGATTGCCGTACTGGTTAAAAAATCTCTTCGCTTTAAATATATTTAGTGACCCAACCTCAGCAGTTGTCTATGGTAAAGAATTCAACAGATTCACAATGAACAAAGAGAAGTAATTCCTCTTTGTCTTCGTCTTAAATGTACAAGCTGTTATTCTGATGTGATGCCCTCAAGTCCTAGACTCTCCCACGGAGGGAAACAACATTTTGCCCATTCACTGAAGCAGTTTGTATCCCTCTGTAGACTCTTCCTTCCATCATTACCACCTACTTTTGTGTCATCCGCAAACTTACCCATAGCACATTCAATCTCCTCGATCAAGTCACTAATATGTATTGTAAATAATTCTCGGCCCAGCATTGTTCCCTGTGGCACCTCAGTTACAAGTTGGCATCCTGAAAATGCCTCCCTTATCCCAACTCTGTCTTCTATTAGTCAGCCAATTCTCTATTGATGTTAATGTACAAATGTCAGATGTGAGAGGACAGCCTGATAGCAGACTAGATCCCTGGCTGATTTACATGCAGCTCCCTGACTCAATTACCAATAAAAATCAAACTAGTTTGCCTTGACCTGCACGACTCACTGTGGCCATATCACTGAACCATAAGGATATGGATCTATGAACCATGACTGCACCAAATAGCAACTTACCATATCCAAGCTCCTAGACGAACATCAGACAATGGTTTTTACTGAGTGTGATAGCACATCTTGACTGTACTCATGATTGCTCCCATTAGAATTTCAGACATAGTAAAGTACAGGTAAAGTTGTCGTAGTCTTACCAAACTATAGGTCTGCTTTCTTATGAGAGAAAGAGAGAGAGACAATTGTTGGTGGAGATTTAACCTGAGGGTCACCACATCTCAGTCAATAGAAGAGGTTGAGAAAGAGTCCTTCATGGCAATCTCAGCATGTGCTGTCTATGTTACTCTGCATTACAAACCAGCCATCCAGCCAACAGAGCTAACCAACCCCCAGGGGCTATTTGGTTGAAGTGTATGCCATTGCATGCCACAAAAAGCTACTAACATGTGCTGAAGGTGTAAGATTGACTTGACACTGTGCCACACAGTAGCATGTTCGCCCCACTGACTGCTCATCGCTGGGAAACATGTTAAACGTCTTGGCTTTTCTGTCTGTGTTAAGGTGCAAGACAATGCAGAATAACTGTAAACCTGTAATTTCTGGATGAAACAGCAATATGATGAAAGGCATTGCAAGGCAGAGATGCTGTCAACCTCTAAGCAGGTACAAGGTGAGTAAGCACTAAGAAAGCAAACACAGAACTCAGAAATGCACACGGTTCTGATTCAGGAGAGGTGTGGAATATGACCTGGTGCCAGCATCACAATGCAAGTGTCTGTAGGCTTCGAGGTGCAGTATTCAAGTGCTAAACTGTGCAAGGCATTAGTCAGAGCAATTGCCTGGTACCTGTAGCTTGCCAGTATCTTTTGCCTGAGCATCCATCTGAACCAATAATTCCCAATATCTCAGCATATATCTCATGGGCAGTAACTGTCTGAACGTTTGCCTCACGGAGGTTGGCACTGACAAAATACTAGCAAAGCACCAGAATATCATCATGGCAAGCATCAAACCCAGAGATGCATTCAGTTCTGATTCAGGAGACGTTGTGAAATGTTACATTCCTGATGAAGGGCTTATGCCTGAAACATTGACTCTCCTGATCCTCGGATGCTTCCTGACCAGCTATGCTTTTCCAGCACCACACTCGTTGACTCAATATGAACTATCAAAATCTTCCCCCCCTCCACTACTCTACACTCCACCAACTCCCTCCCCAATTATTGCCTAAATGCTGCCCCCTCCACACTTCAGTTCAGCTCTAGTGAAGAGTCATCTAGTCTCAAAACGTTAGCATGCTCTCTCTCCATGGATGCTGCCTGACCTACTGTGATCTCCAGCATTTGTTGTTTTCAGTACATATTCCAGCATCTGCTGTAACTTGCTCCAACCTGCACAGTAATGTGATGAGATTAGGTAAAAAATGGGATGGAAATAGACCACTTATGAGCCCTGTTCCCATCCAACCCTCGAAACCTTCTGTGAAAAATCTGACCTTTCTTTCTCAATGTCGAGAATCTCAGATTTTTATTCTTGCCATATTCTCCCAAATGTCTTGCTATTGCTGCACTTTTCAGAAGCTCCATTCTTTGTTTTGATCTTTCTAACTTTCTTCTAGGTTTTTTAAAGATCTTTGCTTCTTTCTTTCTTCTTTAGTGTAACAAACTTATGTTCAGTTATTAAAAATCACATGTAGCTTCTGCGAATATGTTTGAATGACTAATCACCCATAATATCTAACAAAAACTAACAAATATGACTTTTCTTAACAAATATGACTTATCAAGCCACATTTCATTCTGGTATCTGACTTCTGCATCAGCTGGGTTGGGAGGGTATCTCAAAAGCTTTACCTTCGAACTCCTAATGTTCAGTGGATGAATATTTGTTGCTCGTGATTTTTCAGAGATAAAGAAAATGATTTGTCAAGGAAGTAATTCCTCCCAGTGAGCTGAGTGAAATGAGCAGTTGATAGATGGCACCAATAACATGGCAAAACATGTGCGTAAACACAGCTGTAAGTCTGGCTATTTTAGTATAATGTAATTTTGCACACACTGCCTGTTCAAGTGGGCTGAATATAACATCCTCAAGAAATCAGTGCCCACAATCATTAGTATCATTTATTGGATCAGTCACTCATGCCTCAATCACAGGAATGGATGGAGGGAGTGGTGTAAGATTGATGTAACTGGGTAAGGGCACTATAATAAGCTTCGCATTAGCACCAAAGACACACAATAAAAGGCAGCCTTCAGTAGCCATGCACTTTCCCACAAACTTCGTTACAGTTTTGAAAATGATAAGTCAGGCACATCAGTCGAAATACTTAATTCGCATGTGATGGCTCAGACCAGAATAAGATTTGGGGGGTGAATCTGATTCCTTCATCAGAGATTATTCATCATTAAGCAAGAGGTCATTTTTCTTCCAAAAGCTCCTGGTTTGTCCTTTCTCTGAATAAATTGAATTTGTTTCCTTTCTTTCATTACGTCTACTTCCTCACACAAAGATGTGTGGCATTTACCGTCCCACATTTAATTACTCCAGCAAGCTATTTCAATGAAGTGTGAAAGCCTCAATCTAATGAGTTTATTACTCCAATTTCCTTCCTTAGAAGGCAAAGCAATTTCTCTTTGTGCTCTTTCTTGCAGTACTGAGTGCTGAATCCCTGCTAACATCTCCGAACCTGTCACCCTGGTGCACGTCATTGTGAATGCCATCAAAAGACTGAACAGCACTCTAATTGAGTCATTGCCAGTCACAGTCAAAGGGAAGATGTCTGCACCTGCTGCCGCCTTTATTGCAAGTCAAAGGCATTGCTGTCCCTGACAGAATTAAACCCTCAGTCACAAGATAAATGATCATCGTCATTAACTCCAGCTAATTATATTCTTTACCTATGCTCCACACTCCTGTTTATTTGAAGAAATATTAAGATAAAAATGTATTCATGAGAAAAAGACAAACAAGACACTTTAGTTAAAAAATAGTGTTGGAAAAACTCTGACAGGGTCTGTGAAGAGAGAACCAGAGCAAACATTTCAAGTTCTGCCCTCTAGTTCTAGACTCCCCGATCCCAGGGAAAAGACTTTGTCTATTTATCCTATCCAATTATGAGGGGCATGGATAGAATAAATAGACAAAGTCTTTTCCCTGGGATCAGGGAGTCCAGAACTAGAGGGCATAGGTTTAGGGTGAGAGGGGAAAGATATAAAAGAGATCAAAGGGGCAACTTTTTCACAGAGAGGGTGGTACGTGTATGGAATGAGCTGCCAGAGGATGTGGTGGAGGCTGGTACAATTGCAACATTTAAGAGGCATTTGGATGGGTATATGAATAGGAAGGGTTTGGAGGGATATGGGCCGGGTGCTGGCAGGTGGGACTAGATTGGGTTGGGATATCTGGTTGGCGTGGACAGGTTGGACTGAAGGGTCTGTTTCCATGCTGTACATATTATTGACTCTAAGTCCAATCTATCTCTTAGCATGCTATGGGCACCTTCACCATCTAGCACACTCACTCCTAGTGTCTCACTTTTCGGCAGCATTGAACCAATCACTTTTCCAGCTCCTTCCCCTTCCATGGAAGAGTCACATTGGACTTGAAATTTTAACTCTGTCTCTCTCCAC
Source organism: Chiloscyllium plagiosum (assembly GCF_004010195.1). NCBI lineage: Eukaryota > Metazoa > Chordata > Chondrichthyes > Orectolobiformes > Hemiscylliidae > Chiloscyllium > Chiloscyllium plagiosum. The sequence continues at coordinate 73,213,126 of NC_057724.1, read as the reverse complement.
AAATGCGGCCAAGCCCCTGAATTTCTCCAACAACTTCTGTTTTATTTATTTCAGATCTCTAGTATTCACAGCATTTTGTTTTGATTTTAGAGTTTAATTCACTGTCACCTCTCTTGCAGGAATGCGCACCTTGAAGAAGTGCTGTTTAACTCTCTAATGGGATTTCCATTTTAATCTTTTGGCGTGTTCACCTTCATTGCTTTCTAATTTCCTCTGACTGCTTTATAAGGTGTTTATGGAAATTTGTTATCGGAGCCACATATCTTTCCTCAATGACCGTTTCTGACTCTAACATCCACCATGTAAATTCCCACTGGAATTCCATACACACAGCCAGCAAAAGCAGAGCAATTGATCATGCTCAAGAGGCCATACTTAGATGAACATAGATATTTCAGAGACTTGTGGTACTAGAGAAGCTTTCAAAGACAGGGATGAGTGAGGCCTTGAGAAGAGGTCTACATGCACTTCTTACAAAGGAATCAACACAACTCCTCCAACTCTATCACATTTAATGATGGTGCATACTAACTATTTGCAAATTCCTGGAAACTAACATCAAGAACTGCTCAGCTTTCTACCTAATCTAGTACATACAATACCTTCTGCCTAGAATCAGTTGGGTAAATCTATTCTGTACCTTCACATTCTGCCAATTGCAGTGACCAGAACAGAAAACATCTCTACATTTGGTGCCCAAACAGTGCCAAATTAGAGGCATTTAACAGACCCATAATAATATCTCTAATGTTACAGGGTGAAGATAACTACTTATTTGTGAACATTTCTGGTCCAGTGACCCTTCCTCAGAACTGACAGTAGCTAGGAAATTGTCGATTTATGTGCAGAAGAGAGCGTCAGAGGAGAGGGTAAGGAGTCAAATAGGTGGGGATAGAGTCCAAAGAGAGAGAAGATCAGTTTGATAGACAAAGGAGTGAATAAAGATCTAGCTCGGAGGGTGAATAGCTGTTAATGGGGAGTGTCAGTGGCTAATAATGGGTTGTGTATAGTAGCAGACTGTGATAACAAGGCCTGATGTGTGGGGATTGGGTAAGGACATGGGAGAGCTCAAGGCTGAAAGTTGTTGAACTCGATATTGTGTCCAGAGGGCTGCATGGTCCCCTAGTGGAAAATGAGGTGCAGCTCACAAACCAGGCCTTGTTACCACATAGTCTGCCATCCCTATCTATCATTTATTCCTTACCCCCTCCCCCCATACTATATTTGGCATATAAACCAACATTGTCCTTGCGACCATCAGTTATGAGGAAGGGTCATTGGACCCGAAATGTTAAGTCTGATTTCTCTCAACCAATGCTGCCAGACCTGCTGAACTATTCCAGTGATTTCAATTTTTGTTTATGTTTTCCTACACCCGCAGTTCTTTCAGTTGTTAAAATTACTCATATACTGGACGGACACAAGTTTGATATATGTCTATTTGGCATAATTCATATCAGTCAGGAAACTGTCAGACACAACTTGTTTTATTGCAAAATATTTCCAAGTGAACACCTAACCTGCAGATGAGAAGTGAGATATCCAGGCCAACATTACAAAAACAGATTCATTGATAGTCACCTTCCCTCAAAATAAATCAAAGAGTGTTGGTAAATGTCTCTCGCTTCAATTAAAAGGACCAAATAAATGTCTTTGGTGGAAATTAAAAATAGCGCTGATCCAAAAAAATCAGTTACAATTTGTCACATAACTGCTGGCTATCTACCCAGTGTGGTCTATGAAATAACCTTCATTTTATTACATCTAAACCCTTCAGTGGGTTGGCATCCTTCACTCTGCCTTGCACATTGTTCTCCTTCCCCTTGAGTGCGTCTCAGCTACTTACCGCACAAAAATCCTTGCAGTAATTTTTGTTGTGCACTTTATTTCTCAAATCTGTGCAAAGATGATTACAACTTCTAAGTATGTAATATTTCATGCACAGTTTATTCTTGAAACGCTACTCACGTTAAAATGTCCACCACATGCTGCAATTCAGCTTGCCATAGTTTATTTATATTGCTGGTAGAAAGTGAGGACCGCAGATGCTGGGGATCAGTGTCGAGAGTCGGGTGCTGGAAAAGCACAGCAGGTCAGGCATCATCCGAGGAGCAGGAGAGTCAGCGTTTCAAGCATGGACCCTTCATCAGGAATGAAGGTTGTGGGCCAGGGGGCTGAGAGATAAAAGGGAGAGGGATGAGGCGG
>NC_057724.1:73194497-73210862 GCF_004010195.1 Chiloscyllium plagiosum | reverse complement strand
GTGTGGGGAAGGTAGCTGGGAACGTTTTGATAGGTTGGAGACAAAGGTGGATACTTTTTGACAGGTTGACGCTGAGTGAGTATCAATAGTAAACAGATTCATAAAACTAAATGCAGAACAATGAGTACAACAGTAGTGAGTTATGCACATTCTATTACACATTAGGTACAATTTTTTTCTCAACCTGATTGTTGGATTTATTAGCAACTACCTTATATTTGTATTCTATGGTTTTGCTCTCCTGCAAATGGGAACAATTGCTCCATATCAACTCTAAAAATCTTTGCATAATCGTAAAGAATCTTATTAGATAACCCTTCTGTTTCCAAAAGGAAAACAAAGCCCAGCCTATTCAACCTTCCTTTTCTGGCCTCCTGACTTGAGAAAGGATGCATTGGCACTGGAGGCGGTGCACAGGAAGTTCACAAAGAGGTTGCCTTATGAGGAGAGATTGAGTAGTCTGGGGCCTGTACTCATTGGAAGTTAAAAGCATGAGTGGGAGGTTATAGAAATATATAAAATTATGAAGGGAATAGATAAGATAGAAGCAGGGAGGCTGTTTCCTCTGGTGGGTGAAACTAGAACTAGGGAGCAGAGCCTCAAAATAAGGGGGAGCAGATTTAGGACTGAGTTGAGGAGGAACATCTTCACCCAAAGGGTTGTGAATGGAAGGAATTCCCTGCCCTGTGAAATAATTGAGGTTACTCTATTAAATGATTTTAAGGCAAGGAGAGATAGATTTTTGAACAGTAAGGGAATTAAGGGTTATAGTGAGCGGGTGGCTAAGGCCACAAAGAGATCAGCCATGATCCTATTGAATGGCGAAACAAGCTCATTGAGCCAGATGGCCTCCTCCTGCTCCTCGTTCTTATGTCCTTATACTCCTGATATTTATCGCTTCTCACTTTCATTAACGTTCTAGTTTTTTGCCGCGCCTCTGTATAAAGAACAAAATGTTCACAATATTTAAATCTGGGCTAATTTAGTTCGATACAAGTATAATTGACCTATCTGCTTCTCACTTCTACCCACTAGAAATAAATCCCAATGATTTGTTTGTATGTTTTAGTTGTCTCGGGGCACCCTATTGGTACAGGAGATAGGAAAACTATCAATCTGCTTCTAGTCAGCACACTGAACTTGGCTTTCAGATCTCCAATATCTGCAGCTCTTACTGAATTTAGGAGTGTTTGCTGCTAATTTTTCATGATTTTTAAAAATTAAATCTGTTCTTTATGAGGTGGCAAGACTACATTCATTGCTGACCAACAATACATTCGTGAAGATTGGCTTAGCTTGTGTTTTCACAATTGTAAGTCTCACTGTTCAGAACAATTCATAAAACAGTTATGGGTCAAATGCAATGTGTACGAGTTAGATTACACGTTATAGAGTCATAGAGATGTACAACATGGAAACAGACCCTTTGGTCTAACTTGTTGATGGTGACCAGGTATCCTAACATAAATCTTGTCCCAGTTGCCAACACCCAACCCATATCCCTCTAAACCCTTCCTATTCATATACCCATCCAGATGCCTTTCCAATGCTACCAGCCTCCACCACTTCCTCTGGCAGTTCATTCCATACATGTACTACCCACTGTGTGAAAACGTTATCCCTCAGGTCCCTTTTATATTTTTCCCTTTTAACCATAAACCTATACTGTCTAATTCTGGACTTCCCCACCCCAGGGAAAAGATCTTGTCTATTTATCCTATTCATGCTCCTCATGATTTCATAAATCTCTATAAGGTCATCCTTCAGCCTCCGACACTCCAGGGAAAACAACTCCAGCCTGTTCAGCCTCTCCCTGTAGCTGAAATCATCCAACCCTGGCAACATCCTTGTAAATCTTTTCAGAACCCTTTCAAGTTTCACAACATCCATCCGATAGGAAGGAGACCAGAGTTACATGCTGACATGAGTGAACCCATTGGGTATCTATGACAATTAAGGTGGTGAGTGAGTGAACTTAGCCAAAGAAGGGTGGAAGAGAATGAGAAGAATTACTTGTGCACAATATATTGTATGTGGAATGTCACTGGTTGAATGGGTGGAGTAAGTAGATTTAATAGTGATCACCAAAAAAAATTGGAAAAAACACTCGATAGGGAAATAATTTGAAGGATTATGGAGCACAGCAGAGGATTAATCGGACTAATTGGGATATCTCTTTCAAAAAACTGATACAAGAACAATAAGATATGTGTGTAATACAATTCTATTGATGGAGTTCTCCCAGACTCTGAGTGATATGGGCAATGGTAGGTCAGTTGGGAAAACATGGTGAGAAGGGAAAACAATTGCTGATATGAGAGAGAGTGGGTACCTGAGAGGCTGCAGATTGCCATTTGTCCCTCTGGCCCTTTATCATGACCCATATTCCACACCATACTGAGGCATGCTCCACGGGCAGCACTCTCTTGCTCCCTCATCCACGATGGCTGGGAGAGGTCGGGCACCAGTCTCACCACATCAACATGGTACAGCTTGGACTCACTATAAAGCAGGTCAGACCTTCATCACATCACTTCGGAGCTTCCCAGCAACTCACATCTCAATGCTGTTGCCAGGTTGCTCTATATCAAGGATCATGCATCCATATCATGAGACAGAACACAGCATCTCAGGGCCCTTAACTTGTTCCCTTAACAATCTCTCACTTTGCACTTCCGTGGATGCTCAGAGCATCATTAGCTCATAGAGACATTGAAGCATAAAGATCTACAGCACAGAAAAAAGACCATTCAGTCAATCACATCCCCATCAGTTAAAAATAACCAGCTAACTATTCTAATCCTACTTTTCAGCACTTGGTCCATAGTCTTATATACCTTGGCATCACAAGTGCACATCTAGGTGCTTTGTTGCAAGTGTTCATACATTCTGTTATAAGGATATCTTCCTCGAACCGCCCTGACAGGCAATGACTTCCAGACTCCCATCACTGTCTGGGTGAAAAAGATTTTTGACACGTCCTCTCCAAACTTCTTGCCCCTTACCTTAAACCTATGCCCCTTCCAACAATGGAAATGCTTTTGCCTGTCTAAGTTGTCTATGCTCCTCACAATTTTATATATCTCCATTATGTCCCCCTTCAGTCTCCACTGCTCAAAGGAAAATAACCATAGCCGAACCAACCTCTCCTTGACACTGAAACTCTCCAGCCCATGCAACATCCTGGTAAATCTCCACTGCACTCTCTCCAGTGCTATCACATCTCTATCATGCCTTGCCACTGAGCAATGACAGGCTGCTTGCCCATGTTTGGCAGCAATGATCAGTCAGGAGGTAGAGGACTGTTTCTGAATGGCATTGGGCTATATCGAAAACACACCCGTACCATCAGTCAGCAGCTTACATGTAAATCATAGAAACATAGAGGATAGAAGCAGGAGGAGTTCATTCAGCCCTTCGAGCTTGCTCTGCCATTCATCATGATCACGGCTGATCGACCAACTCAATAGCCTAATCCTGCTTTCTCCCCACAACCTTTGATCCCATTCGCCCCAAGTGCTTTAACCAGCCATCCCTTGAATACATTCAATGTTTTGACATTAACTACTTCCAGTGATAATGAATTCCATGGACCCATTACTCTTTGGGTGAAGAAATGTCCACACTGAATCCTCTGACTGTGACCCCAGGTTCTGGATGCACCCAGAATCCAGAACATCCTCCCTGCATCTACCCTGTCTAGAACTGTTAGAATTTTATAAGTCTCTGTAAGATTCTTCCTCAATCATCTGAATTCTAGTGAAAACAATCCTGATCTAATCAATTTCTCCTCATACGTCAGTTCTGCCATCTCCGATTCAGCTTTCACTGCTCTCTCGAGAGAGCAAGAGCATCCTTCCTCACAAAATGAGACCAAAACTGCACACAATATTCTCAGTGTGGCCTCACCAAGGCCCTGTATAACTGTAACAACACATCCCTGCTCCTATACTCAATACCTCTCTCAATGTAGGCCAACATACCACTTGCATGTGCTTCAATCAAATTACCATGGCTCAAAGTCTAATGAGAGTAGTCCCCAGTCAAGTTAAAGGGAACTGTCATCAGTCACAGGCTTGTGGCGCAGTGAGTCAAGGACAACCTCCAAGATCAGTCTAGGTGCTTGGATATAGTCATTCAGATACTGTGGCATCGGAATGGGCAAGGATTAGTCCTAAATGACCAAAGCAACCAGTCCAGCAACCAGTAGTAAATTATTCAGGAAGATCACAAAGATCAGTCAGGGTCCCAATCAGTCAGCAGTCAGGGTTGTTCATCCAAGTTACTCGTGGGTAGACCATTAACGATGTTGGGAATCCCTTCAGTGAAAGTCAAGAAGTGTTTGTTATCAGCGGCCATTGCTGGGGTAGGCAAGTTTGGAAAGTAAATTGTGTCAATTGGTGGTGATATGCTGCAATGCACAGCTACGCAAACATAATTGTGAAGTAGACAAGTCAACATATAAGAATGGGAGACTGGAGCATGGAAGAGGTGGACAAGGAGTGCAAGACAGAAAGGAACATGAACATTTCTCAGGGGTGTGGTCACTTATATTGAAAGGTTGAGGCTGCACCTCACTCTGTGAAGCATTCTTTTTTTAACTCATTCATGGTGATAGCACTGCTGGCTGGGGTAGGATTTATTGCCCATCCCTAGTTGCCCTTGAGACAATGGTAGTGAGCTGCCTTTTGAACTGCTAAAGTCCATGTGCTGTAGGTAGACACTCGGTGCTGTTAGGGAGGGAGTTCCAGGATTTTGACTCAGCGACAGTAAAGGAACAATGATATATTTCTAAGTCAGGGTGGTGAGTGGCTTGGAAGGAAACTTGCAGGAGGTAGTGTTACCATGTGTCTGCTGTCCTGGTCCTTCGAGATGATAGTGGCCACCATGTTAGGAGGTGCTTTTTCAGGAGACTTAGCAAACCGCTGCAGTGCATTTTGCTAATGAGCATTGGTGGTGGACAGAGTGGATGTTTGTCAATGAAGTGACAATCAAATGGTTTTTGTCCTGGAAGGTATTAAGTTTCTTAAGTGTTTTTGAAGCTGCACTGATCCAGGCAAATGGTGAGTATTCCATCACATTCTTGACTTGTGCCTTGTAGATGGTGGACAGGTTCTGGGGAGTCATGAGTTGAGCTCCTTGCTGCAGTATTCCTAGCCTCTGACCTGTCCCAGCTTCAATCGTCCCCATCAGTGTCTCGTCAATGGAAACTACCAGGTTATGACAGTGGTGGATTCAGTGATAGGAATACAATTGAATTTCAGTTGGGCAATAGTAAGATTATCTCTTGTTGGCGATGGTCATTACCTGGCACTCTTATGACATAAATGTCACTTGCCACTTGTTAGATGAAGCCTGGATTTTGACCAGGTCTTGTAACATTTGATGGCTGAGAATTTGCTGAAGAGGCTAAGCATTGTACAACCATCAATGAACCATCCCCGATGGATCCAGGCATAGAAATTGCTGTCAACTCTGTGGTCACTGCACAATAAATGTCTGCAGAACTTCCTGAGGATCCTGAAGCCCAGACCAGCAGCAGCCTCCAGCAGATGTAGAGACCCTCCTCATGCAGAATTTCCAAGGCATGGTGGCCTCATGGTGCAGTGAGTGTTCAAGAGTCCCACAGTGGTTCCACGTCCATTGAAAGTTAGCACAAGAAAGATAACCTACATTCTGGAGAGAAGAAGGAGTCAGAACACTATTAGAGTGGTGGGGGTAAAGCGCTGCAGGTCAGGCCGCATCCGAGGAGCAGGAAAATCGATGTTTTGGGCAAGAGCTCTTCATCAGGCTTTTCCAGCACCACTCTTGTCTCTAATCTCCAGCATCCACAGTACCCACTTCTGCCAAGTCAGAACACTATGTCATGCTGCTTAGTATATCTGCAATGCAGTTGCTGCATTTGGACATGGACTGCTTTAGTTTCAGCGGCTTTGCAAATGGGGCTGAGGCATAATGCATTTTACCTTCTTGCATTGGGACCAAATAGTGCTGTACAATAGCTCTACAACATGAGCTTCCCATGGTGGTCAGGTCGGAGGTTTCATTGCAATACAAAACACAGAGGGCACCCACTTCATTCTTGGATGATTTGCTTTGCAAAACAATGAGAGTATATGATGCATGATGTGGATCTGTGCAAATTGCAGCTTTGTAATGTGTAGGAAACCGGGAACATTCATCAGAAGGAACATCACCTTCACCATCCTATACTGCAGCAAACCAGGCCGGATGCAGCTTCCCGGTTTGATCTTTCTTCCCTTTTCCTGTTGTTCAATAAATATTGAGATTGCAAACTGATGGAAGCCTTCACAACTCCCTCAAAAAATCATGACATGGTTTCATGCTAGTATGCGGACTCAGTGGGCCATATGGCCTGCTTTCACACTGTAGGGATTCAGTACAGGATTAGGATGTGCTGCTAATGAGGGCTAACATTGTAGCTGCGGCTAAAATGACAAGCAGTGACACTGAAAATACGAAGTAAGTGTAGGATCAGGAGTCAGCCATTCAGACCATTTAGTCTGCCCTGTCATGGCTGACCAAAGTCTTCAATGCCTTTTCCCCTTCCTCACCCCATAACCCTGTATGCCATGGATAATGAGAAATCTATTAATCTCTACTCGGACAGATTGGAAGACTGAGCTTTCTGCAGTAGACAATTCCAAAGGTTCACAAACTCTGAGTTTAAAAAATTACCTTATCTCAGACCTAAGTGGTCTCCTTCCATTGTGTCTCCTGGTTGTAGACTATCAAATCAGGGAAATATGTTGCCTGCATCTACCCTGTTCTGAGGGGAAAGTGAGGACTGCAGATGCTGGAGATCAGAGTCGAGAGTGTGCTGCTGGAAAAGCGCAGCAGGTCAGGCAGCATCCGAGAAGAAGAACAATCACATTTTGGGCATAGAAACTTCATCAGGAATGACCTTTGTAAGTTTCAATGAGATCACGTGTCAATCTTTGAAACTTGAGATAGTTTTCCCAATCTCTCATTTTAGGACAGTGTTTTGTTATCCTGGGAAAAAGTCTAATGAACACACATTGCACTCCCTCTGTGGCAATAGCATATTTCCTGAGATAAGGAGACCAAAACTGCACACACTACTTCAGATACAGGTTAAGCAAGTTCCTATACAATTGAAGACTATGTTATTGCAAATCTGCTTGCAATTAAGGCTATCATTCCATTAGTACGCTGCAACTGCATGTTAACCGTCAGTGACTTTTTAACAAGGACACTTGGATTCTTTTGTACATTAGCTGTTCAAAACCTCTCACCATTAAAAAAAAATCTCTGAACATCTGTTTCTCATAGCAAGGTGGATAACTGCACATTTTTCCATATTATATTCCATATTCTTGCCCATTAACTAAATCTATTCAAATCTTCTGAAACCACTTTGTATTTTCTTCACAACACGTATTCCCACTTGACTTTGTATCACTTGCTGATTTGAAAATACATTGCATTACATTTGGTCTGCCTTTCAAATAATTGTTATACAATGTGAACAGCTGGGACACCAAATATTGATCCCTGTGGTACCACACTAGGCACAGACTACCAACACAAGAATTACCCATTTACTCTTGCTCTTTGTTTTCTTCTTGTTGGCCAGTTATTAATCAAGGCCAGTACAGTGCCTCTTATGTGCTTTGATTTTTTCTAACTAGCCTCCTGTAGGGGTCTTGATCAAATGCCTTCAAAAATTCAAATATACTTTGTCAACTTTGCTTTTATTAGTAATGTCTTCAAAAAACTACAACTGGATCTCACTGAAAAAACCCACCATGAAGCCTATCCCCCAGACTGATGCTCCATGGATTTTTGGGAAAACTCCGTGCCCTGTTTTTCTTCAGAGATTCTCTTCCTCTGTCACGATCACTGCCTCTGGGAACCGCATCGACATGGGTTTCTCCTGCAATGCCATCAGAACATATTGCAGTTCAAGGAAATTCTCTTTATTTTAATATTTAATATTTTTAATATTCTTTTTTTTAAAATTCCTTCAGTTCAAGTCACAAGTCACTATAAGATCATAAGAACTGGGAGCAGGAGTAGGCAATTTAGCCCCTCGGGCCTGCTCCACCATTCAATATAATCCTGGCCAATTTGACATACCTCATGTTCACTTTTCTCCATAACCTTTGATTCCCTGACTGATCAAGAATCTCTGTATCTCCGCCTTAAATATACACGTGGTCTCTGCCCCCACAGCTCTCTGTGGTAAGGAGTTCCAAAGACTCACAACCCTCTGAGAGAAGAAATTCCCTCCCTATCTCAATCTTTAGTTGGTGCCCCTTTATTCTGAGACTATACCTTCTATTCAAAAACTCTCCCATGAGGGGAATCATCCTCTCAGCATTTACCCCGTAAAGCCCCAAAAGAATCCTGTATGTTTCAATGAGATCACCTCTCCCTCATCTGTGAGAAATATCACAACCTGTTTTGCCTTTGTTCATAAGATAATCCCTCCAAATATTTCTGGGTTTCAAGCGCTGGGTTACTGTTTTGGTACCAGAGCCACAGCACCCATACAGAATGCTTGACAAATCTTTAAGCAAAATAAAAATTGAACCCTTTACTGATCCAAAACACCAAGTTTCTGGTTTCATATACCAGAATATAGGTAACCTTCAATATATCTGAACTAATCAATGCTGTCCCTGTAATAATTGCTCTTTTAAGTACTCCAAATCCACAGCCGTATTTGAAATATATGGGGTATTTGTGTTGAATTCACATCTTATCTTGAAAGATTTTGAATCATTCTATGCAAGCAGGTTTCCAAAATAACGGGGGAAGCTTAGAAGCAGTTTAATTTTATTTAATTTTCAGTGCTCTGAAGCTTTTGGAGATTACAGAAATTATTTTGTTTCTCCTTGGAAAATTCAACGGAACTGAATGCTTGACAAATATTGCATTAGCATATTCATGCTAACTGCTGGAAACACTAAAATAGCACAGTCAGATGCAACATTGAGCTAACTGATGTTTTAGAAACTGGTATTTAGTAGCTCCAAGCTGCAGGCATTTATCATAATTCAAATGCACTGAATGTAGCAATGTAACCAAATAATGACTGTGCTGCCTTTCAAACTAAACATTTTTGCTTCCTTTTGTAATGTAAAATCACTCTATAACTGGTACATTCAATTAAATTTAGTTGAGTCCTAATTGTTTTAAGGACTCCGAAAATGGCCACGTACTCTGTTGAGGGTTGCTCCTGAATGTCTCAGTGAAACATGTTGTTATGAAGTTGATAATGTTGAGTTCTTTGACATTCAGTAATTTTGCTGGTACACTTGAAGGGTCGATGCTATTGTCTATTTGCATGATCATAGCATTCCTTTTCAGAATAATTCTCTAATGTTAAGAAGATCTGTTGTTAAACCTTAGAATAATTGCAGATGAACAGAGTATCCCCCATCAATGGGAAGTCAGCAAACTTGCAAATCACAGAATCACAAAGTTGTTATGGTGCAAAACGAGGCGTATTGGCCCATCATATGTACCAGCTCACTCAGCATTTTGTATCATGGAATATCTGTAATGTGACAGCAGGCCATTTAACCCATCGAGTTCACACCGACTCTCCGAAGAGCGTGCCATCCAGACCTGACCCCATCCCAGTCACCCTGCATTTCCCACCCTAATCTACTGAACCTATACATCCCTGGACACTTTGAACAATTCAAAGTTTGTGAGAAGATTTGTAGCTCCGGTGCTCGTTGCTGTGGTTCTGTTCGCCGAGCTGGAAGTTTTTGTTGCAAATGTTTCATCCCCTGTCTAGGTGACATCCTCAGTGCTTGGGAGCCTCCTGTGAATCACTTCTGTGGTGTTTCCTCCAGCATTTATAGTGGCCTGTCCCTGCCGCTTCCGATTGTCAGTTTCAGCTGTCCGCTGTAGTGGCCGGTATATTGGGTCCAGGTCGATGTGTTTGTTGATGGAGTTTGTGGATGAGTGCCATGCTTCTAGGAATTCCCTGGCTGTTCTTTGTTTCGCTAGCCCTATAATGGTAGTGTTGTCCCAGTCAAATTCATGTTGCTTGTCGTCTACATGTGTGGCTACTAGGGGTAGCTGGTCATGTCGTTTCGTGGCTAGTTGGTGTTCGTGGATGCGGATCATTAGCTGTCTTCCTGTTTGTCCTATATAGTGTTTTGTGCAGTCCTTGCATGGGATTTTGTACACTACATTAGTTTTGCTCATGTTGGGTATCGGGTCCTTCGTTCTGGTGAGTTGTTGTCTGAGTGTGGCTGTTGGTTTGTGTGCTGTTATAAGTCCTAGTGGTCGCAGTAGGCTGTCATTTCCGAGATGTTCTTGATGTATGGTAGTGTGGCTAGTCCTTTGGGTTGCGGCATGTCCTCGTTCCGTTGTCTTTCCCTTAGGCATCTGTTGATGAAATTGCGAGGATATCCGTTTTTGGCGAATACCTTGTACAGGTGTTCCTCTTCCTCTTTTTGCAGTTCTGGTGTGCTGCAGTGTGTTGCATTCTTCGAAGCATGGCACTCATTCACAAACTCCATCAACAAACACATCGACCTGGACCCAATATACCGGCCACTACAGCGGACAGCTGAAACTGACAAACGGAAGCGGCAGGGACAGGCCACTATAAATGCCGGAGGAAACACCACAGAAGAGCTTCACAGGAGGCTCCCAAGCACTGAGGATATCATCTAGACAGGGGACGAAACGTTTGCAACAAAAACTTACAACTCGGCGAACAGAACCACAGCAACGAGCACCCAAGCTACAAATCTTCTCACAAACTTTGAACAATGTTTAAAAGATAGTTAGATAAGTTCATGAATAGTTAAAGTTTGGAAGGATATGGGCCAAGCGCAGGCCAATGGGATGAGTTTAGTCCATTATAGGGCAAGCGAAACAAAGAACAGCCAGGGAATTCCTAGAAGCATGGCACTCATCCACAAACTCCATCAACAAACACATCGACCTGGACCCAATATACCGGCCACTATAGCGGACAGCTGAAACTGACAACCGGAAGTGGCAGGGACAGGCCACTATAAATGCCGGAGGAAACACCACAGAAGCGCTTCACAGGAGGCTCCCAAGCACTGAGGATGTCACCTAGACAGGGGATGAAATGTTTGCAACAAAAACTTCCAGCTCGGCGAACAGAACCACAGCAACTTTGAACAATTTTAGTAGTGCAATCTGCCTAACCTGCACATCTTCGGACCATGGGAGGAAATCCACAGACTGGAGCAGAATGTGTAAACTCCACACAGACAGGGTGAGAATGCGCAAACTCCACTCAGACAATTGAACCCAGGTCTCTGGTACTGTGAAGCAGCAGTGCGAACCACTGACCCACTGTGTAGACACAGTACCAAACCTTTGCCTTTTCCCTACAATCTTGCACATTATTTCTATTTAAATAATCATCCATAGTCTTGAATATCTCAATTGAATGTGCTTCCAGCAATTTCTAGGCAACATATTTCACTCTCTGTGTGAAACAAAAAATATTGCTTCATCCTTGCTTCTTTTCCAAAAACACTGTATAACCAAGCCCTGTGATTCTTGATTATTGCATGAGTGGGAATAGTTTCTCCCTGTCAACCCAAATAATGTTTTGAAGCTAATTTACTGTTAGCTCGTCATGTAGAAAATAATTTAAAAAAATGGAACAAGGAACAGCGTGCCTCTTTTAAGTGTTAGAGCCGTTGCTGATTTTTTTCATTATTTTGATTTCATTCTTTCATCAATTTTGTTTTGAAGCTGAAGATGGCTTGCGGACTTTGAGAAACAGTTTGTGGTAAATGTAAAAGAACAAGCCAAACAAGCTTTTGTGAGGGTAGGCCTGTAGATTACAGGCAGATTCTTGGTTTAAATGGTTCCTACAGACCCATTGAGCCCAGGAAGATCATTCTATTGAAACAGGTGACAGGTAACAGTAAATAGAAGTTCCAAAGTCAGTACTTGGAAATTGACTCTGGCAAGTCTGGAATAGACCACATAATTAAGCAGATGGCAGATGTTGAATGGAAATTGAGGGCTTAGGGAAAGGCATTCAGATTATCAGGGTGGAAGCAGTTAGAGTTGTGTGTGGGCTGTGTTTTCTGAGGGAGTGGAGTTTGCTGGTAGCACAGGAAAACGGTTTGAAATTTCCCTGCCTAATCTCGCACATTAGCTTCCGAATATCTGGAGAATAGAAAGCTGAGATAGAAACATTACTATTTTTAGCTGAGTAAACTGAGAAGGTGAAACCCCAATTGCAGTCTGCAGAAAAGCAAACAAGGAGTCCACGTCTACACCTGTGAAATAATGCATCATGAAAACCACTTAAGCAATCTGATCAGTTTTATTATTTTCTTTAATTTAACAGATTAGATTAGATTCCCTACAGTGTGGAAACAGACCCTTCGGCCCAACAAGTCCACACCGACCTTCCGAAGAGTAACCCACCCAGACCCATTTCCCTCTGACTGCTGCATCTAACACTATGGGCAATTTAGCATGGCCAATTCACCTGACCTGCACATCTTTGGACTGTGGGAGGAAACCGGAGCACCCGGAGGAAACCCACGCAGACACGGGGGGAATGTGCAAAACTCCACACAGACAGTTGCCTGAGGCTGGAAGCAAACCTGGGACCCTGGCGCTGTGAGGCAGCCGTGCTAACCACTGAGCCACCGTGCCACCCTTAACTGTGTTTGCGTGTTTGTCTGGCTTTTGTGTGAATGGGGCTGAAAATAAATGTTTTGGGTTTATAAAATAGAGACTCATCAGATTATCGTGTTGTTTATTTCTTCTCTGTTAAGGTTAATACAGATTAAATAAATTGCTTAGTCTTTTAAGATACAAAACCAGTGACTGGGGTTAATTATTCATAAAGTCGAGGCTTGGTTATTCAAAAGTCTGGTTAGGAATACTGAGGGCCTTTGATGTTTGAATTCTACTGTATTGCGAATACAGAGGTAGAAGGGCTGATTTGGGGGACTCCACATTGTAACACAAATCAAATCATAGAGTCACAGAGAAATATAGCATGGAAAAAGACATCCCTACCCAATCTAGTCCCACCTGCCAGCACCCAGCCCATATCCCTCTAAACCCTTCCTATTCATTTACCCATCCAGATGCCTTTTAAATGTTGCAATTGTACCAGTCTCCAACACTTCCTCTGGCAGCCCATTCCACACACGTTCAACCTCTGTGTGAAAAAGTTGCCCCTTAGGTCTCTTTTATATCTTTCCCCTCTCACCTTAAACCTATGCCCTTGAGTTCTGGACTCCCCCACCCCAGGAAAAAGACCTTGTCTATTTCCCCTATCCATGCCCCCCATGATTTTATTAACCTCTATAAGGTCACTCCTCTTTCACATTATTCAATCTGAACTATTTTGGAGTTTTTCTCACATTTAATGTCTGAGTCATGGAGACCTATACCAGGGAAAAAGGCCCTTCAACCCATCATTCCAATCCCATTTTCTAGAACTTGGCCCATAATCCTGAACACCTTGGCATCGCAAGTGCACATCTAAAAACTTTTGAAATGTTATGAGGATTTCTGCTTCTAGCACCTTAACAGGCAGTGAATTCCAAAATACCACCACCCTCTGGTTGAAAAAGTTTTCCCTCATATCTCCACAAAACCTTCTACCTTTTATTTTTAAATCTAAGCCCCTGAATCAGTAATCCCTCGACCAAGAAGAAGTCTCTTTCTGTCTATCCTGTCTATGCCAGTCATAATTTTATATAACACAATCACATTCCCTCTCAATCTCCTCAGCTCCAAGGAAAAGAAACTAAGCCACATCTCTATTCAGAACTAAACTCTCCAGCCAAGGCAATAGCCAAACAAATCTTCACTTCACCCTCTCCAGTGCTATCATATCTTTCCACTAATGTGAACTCCAAAACTGTACACAATACTCGAGCCATTCCTTCACCACAATTTATTAACATTCCACATAAATGTCATACTCTTAAACTTATATACCTTATCTAATAAAGGCAAGTATGGAACATTCTTTTTAAACCTGTCCTGCTACCCTAAGGGACCAGTCTACATGCACACCGAGGTCCCTCTGATCCTCAGTTCTTCGTAGGGTCCTACTGTTCATCATACATTCCCTTCACTTGATTTTTGCTTGTCACCTCTTGTTTACCTGCGTTGAATTCCATTTGCCACTGATCAGCCCATCTGACCAGACTGATTATATCCTCCTGTAATCTATGTCCATCTTCCTCACTGTGTACTGCCCTACCAAATTTTCCATCATCTGCAAACTTACTGATCAAAACCCTCCCACATTCAAGTCTAGATCATTTATGTAAATGACACATAGCAAGGAGCGCAGCACTAACCCTATGGGACCCCAATGAACTCAGATTTCCAGTCAGAAAAACATCCCTCAACCATCACCCTCTGATTCCTGCCATTCAACTAATTGTGAATCCAATTTGCCAAACTTCCATTAATCCCACAGGCTCTTACCTTTGCTATTAGTCTGCCATAGAACATAGAACATAGAACAATACAGCACAGAACAGGCCCTTCGGCCCACGATGTTGTGCCGAAAATTTGTCCTAGCTTAAGCACCTATCCATGTACCTATCCAATTGCCGCTTAAAGGTCACCAATGATTCTGACTCTGCCATTCCCACAGGCAGCGCATTCCATGTCCCCACCACTCTCTGGGTAAAGAACCCACCCCTGACATCTCCCCTATACCTTCCACCCTTCACCTTAAATTTATGTCCCCTTGTAACACTCTGTTGTACCCGGGGAAAAAGTCTCTGACTGTCTACTCTATCTATTCCTCTGATCATCTTATAAACCTCTATCAAGTCACCCCTCATCCTTCACCCTTCCAATGAGAAAAAGCCTAGCACTCTCAACCTATCCTCATATGACCTTTTCTCCATTCCAGGCAACATCCTGGTAAACCTTCTCTGCACACTCTCCAATGCTTCCACATCTTTCCTAAAATGAGGCGCCCAGAACTGCACACAGTACTCCAAATGTGGCCTTACCAAGGTCCTATACAGCTGCAACATCACCTCACGACTCTTAAATTCAATCCCTCTGCTAATGAACGCTAATACACCATAGGCCTTCTTACAAGCTCTATCCACCTGAGTGGCAACTTTCAAAGATCTATGAACATAGACCCCAAGATCCCTCTGCTCCTCCACCTTACAAAGAACCCTACCGTTAACCCTGTATTCTGCATTCTTATTTGTCCTTCCAAAATGGACAACCTCACACTTGACAGGGTTGAACTCCATCTGCCACTCCTCAGCCCAGCTCTGCATCATATCTAAGTCCCTTTGCAGCCGATAACAGTCCTTCTCACTATCCACAACTCCACCAATCTTCGTATCGTCTGCAAATTTACTGACCCACCCTTCGACTCCCTCTTTCAAGTCATTAATAAAAATTACAAACAGCAGAGGACCCAGAACTGATCCCTGCGGAACTCCACTTGTAACTGGACTCCTTGCTGAATATTTACCATCTACCACCACTCTCTGACTTCGACCGGTTAGCCAGTTTTCTATCCAACTGGCCAAACTTCCCACGATCCCATGCCTCCTGACTTTCTGCATAAGCCTACCATGGGGAACCTTATCAAATGCCTTACTAAAATCCACGTATACTACATCCACTGCTCTACCCTCATCCACATGCTTGGTCACATCCTCAAAGAATTCAATAAGACTTGTAAGGCAAGACCTACCCTTCACAAATCCGTGCTAGCTGTCCCTAATCAAGCAGTGTCTTTCCAGATACACATAAATCCTATCCCTCAGTACCCTTTCCATTACTTATCCTACCACGGAAGTAAGACGAACTGGCCTGTAATTCCCGGGGTTATCCCTATTCCCTCTTTTGAACAGGGGCACAACATTCGCTACTCTCCAGTCCCCTGGTACCACCCCCGCTGACAGTGAAGATGAAAAGATCATTGCCAACGGTACTGCAATTTCCTCTCTTGCTTCCCACATAATCCTAGCATATATCCCGTCAGGCCCGGGGGACTTGTCTATCCTCAAGTTGTTCAAAATGTCCAACACATCTTCCTTCCTAACAGGTATCTCTTCTAGCCTACCAGTCCATTTCACACTCTCCTCCTCTACAATACGGTCCCACTCGTTTGTAAATACTGAAGAAAAGTACTCATTCAAGACCTCTCCTATCTCTTCCGACTCAATACACAGTCTCCCACTACTGTCCTTGATCGACCTACCCTCGTTCTCGTCATTCTCAGGTTACTCACATACGCATAAAATGCCTTGGGGTTATCCTTGACTGTTGCAGGTTTAGTACTGAGGGAGCACTGCATTGTCAGAGGGTCAGTAGTGTGGGAGTGCCGTATTGTTTTAGGAT
>NC_057724.1:73179838-73194143 GCF_004010195.1 Chiloscyllium plagiosum | reverse complement strand
TGTCCTTGATCGGACCTACCCTCGTTCTCGTCATTCTCATGTTTCTCACATACGCATAAAAAGCCTTGGGGTTATCCTTGATCCTACCCACCAAAAATTTTTCATGCCCTCTCTTAGCTCTCCTAATCCCTTTCTTCAACTCCCTCCTGGCTATCCTGTATCCCTCCAATGCTCTGTCTGGACCTTGTTTCCTTAGCCTTATGTAATCCTCCTTCTTCCTCCTTACAAGACATTCAACCTCCCTCATCAACCTGGTTCCCTCATATGACCATCTCTTTCCTGCCTGACAGGTACATACAAATCAAGGACACATCGTATCTGTTCCTTGAAAAGGTTCCACATTTCAACGACATCCTTCCCTGACAGCCTGTGCTCCCAATTTATGCTCCTCAGATCCTGTCTTGCAGCATCGTATTTACCCTTCCCACAATTGTAAAATCTGCCCTGTTGCACGCACCTATCTCTCTCCATAACCAAAGTGAAAGTCACAGAATTGTGGTCACCATCACCAAAATGCTCACCCACTAACAAGCCCATCACTTGTCCCGGTTCGTTACCACGTACCAAATCCAATATGGCCTCCCCTCTGGTTGAACAATCTACATACTGAGTTAGAAAAGCTTCCTCGACACACTGCACAAACACCGCCCCGTCCAATCTACTTGATCTAAAGAGCTTCCAATCAATATTTGGGAAGTTGAAATCGCCCATGACTACTACCCTGTGGCTTCTGCACCTTTCCAAAATCTGTTTCCCAATCTGTTTCTCCACATCTCTGCTGCTATTGGGGGGCCTATAGTAAACACCCAACAGGATGACTGCTCCTTTCCTATTTCTGACTTCAGCCCATACTACCTCCAAAGGCAGATCCCCCTCGAACTGCCTTTCTGTAGCCATTATACCATTATACCATTTCTAATT
Organism: Chiloscyllium plagiosum; assembly: GCF_004010195.1. NCBI lineage: Eukaryota > Metazoa > Chordata > Chondrichthyes > Orectolobiformes > Hemiscylliidae > Chiloscyllium > Chiloscyllium plagiosum. The sequence continues at coordinate 73,193,222 of NC_057724.1, read as the reverse complement.
AGCAACGCCACCCCCTCCTAATCTTACTGAAACATCTGTAATCAGGAACCTCCAACCACCATTCCTGTCCCTCTTCTATCCACGTTTCCTTGATGGCCACAATATCGTAGTCCCAGGTACCGATCCACGCCTTAAGTTCACCCACCTTATTTCTGATACTCCTTGCGTTGAAGTATACGCACTTGAGCCCATCTCTGTGTCCGCAAGTATTCCCTGTCAGTGCTACCTTCTCCACAGCCTCCATACATTCTTGGACATCCTGAAAAACAGCTAACCTACTTGCTGGACTACAAGTCTGGATCCCATCCCAAATTAGTTTAAACCCTTTCGATGAGTGCTAGCAAACCCAACTCCCCGGATATTGGTGCCCTTCTGGTTCAGGTGCAACCCGTCCTGCTTGTACAGGTTCCACCTTCCCCAGAATGCAGTCCAATTGTCCAAATACCTGAAGCCCTCCCTCCTACACCATCCTTGCAGCCACGTGTTCAACTGCACTCTCTCCCTATTCCTTGCCTCACTGTCACGTGGCACTGGCAACAACCCAGAGATGATGACTCTATCCGTCCTAGCTTTTAGCTTCCAGCCTAACTCCCTGAGCTCTTGAATGACCTCCCCACCCATCTTCCTACTTATGTCGTTGGTGCCAACGTGCACCACGACTTCTGTCTGCACACCCTCCCCCTTAAGGATTCTGAGACGTCTCGGACCCTGGCACCCGGGAGGCAACAAACCATCCGAGAGTCTCGCCCCTGTCCACAGAGCCGCCTGTCCATCCCTCTAATTATAGAGTCTCCTATAACTAGTGCTCCCCACCTCTCCCCCTTTCCCTTCTGGGCCTTAGAGCCGGACCTCGTGCCAGAGACCTGGTCACTGCAGCTTACCCCTGCTAGGCCGTCCCCCCCAACAGTATCCAAAGCGGTATACTTATTGTTGAGGGGAACAACCACAGGGGATCCCTGCACTGCCTGCTTCCTCCCCTTCCCACCTCTAACTGTTACCCAGCTACCTCTGTTCTCTGGCGTAGCCATCAGGGACCTTATGAAATTCCTTGCTGAAATCCAAGTGGATTACATCAAAAACATTACACACATGGTCACCCCTTCAAAGACTTCAGTCATGTTGGTCAGATATGATCTCCCCTTAACTAAGCCATGCTGACTGTTCCGGATAAGTTCTGTCCTTCAGAATTGCTGCCAATAGTTTCCCCACATCTGAGCTTAGACTGAGAATCCTTATTCTCAGACATGAAATTCCAAATACCTGTTTGCTGTAATGTGCCAATACTCTATCATTTCCGTTTTCAAAAGATGTTTGTTAGTTAATGGAATGTGGGTAATGTTAGCTGGGCCAGCATCTTTTTGTCCATCCTTAATTCACCTTGAGAAGGTGGTGGTCAGCTGCCATCTTCAACCATTGCAGTCCATGTGCTGGATGTACACTCACAGTGCTGCTAGGGTTGGGGTTTCCAGGATTTTGACCCAGTGACTGGGAAGGAACAGTGAGATAGTTGCTTATCAAGATGGTGAGTAGCTTGGAGGGCAACATATGGAATTCTAGGCTTTATCAATAGGAAAGTCAAGCAGAATATCAAGAGTGTTAATCTAAACCTTCAGAAATGTTGCTAATGTCTAAGTTGGACAAATGTTTTTAATTATGGAGACTACATATTAGGAAGAACTGGAAATGTATTGCTGGAAAAGCGCAGCAGGTCAGGCAGTATCCAGGGAACAGGAGAATCGACGTTTCGGGCATAAGCCCTTCCTCAGGAATGCATCCAGGGAACAGGAGAATCGACGTTTCGGGCATAAGCCCTTCCTATTAGGAAGAACAGCAAGCCTTGCAGAGGGTGCAGAAGAGATTTACCCAAGTGGTACCATGGCTCAGAGAGTTCAGTCATGTGCATTTTCCTTCATGCAGGGTTGGTTAAGAAAAGGTTTAAAAAATGTCATCATGAATTGTTTTTCACCAAAAATAAGGCAAAACTGCTTTGAATGACATAAGTGAAGAACATAAGTTTAAGGTAATTGACAAAACAACCAGAAGCAGCATTAATAATTTATTTTTTAAACACTTTCATTTGTTGTTATTTGGTATGCAACACTCTGTGAGGATTGAGAAGCAGATTCAGTATAAATTTCAAAAGAAAATTGGATAATTACAGTGATGAGTTTTCTCTTTCCTTTTCTCCTACTCTGTTAGACTCAGTTGGGGGTGCGTTTTCAATTTTAGCAAGTGTAGATGTTATAAAGCAGAGTCCCTACTTCTGTAATAGATAATCATACTATTAAAAAAAAATTCCATTGCTTTGGTTGTCCATTTACAGATACATAAATGTGCCGCCCATTTAGGTTCCAACGAAAGAGAAGCAGCCAATACAATATTATCTATTTTGTACTACCATCTAAAGTGATTTTTTTTTCAAAGAATCATGATCATTAACTGGTGTATTCTTCATGACAATGTCTATCTCAATCAGAGTTCACTTGCCAATCAATCTGCACTCTCCTTTCATTTAGAAACATGGAAGGTAGGAGCAGGAGTAGGTTAATCAGCCCTTTGTGTCCTCTCCATCATTTAATATGATCATGACTGATTATCATATAAATGTTAGTTTCCCCTTGAAACACTGAGCATGTGAATTGTACTGATGATTATAGTGAAAAATAAGATGTAAAACTCTCACAAAAATTATCTTCTTTTTCAGTAATGCCCTTCAGATCTTGTCAACGTCTGGAGTTAAAAATAAAGTTTTGGAAATAAATGAACCCCATATTCTTTTTATGAGTATCTTGACAATAGTTTTTTTTTTAAATTACTAAGGAATTTTAATAACTTCTGAATCCCTGGGGGTGAAATTGGTCTAGCCAGCTGTGTGAAATGGACTCATAGCGAATCAGCAGCTGATGTTTCACTGTTCTAGTTTTTATTTCCCATTGTCTCAGAAAATATTGCCAAGATTTTCAATTTCAAGGCACATAAAACTGTTGGCGAGGTCAGGAGACAAGTCTCCAAAACAAAAAGATACTATTCTGTGAAGCTCAGATGATTGGGCATATTGAAGGCACTGTCGATTTTCTACAAGTCAGTTTCTCTCTGATAGTATGGCTCAATTTCACTCCCTCCCAGTTTGTAAACCATGGGTCTATCTACAGCAGGTGGACTTCCGTGATTCAAGAAAGGCAGCTCATCATCAGTCCCTTAACTAGGTCAGGCCAGCCAGCGAATTCCACATCCCAAGAGTGAAGAGAGAATAAAAGAATTAAAGATGAAACTCTCCAGTTCCAAAATTTGGATTAATCTGCAAAACAAAAAAGTCAACAATAACAAACCATTTAATGTACCTGAAAGGGACTGAATTTAAAGCAAGAAAGTTTAACAAAGCCAGTAACAGTAATTTTTGGATCTGCAATGATGTGACACCTCGAGATATCTGTGGGAAATCCACAAGTACTTTGCACTGGATTAACATTTAAAGTGCATTTGTAATTACTGTGTGGCAAATAAGGTAAAAACAATGATTGCAGGTGCTGGAAACCAGATTCTGGATTAGTGGTGCTGGAAGAGCACAGCGGTTGAACTGCTGTGCTCTTCCAGCACCACTAATCCAGTATGTGGCAAATAAGACAGACAATTTGGACACAACGATTCGAATAAATTAACTGAAATCTGCCCAGATCCCATTTTTGTGTAACATTTTAAAAATTGAAATATCAGTGAATTTTTTGTTTAGAGCTTATCACATAGGTGTAGGAGCGCTTGCCAATAAAGAATGTTTGAAACTTATTCGCTAGGTAAAGTCACCATAGTCTTAACAGTCCACTGGGCTGATCTTTCATTGGTATTGGTTTAACCTGAGGGTCACTACACATCAGGCAAGGGGAGAGATTGAGGAGAGTCCCTCATCATAACCTCAGTGTAGGAATTCAACCTGTGTTGTTGACATCACTCTGTGTCACAAACCAGCCAACCAAGCTCCTAGTTTAGAGATAGGGGCACTACCACTACACCAGAAGAGCCCACTTATATTCAACGTTACAATGTAGGAAACAAGGCACAACATAGCTTCACTAACAGCAATGTGAAAATGATTAAATCATCAAATTTATTTAATTAGATCGTTTGAGCAATAAACATTGGCCAGGTCTCGAGGAATAAATTTCTCTGCTCATCTTTGAAGTTTATCCATAGGATCTGAGTACGCAGTCAGGACCTCATTTTACCCACTCACTCATTGACAGCTCAGTACTTCCTCAATGCTGCACTAGAGTGTCAGTCTGAATTATTGTTTGTGTCTCTGGGGAGTGTTTCAAACCCACATCTTTTGAAATATAGGGACATGCACTGACACCTTCTTGTACAAACCACAGACACAATTTGGTGACAATCGCACGAGCATGAACTTAACATCATTTTAAATATGATAAAACGTACATTAAAAAATATAATTTTGAGACAGAGCCTCTGCTGTTGAAGTTTACCATGAATATGAATACTGTGAAATACAATTTGCATATCTGAGGTTTGATCAAAATGTTGGATGTCAAGGCGTTGACCTTAATATATTCTGGGAATATTTATCTTACTTTATATCCAATTTACCTGCCTTCAAATCTAAAAGCTTATTATGTTCGACAGGTTTTATTTAAAGTTGAGAGAATGGCAACAGCATTTTGCTAGTTTTGTACATCACAAGAGGTGAATATTTATAGTCACAGCAACATTGTGGAATGATGAGTGAGATTTGAGTGAAAATTCTACATCAAAATGACAACGAGAGGACAATAAGGAAAGTATAAATCTGAAAAGAGATTATACGATATGGGGCTCTGAAAGAATAATTGAGGAGGAACTGTCAGATGGTTCAGAAGCCAGAGTTTTAAGATAATTGGAAAAAGAACCAGAGGGAAAATGGGCATTTTTATTTAATGTAACAAAATGTTATGACCTCAAATGTCTAAAGGGCTAGTGGAAGCAAATTCAATTGTAACTTTTAAAAAAGAATAGCAGATTGAAAAATTGTCATTTCAAAAGGAAATATGTGTGGGATAAAAAGTGCATAAGTGGAGTTTAAGCGTCTTCAAAGGATGAATAACCTCCATCTGTGCAATGTAATTCAATACAAGTATCACTGTCTGGGTTAGTATTTATTCCCCAGCCCTAATTGCACTGGAGAATATGGTTGTGAGCTGCCTTTGTGAAACATTGTAGTCCCAGGGAGTCATAGGGAAACTCAGTGCTGCTTCGAAGGGACGTTCAGTATTTTGACCCAGCAACAGTAAAGAAATGGCAATATTTTCCAAGTCAGGATGGTGAGTGGCTTGCAGGGGACGATGTCCCATGTTTTTTTCTCTCCTTGTTCTTCGTGGTTGAGATTGCATCTATAGAAGGCATTCTCGAAAGAGGCAAGTGGAGCTTCTCCTGTGCATCTTATAGATTGGACACACTAATGCCACTGTGTGTCAGTGCTGAAGGCAGTGACTGGGCGTGATGCCAATCATAAGGGCTGCTTTGTCTTGGATTATGTCGAGTTTCTTGCAAGTTGTTGGAGGTGCACCCATCTAGGAAAGTGGAGAGCATTCCATCACACTCCTGACTTGTGCCTTGTGGATGGCGGATAGGTTTTGGTGAGTTACCTGCCGCAAGATTTCTAACCTTAGCCCGCACTTGTATCTATTGTATTTATATAGCATGTTCAGTTCAGATGAATTTTTAAGAAATAACATCTGTAAATGTAGATGGATATGAGCATAATTTGCATTTAATTTTTCACATTAGCATTAATAACATGACTAATGAATGTTAAAGTCACCACAGTCTTATAGACCATAAACCGTAAGACAATAAGATTATGAGATATAGGAGCAGAAATCAGGCCATTCAGTCCATCAAGTCTGCTCCACCATTCAATCATGGCTGATAAGTTTCTCAGCCCCATTCTCCTGCTTTCTGCCATAACCCTTGATCCCCTTGATACTCAAGAACCTATCGATCTCAGTCTTAAATACACTTAATGACCTGACCTCTATGGCCTTCTATGGCAGTGAATTCCATTGATTCACCACTCCCTGGCTGAAGAGGTTTCTCCTTATCTCTATTCTGAAAGGTCCCCCCTTTACTGTAAGCCCGTGCTCTCGGTTCCTGGTCTCTCCTACCAATGGAAACATCTTCCCGACGTTTACTCTATCCAAACCATTCAGTATTCTGTGTGTTTCAATTAGATCCCTCCTCATCCTTCTAAACTATTTTGGGTATAGTCCCAGAGTCCTCACACTTACCTCATTTGTTAAGCTTTCCATTCCTGGGATCATTCTCGTGAACCTCCTCTGAACACGCTCCTGGGCCAGTACATTTTTCCTGAGACATGGGGCCAAAACTGTGCACACAACTCCAAATGTGGTCTGACCAGAGCCTGATACAGCCTCAGAAGTACATCCCTGCTTTTATATTCAGGTTCTCTCAAAATAAATGCCACCATTGCATTCTCTTTTCTAACTGCTGACTCAACCTACAAGTTTACCATGAGAGAATCCTGGACTGGAACGCCCAGGTCTTTTGCACATCAGACTTCAGAATTTTCTCCCTATTTAGAAAATAAATAGAACTACCCTCTCATTGGAAAGACAGAGAAATGGAGAGAGAAGACTGGTGAGGGTTTAACCATGCCTCAGATGAGAGCTGAGATAAAGAAAGAGGATTCTTCATGGTAACCTCAAGTGATGTGGGAATTGATCCCACATTGTTTGCGTTACTCTGCATTGCAAGCCAGCTGAGCTAATCAAGCCCCAATGACATGACTAAAAACATTTTTAAATTAGTAAAGGTTAAATCAGATTAAATGTAAAATTTAAACCAATCTAGTTTGTAGCAATGACACTTTAAACTGCAAAACAAGGGAAAATATTTTTACTGTTGACCACTGTATAAAGAGATTGTTAACCAATTTATAAAGAAAATATTTTGTATTTTGTTACACTTGATCAGAAAGAAATATTCTTTCTGTTTTCAAAAAGCTTTACTGATGGTAAATACAAGGTTAGACTGAATTATTCAAAGAGTGATCCTATTGCCTGGTGAGATTATTAAAACTTCTTGTCTTCACTGACATTGTGACAGTGAATGAGTCACAGAAGGGTCTATTGTCTTTATGACCATGTAAAATTTCTTTTTAAAAAAACGTTTTTAATCGGATATGGTTGGAGAAGGAGGCTGTAAGATTGTTGGTCCAGGATAGAGGAGTAGTGACGGCTGGCAGAGTCAGTCACCAGTTTGAAGGGCTGGATCTGATTTACTGAGTGATAACCTTCACAGACAGAATACATCATACTGCTGACATCCAGAATTCGCAAAGAGATGTGTTGTAACTGATGATGCCCTGCACCATGGGAAAGAATGCTATTGTGAATGCTATTCCAAGGAGTGTCATTCCAAGGTGGTGCTGGATATGGTTAAATCCTTGCGAGCTCCTGTGTAGAGATCTGACCTTCCTATTTCCTACAGTTGTTTTACACTCTATACCAATTATTTACTTATCTATGCTACTTTAACTCTGTTATCTGCTTGTATCGCTCGCAAGACAAAACTTTACCCTGTGCCTCGGTATTCATGACAATAAATTCAATTCAATTCAATCTCTGACTTCTCCCAGCTTCAAAAGAAGAGTCAGTCCATCTGTTGGTGGACAGATCATCTATGACAACATTGTAGTGAAGGCTGGTTCCTCAGTCTGCAATGTTCAGGGACACCAAGTCACAGATTTGGTTCCAGTATGTTGAGAACCCCATTGGTGAGATGCAACTATCGATCACAGTATAGCTGGTTTAGGTGCAGATTGGAGATACCCTAGATATGTAAGGCCAATAAAAAAGCTTCTCCCCTCCCCCTCCACTCTCTCTACAAGCATCTTGCCTCTCCTCTATCTCTGTTCGAGACAAAAAAACCTGCAGATGCTGGAATCCAATCTAGACAAGCAGGAGGCTGGAAGAACACAGCAAGCCAAGCAGCAATCAGGAGGTGGAGAAGTCAATGTTTCGGGTGTAAACCCTTCTTCAATCCTGAAGATGTCCTGAAATGGTAGGACATAATGCCATATTGATGTCCAACATCAGTGGTCACAGATATGAAATATTAATCCTGTTTCTGTCAGCATAGATGCTGTCAGAGCTGCTGAGTTTTACCAGCAATTTTGGTTTTAAACTACATTTCAACACCACGCCCTGTAGATGTGACCAACTTTACAGAACTCCCTGAAGCACCCAGTCCTTCTACAAACTCAGCAAGAGTCAGCAGAAAGTATGAAGCCATTAATCTTGTAAGTTGAAGGATGTTTTCTTTAAATAGTGCAGTTGTAGAAGGAATAGAGAGTCTGGGAGGGACGCTGTAGGGACGGGTGTGTGCATTTGTGCCCATGTACAGCTGTGATTATTTATTTGGGTGTCAACCACAGCAACAGGCTCATGAATGGCAACAACTCAGCATTAAGGCATTGATTAACTGCTGGAATATAGGATGAGAATAGTTAGCTGGTTATTTTTGGGTGGAGCTGAAAATGTGTTGCTGGAAAAGCACAGCAGGTCAGACAGCATCCAAGGAGCAGGAGAATCAATGTTTCGGGCATGAGCCCTTCTTCAGGAAATGTCGAGGGAGGAAGAGAGCTTCTTCAAGAAAGGCATCCTTGCAAGAGGATTCGCAGTAGGTTAAAATCTTCGAGGAGAAAGTGAGGACTGCGGATGCTGGAGATCAGAGCTGAAAATGTGTTGCTGGAAAAGCACAGCAGGTCAGGCAGCATCCAAGAAACAGGAGAATCGACATTTCGTGCATGAGTCCTTCTTCAGGGCTCTATTTTTGGGTGAAGCCAACTTGATGGACTGTAGGGCCTTATTTCTGTGCAGTAGACCTAATATAAAAGCACTGTATAAAAGCCCCAGGAGCACCTTCAACAACATGGTATGTTGGACAGGTCACAGTGGAAATGGCCAGGGTGTAGCACGAAGGCAATCTCTGTTCTAAACTAAGTTAGGATTTTCAGTCCAAGGCAACACAAAAACTGATGAATACAATTGATCTCAAGGAAAACTATTCTGTGAGCAAATCTGCAGCATATCATGAACAGCATCAAAACAGTGGAATCAGACAGCGTCAGAAACTAATTGGATTTTTAAAAGTGCATTGAAGTAACTGCAATTAAATCATTGAGCCCAAGATGCATGGACTATAAATTCCTCTTTCAGATGTTTGCTCTCTGATATTTGACTTTTGTTGCAAACTGAAGATTAATTCCATTTCTTCACTTAGGAAATTAAATAGCTCACAATAAAACTTGATTTAAAGTTCTAATTTCAAATTGTTTTCATTCCAGCTCTGTAATGAATTGACCAATAAAAAAAATATCTATACGCTCATAAAACAGCCCAACAGCCAGTGTCTGTCTGCAGCCACAAGTACAGTCTCAAGGTTTACATAACAAAACTCAAATCTTACACACTTTAATTTTCAAAATGTTCAGGCAATTTTCTGTCTTCGCTGTGTATTATTTACAAGATAACTTCTCTTGATTCACCTGACAACTAAAAATAATGAGCATCTGAGAATTAAAAGTCAAGATGTTGTTTACCAGCCAGTTCTGCTTGGACATAAATTAACAAACTGACTGACCGAGCTCTGATCCCTAAAGGGGGAAATTATCATTTTGCTTCAATTGGTCATGCTGCCTGCACTCACACTAAAACATTGTCATTGATCCAAAGTGAATTTCATCACCTCTGGCCTTTGTGATGTTGAAATTTGAATACGCATCAAAAATGTGCATTTATAAAGCTCTTTTAATATAATAAAACACAAGATACTTCACAGAAGTGTACAAAGCTATAAGTCAAGTGCTGGAACATGGGATTAGAATAGTTAGCTCGTTGATTTGAGTGGAGCAGACTTGATGGACTGAAGGGCCTTATTTCTGTGCTGGAGACCTTGATGACTCTATACATAAACTTGACACTGAGCCCATAAGGAGACTTGAGGGAAAACAATAAAAAGCTGGATCGGAGAGGTAGGATTTGACAAGTGTTTCCATAGATGGGAGAGACAGACAGATTTAGAGATACAGGGATAACCATACGATCATAGAGTTGTACAGCATGCAAATAGACTCTTCAGTCCAAATCATCCATGCCAACCAGATATCCTAAATAAATCTAGTCCCATTTACCAGCACTTGGCCCATATCGCTCTCAACCCTTCCTCTTCATATACCCTTCCAGATGCTTTTTAAATGCTGTAATTGTACCAGCCTCCACCACTTCCTCTGGTAGCTCATTCCATTCAGGTGCCACCCTCTGTGTGAAAAATTTGCCCCTTAGGTCCCTTTTAAATCTTTCCCCTCTCACCAGAAAAAAAGGGATCAAGGACTCTCCAGCTCACCATCTACATTCTGTTATTCACACAATACAACAGTAGTGCAGTTTCTATCGACTCAATCTTGATCCATGAGTCAACAACAGAAAAAGACATGAGGCAAGCAGAACTCCCAATAGTGGAGAGGTTTGAGAAACATTGGCCAAAGTTAGTGCTCCTCTCTAACTCACTGCACATCATGTCCCAAAGTACTCATACACCAGATCCCAAAGTACTCATACACCAGATCCCAGAATATCACTTTGGGAAGGAAACCTGTCTAACTGGGGGAGATGATGGCTCAGCAGTTTTATCACAAAACTATTAGTCGAAATCCATGTCCCGGGGTCTCACTATGGCAGAGGATGGAATTTGAATTTAAATTTATTAAAACAAAACTTGGAATTAAGCATTAATGATGACCATGAAACCATTGTCAAATTGTTTCAAAAATGCATTTGGCTTACTAATGTCCTTTCTAGCCATGCCCACAACCTGTGAATTTGTAAAAATGCATTTGATTGAATTAATATTAATAACTCCATCACCTCATTAAAGAGCTGGTTCCATAGATTAACCTCAGACAGTAATAGTAGCTTGGATTTCAATTCCACCAAATTGTGGGTCAGATGAAAAAACCTTGCTTAGCTGGTTGCCTTTATCAATTATTTATCAATGTTTGAATTGACAAAATAGATGCTACAGTGGACGGTGAAGAAGGGTTTTTAGAGTACAATGGAACCTTGATCAAATGGGCCAAGGAGTGGCAGATGGAGTTTATCACGGAACCACAAATTGTGGAAGCAGGCCTTTGGTCCTTTGAGTCCATACCAACCCTCCGAAGAGCAACCTACCCAGACCCACCCCATTCCTGAAACCCTGCATTCCCCATGGCCAATCCAACTAATTTTCAGGTCTTTGGACTGTTGGAGGAAACTGGAGCACCCAGAGGAAACCCACGCAGACATTGGGAGAATGTGCAAACTCCACACAGACAGTCGTCCAAGGCTGGAATCAAATCCAGGTCCCTGACACTGTAAGGCAGCAGTGTTAACCACTAAGCCACAAATTCGCCTGCACCTCCACACACATCATTTACTGCATCCGCTGCACCCGATGTGGCCTCCTCTACATTGGGGAGACAGGCCGCCTACTTGCGGAACGTTTCAGAGAACACCTCTGGGACACCCACACCAACCAACCCAACCATCCCGTGGCTGAACACTTTAACTCCCCCTCCCACTCCGCCAAGGACATGCAGGTCCTTGGCCTCCTCCATCGCCAGACCAAGGCAACACGACGCCTGGAGCAAGAGCGCCTCATCTTCCTATCGCATTCCCAATGCCCCTCCCCCAAGTCCCTCCTCCCTACCTTTTATCTTAGCCTGCTTGGCACACCGTCCTCATTCCTGAAGAAGGGCTTATGCCCGAAACGTCGATTCTCCTGCTCCTTGGATGCTGCCTTACCTGCTGCGCTTTTCCAGCAACACATTTTTCAGCTCTGATCTCCAGCATCTGCAGTCCTCACTTTCTCCACTAAGCCACCATGCCAGTATTCAACATAGATAAATGGGAGGTGTTGCATTTCGGTTCAGCAAACCAGCACAGGACTTACACAGTTAATGCTTGCCTTCAATGATTAGTCATGATTTGGAGACGCTGGTGTTGGACTGGGGTGTACAAAGTTAAAAATCACACAACACCAGGTTATAGTCCGAAAGTTTATTTGGAAGGACTAGCTTTCGGAGCGCTGCTCTTTCAATAGGTGGTTGTGGAGAATAAGAATGTAAGGCACAGAATTTATAGCAAAAGTAAGCAGTGTGATGATTCGGAGATGCCGGTGTTGGTCTGGGGTATACCCTAGAACCCTAACCCCCATCGCTCCCCAAACATCCATCTGCCACTCCAGCACCTTTCTTCTTTCAGCAGCTGTCAAAATGGCGTTCGGAACTGTACATTGTGGAGTGCAGTATCTAAAGGGGGAAGTGGGTAGTGTCAGTACCGAACTATTCTGTTACTGCCTGTGTAAATTCCTGAACTGGTCTGTGCTGTTTCAGTTCTGAGATCTCCCTGTCCAGAGGCTCATCTGGGAAGTCTTTCTAAAGTTTCGCGTTTAATATTTTGTCTGATCTGTGTCAGAAATGGGGATTAGATTAGATTAGATTAGATTAGATTATCCCTCTAAACCCTTCCTACTTGTGCACCCATCCAGATGCTTTTTAAATGTTGTAATTGTACCAGCCCCCACCACTTTCTCTGGCTGCTCATTCCATATACGCACCACCCTCTGTGTGAAAAAGTTGCTGCTTAGGTCCCTTTCAAATCTTTACCCTCTCACCTTAAACCAACGTCCTCTAGTTTTGGGCTCCCCTACTCTGGGAAAAAGACCTTGGCTATTCATCCTATCATGGTATTATAAACCTCCATACAATCACCCCTCAGCCTCAAATATTCCAGCCTTTTCAGCCTCTCCCTACAGCTCAAAACCCTCCAATCCCAGCAACATCCTTTCAACATTTTCTTTACCCATTCAAGTTTAACAAGAATTGAATGCAATTTTCTGAAAATGGCCTGGATAGCTGCAATATGACATCCCAACACCTGTACTCATTCCTGATGAAAGGCTTATGCCCAGAACGTTGACTCTCCTGCTCCTTGGATGCTGCCTTGCCTGCTGTGCCATACGTTTTGACTCCCAGACTCAATGCACTAATCATTGAAGTTAAAAATCACACAACACCAGGTTATTGTCCAACAGATTTATTTGGAAGCACTAGCTTTCGGAGCGCTGCTCCTTCATCAGGTGATTGTGGAGAATAAGTTTGTAAGACACAGAATTTAGAACATAGAACATAGAACAGTACAGCACAGAACAGGCCTTTCAGCCCACAATGTTGTGCCAACCACTGATCCTCATGTATGCACCCTCAAATTTATGTGACCATATGCATGTCCAGCAGTCTCTTAAATGTCCCCAATGACCTCGCTTCCACAACTGC
>NC_057724.1:73098626-73175686 GCF_004010195.1 Chiloscyllium plagiosum | reverse complement strand
AACACCTTCAACATATTGTCTAGCTATCACCATTGTTAACAGCTAACCCGAGAATGCAACTTTAAAAAAGGGTTTTGTGATTTACACATGAAAGAAGTGAAATTATCACTGTATTCTAACAGATTCCACGTCTGTGGTGCAGTCAGATACCAAGTGTGTTGTGGGGTTGAGGGCCAGGTATGGGGGACTGTAGGATGCCAGATGTGTGGTGCAGTGGGGTACCAGCTGTGCAGTGGGGTAAGATGCAATGTGTGTGCTGCAGTAGGATAACAGGTGTGTTGTGGGGTAGGATGCCAAGTGTGTAGTGCAGTAGGATGTCAGGTATGTTGTGGGGTAGGATGCCAGATGTGTGGTGCAGTAGGATGCCAGGTGTGTAGTGCAGTAGGATGCCAGGTATGTTGTGGGGTAGAATGTCAGATGTGTGGTGCAGTAGAGTGCCAGGTGTGTGGCAGGCTAGGGTGCCAGGTGTTGGGGAGGGGAAGCTTTCGGGTTCCTTGTGCGTGGTGCAGTAGGGTGCCAGGTGTGTTTCAGGTGATAGGATACCAGGTGTGTGGTGCAGTCAGGTGCTAGGTGTGTGGTGGGGTAGGATGCCAGGTATGTTTTGATGCACGGTGCCAGGTGTGTGGTGGGGTAGGATGCTTGGTGTGTGGTGGGATAGGATGCCAGATAAGTGATGCAGCAGGGTGCGAGGTGTGTGGTGCAGTAGGATACCATGTATGCGATGGGGTTAGAATGCCAGTTATGTTGTGAGGCAGGGTGCCAGATGTATGCTGGTGTAGGATGCTAAGTGTGTGATGCAGTAGGGTGCCAGCTGTGTGGTGCAGTCGGGTGTCAGGTGTGTGGTGCATAAGGGTGACAGAACCATAGACAGGTAGTAAGATACAGCCTTTATCAAAATCCGGTCATTGGAATATGAAGTTATCTGCTGGAATAAAGGTGAAATATGATGGAGGGTTACCTGTCAAACACAGTAAAGAAATTCACTGAAAGCTATCAGACAAACCAGGAAGGAAGGAAATCACTGATAATTACAAACTGACATAGGAGGAGAGAAAGGATGCACACCATCAAATTGAGGTCATTTCTGCAGCAATACGAAAATAAAAATAACACAATAATGGAGAGATAGATTTTAAAAAAGAAATCTTACTTGACTATTTAAAGAAACTGATTAGTGAATTAGATGAATAAAAAAATCATGGATGTTCCATCTTTCCAGCGATAACAAGTTCAGCCTTCTCTTCAAATAGTGTCCTCTAGCAACTAATAAAGTTGATAAGAAAAATAATTAGAGCTGAAAATGTGTTGCTGGAAAAGCGCAGGCAGCATCCAAGGAACAGGATGCTGCCTGACCTGCTGTGCTTTTTCAGCGACACACTTTAGGCTCTGATCTCCAGCATCCTCACTTTCTCCAAGAAAAATAATTAACACCTTAATTTCAAAAGTGCTCAAGACTGTTCTTTCAAAATGCTCTGGAAAATATTAGATATAATGCAAAATTATTGTCTATTGATGGACTTTCTTTTTTTGGAGAGTACGTACTACACAGCTGATGATTGGAATGTCTTGTTCTCAAAGGCCTCAGTGATATAGAACAGTTAAACTTGTAAAATGCTTTTGGGTTGGCAATAGTAGATTTTTTTTTACTGACGACTTAGCACTACACAGCCACATCAGTGAGAAAAGGAAAAGACAGCTCCCTATCTATCTTCATTCTCTTCATGTTTATTGTCAGGATAACAATATAGCAGGTACAACTAATATTGATTGTGTTGGGAATGTATATATCGATGAGAACCATAAATTGGACATTTGGATATTACTGAGTTGCAAAGTCTTTATCATGTGACTGATTTTCAATTGGAAAGTCAAAGGCTTAATGAGAGTATTTGCTGCTTACCTGCTGTTTTGGAAAGCAAATATTCAGCAAAGCTTCAGACAGAAAAAAAGGGGACAATATTATTGCTTAAATTATTGAGCAAACAAACCTGAAAGACCTTAATGAATTTATTTTGCCATCATTCAACAACAGCCTCTGGAATGGGTAAATGTTTTTATTTTCATTATATGCCTCGAGGCTGCGGATATTGCTGGAAAAGTTTGCAAGGATGCAGTATAACCTTTCTTGCATCGTAAAACTCAGAGCTTGAAAGTGAAAATATATAGAAAACAGCACTGATGAACAGGGAAGTAGATAATGAAAACTGACAGTATCTTATCTGAATACGAAACTTAGTCTGAAGATTTCCCATCATTCTGCAACCAACAGCAATATGAACTCATCGTCAAGAAGCTGTGAGAAAGTCACCTCATTCTACCTTATAGTTTGGACCCTCGATCCATGGGGTTTGCCAATTCATAATTGCTGTACAAAGCTGTGTGTGCATGTCTCATCCTGTCTGTATACAAATGTGTGTAAATCTTTGGAATTAAGAGGAATATCATTTAACTTGCATCATCGTTAAAGAAAGGTTTGGCATTTGTTTGATAAATATGTTTGCTGATCATAAATGTATTATTTTTTGAGTTTATTGAAAAGTCTGGTGAAAGTCTAACTTGTTCCCGATAATAGTAATAAAGAGAAACAAATTGACCATTTTTAGTGATTGAAAAAGATATTTGTACTTTTTGGTACAGCTCATGGAGTTGATTTCTAGCACATTACGACCATCAGAGCTGTAACAATTGGCTGTCCTTTGCAGGGATTGGCAAGCAACCATCATCATCTAACTGTTCTCCATTCTTGAACCTTGATGTTTTCTGTAATTCACTCACTAAATCTCTGCCTCTCGCTTCCTTTCCTGATTTAAGAAGCTCTTTAAAAGCCAGCTCTTGTCTGAATGCTTCTTTAGGTAACTCGTTGTTACATTTTAAAAACGAAAGAAACTGCAGATGCTGTACGTCAGAAACAAAAACGGAAATTGCTGGAAAAGCTCAGCAGGTCTGGCAGTATCCGTGGAGAGAAATCAGAGTTAATGTTTTGGGTCTAGTGACCCTTCTTCAGTTCTGAGATAGGGTCACTTGACCTGAAACCTTACCTTGGATTTCTCTTCATAGATTGAGCTGCCAGAGGAAGTGATGGAGGTTATTACAATTACAACATCTAAAAGGCAGCTGGACGGATATATGAATGAGAGATGACAGGGATATGGGCCATGTGCTGGCAACTGGGACTAGGTTAATTTAGGGTACCTGGTCAGCATGGACGAGTTGGACCAAAGGGTCTGTTTCCGTGCTGTACGTCTCTGCAACTGTGACTCCGTGTTGCCAGAGTTGCTAAGCTTTTCCAGCAATTTGTGTTTTTGTGTTGTTATTATATTTGTTTGATTATCCTCCAATGAAGCACCTCAAGATGGTTTACTACATTAGAAATACTATATAAATGCACATTGTTGTTGCATTTTATGCTCAGTCTTATCTGAAAAATGTGTTGCTGGAAAAGCGCAGCAGGTCAGGCAGCATCCAAGGAGCAGGAGAATCGATGTTTCGGGCATAAGCCCTTCTTCAGGAATGAGGAAGGTGTGCCAAGCAGGCTAAGATAAAAGGTAGAGAGGAGGAAGAGCGCCTCATCTTCCGTTTAGGAACCCTCCAACCACAAGGGATAAACTCAGATTTCTCCAGTTTCCTCATTTCCCCTCCCTCCACCTTATCTCAGTCCCAAACCTTGGACTCAGCACCGCCTTCTTGACCTGCAATCTTCTTCCCGACCTCTCCGCCCCCACCCCCTTTCCGGCCGATCACCCTCACCTTAACCTCCTTCCACCTATCGCATTCCCAACACCCCTCCCCCAAGTCCCTCCTCCCTACCTTTTATCTTAGCCTACTTGGCACACCTCCCTCGTTCCTGAAGAACGGCTTATGCCCGAAACATCGATTCTCCTGCCCCTTGGATGTTGCCTGACCTGCTGCGCTTTTCCAGCAATACATTTTTTAGCTCTGATCTCCAGCTTCTGCAGTCCTCACTTTCTCTTATGCTCAGTCTTATGTTGACTGGTTTATTACGGTAACATGCTCAAGCTCTGCAGGATGGGAAAGCTGTCAGCTAATTCCAGTAGGACATCTGCCTTTTTGTTGGCATCTCTTCCCACTAACCTTCAGTATCCATCCATCCATCAGAAAGCTTTTTTTGACTCAAAGAAATTTGGTTTCTTTACCTTGGCCCATCGCTCAGTGTTGAAGGCAACACCACTCACTGTTATTGCAGTCACAGAGATTGAGATCTGAGTAAGACAGAAAGGTTTGCATTTCTACAGTGTTCTTTCGTCTCCATAGAGTCAGAGAAACATACAGCATGGAAACAGACTCTTCGGTCCAACTTGACCATGCAGAACAGATATCCTAACCTACGCCAATCCCATTTACCTGCACTTGGCACATAAACCCTTCTTTTTCATGTACTCATCCAGATGCCTTTTAAATATTGTAATTGTACCAGCCTCCATCACTTCCTCTGGCAGTACATTCCACACACTCACCACCCTCTGTGTGAAAATGTCGCCCATTAGGTCCCTTTTAAACCTTTCCCCTCTCACCCTAAACCCATACTCTCTAGTTCTGGACTCCCTCACCTTGTCTATTTACCCTAGCTATGCCCCTCATGGTTTTATAAACCTCTATAAGGTCACTTCTCAGCCTCTACTGCTCCAGAGAAAACAGCCCCAGCCTATTCAACCTTTCCCTGTAGCTCAAACTCTCCAATCCTGGCAACATCCTTGTAAAGTGTGTTGCTGGAAAAGCACAGAAAGTCAGGCAGCAACCAGGGAGCAGAAGAATTAATGTTTCGGGCAGAAGTCCTTCATCAGGAAGGGATGATGAAGGGCTTATGCCCATAACGTTGATTCTCTAGCTCATTGGATGCTGCCTGACCTGCTGTGCTTTTCCAGCAGTACACTTTCGACGCTGATCTGCAGCATCTGCAGTCCTCACTTTCTCCTAACATCCTTGTAAATCCTTTCTGCACCCTTTCAATGGAGGGAGACCAGAATTGCACACAACTTCCCAAAGTGCTTCACCAGTAATAAACAACCTTTGAAGTTGCAATGAAGTGTGGTAACAAGGCAGTCAATTGGTATACAGCAAGATCCCACAGAAATCATTATGCTCATGGCTGGATCATCTGCTTCTAAGCATTTGGTTGTGGGATGTATGGCGGCTTAGACACCAGGAAGAAATCCTCTGTCCTACTTCAAAGTGCAGCAGGGTCCTTTACACTCATCTGAGAGGGCAAACAGGGTCTTAGTTTAACATCCTACCCAACAGACCACATCCCTCAGTATTACACTGGAGCACCTGCCCAGAGTTTGCAAACAGAGTCAATAGAGTGAAAGGTGAGCTCACAGTCCATTGCCATTCAGTGAGGTTGAGCTAGGGCTGATCCACCCAAACGGAACAACATGCTGTGAACCGCAATCACAACAGGCTGGGTCAGGACTATCTCTTTTCCCAATTATCCTTTGCTCCCTGAGTTGGAAACATCTTAAAGCCCACACAGCAACCCCGTCCAGCAATGCGGCTGTTCACTGATGCGGTGGTCTAATTGTAGTAACTGGATTCGACTCACTGCAAAAGCTCCTTTTTTTATCCAGCTGGGGCCAAGAATCTTTATCTCCTCCGTTCTTACATTTCCAACAATAAATCCTAATTGATGGGACTGTGATGTCCAGTTGACAAGATTGTACTGGTCTCGATGGATGTGCCCTATTAATGGGCAGCAGAAAATTGCTTTTGGATGTCAAGTGGTTTTTGAGATTATTACCATGAAGTTGCATTTCATTCTCCGAATTAATCACACATTAAGCACTGGCAACCAAGGATGAAATTGCTGATTTACTAATCATTCAGTTGAACAGAGTCAACCCACAGTGCTGGTTTTAAACATGTACAGTCCAGTTATGCTTGAATTTGGCTGTAATTCATCCAACCTGAGGGAGCTCAGAAATCCTAATGCCTTCCTGAAGAGCCTTCGATAGGTTGTGTGGGATGCTGGAGCTAAGTCTGCCAACTCTGCTTGGAATCGTTCCATACCTCTTGGCTTTTGACACCCTGCCATCAACTGCCCTACCCCCCATCTTCCAGCTATGGGTTGGCAAGATGCTCGCGATGCTGGAAATCTGAGAACCGAATGGAGAATGCTGGAGAAACTCAGCAGGTAGAGAGAAACAGAGTTCACATTTCGAGTCCAGTTTAACTCTTTGCCAGCGTTGTCTGTGATTATTTCAGAAGAGCAGAGATCTCTTCACTATACAATTCTTGACTGATGGTTACATCCATTACTTTTTTTTTTCTACCAAAATCTAACATATTTATATTTAATAAAGGAAGTTAAGAGAAAAACACACACACACATATATCTTCCTTTCTAAAGCCCATGTTTCCCTAATGCAGTTCACAGTAGCACGTCCAATTCCTGGAGACTCCGGGCTAATCCTGGACAGCTGTTTTTATGTTATTAGTTCATGGGATGTGAGCATCACCAACATTTTTCTGCTGGACAAGGGATAATTGAGCTGCCTTCAGAAATCATTGCATTTCATATGCTGCCAAGTATGTTATGATCATCGTAAGAATAGACTATCCAAATTCAACTTCCAAACTGTTATAACTGAAACCCTTCTTGGGCTCAAAGTTTATAGCTTTTAAAAAATGGTGAAATAGTGACCTAAAATGGCTGCCGTGATCACTTGACCAAAGTTGAGGCAAGTCTCAGGGAACGCATATGGAATCAGTGAAACTGACTGATCACTGTCTGAGCTAAAGACTGATGTCAAACAACTGAGCCATCACAAGAATCCCACATCCCCATTTTAATTCATGCATGCAAGACAAATTCGCAGCTTCGGAGATGAAAGCTTATCTGTGGATTCTTCAGCTTGAAAAATAAATGGAGCAGATTCAGAAATGTAATGATGCATCTATAACAACAGACTTTTCAGCAGCAAAGCAGAGAGAAAAGTAAATATTTACCAATAACAACAAGTACCTTAAAGGACTCTCTGTCTCTCTTTCTCTCTCTGTGCCCCTCCCCCTGCCCCTCTCTCTCTCTCTCTCTCTTTCTGTGCCCCTTCCCCTGCCTTTCCCTCCCTTTCTCTCCTAAACTCAAACGAATTTGCAACAGTAATACTAGCACAGTGGCTAGCACTGCTGCCTCACAGTGCCGTGATCTGGGTTCAATTCCATCCTTAGGCAACTGGCTGTGTGAAATTTGTAAATGGATTTTTTCTGGATGCTCTGGTTTCCTTCCTCAATTCAAATATGTGCAGGTTAGGTGGATTAGTCATGAGAAATACAGGGATAGGTTAAGGGAGGTGGGGGTGGGTGCTCTTTAGAGGGTCGGTATGGCTTTGATGGGCCCAATGGCCTACTTCCACATTGTAGGGACTCTATGAACCATTCACTGGGAACTCAAGATTGATAAATGTCCTCTGGTTTAACACCTACATCTTAAGGACTCTTTTGTTTAAAGTTAATCTTTTTGTCTATACCTTTTTAAAGTGTAACCTATGTTTATGTGTACATTTGCTGTTGCCTTATTTTATTATTTTTTCAGAATTATTATTTAATAAGGTTCGTCTTTCTCACACTCAAACCTTACAATTTGGCTCTTTCATTTTGATTGAGTTAATTGACGCGTGATAACGGTGCATGTTAAAAATTTATACTGCTGTGACCAACTGGAAAGGGGGCTAAAAAGGATCGAGTTAGTCCCCCTGCAGCCCTGGTTATAAGACAGACCTGCTGGAGCCAAAGTGGTTCAGCCTGAGGTGCTTGCTTGGTGCCCAAGCGAGGTCACAGTGCTATCCCATTCAGCAGCACTGTGAGAATATAAAGGGACTGAAGTGATGTTTTAGTACAGATCTTGCTGATAGTCACACTCTAACACTGGGTTCAATCTCCAAATCAGCTTATTGAGGCCTCTCTAATTTGATTTATTGTTGCCACATGTACCGAGATAAAGTGAAACATGTTGTTTTACATGCTATCCAAGCAGATCGTATGATGCAAAGTGCATTGGGGAGCAGAACAGAGTGCAGAATATCGTGTTACAGCTGCAGAGAAGGTGCGGAGAGAGTGAGAGATCAGAATTTACATTTGAGAGGTCCATTCAGAAGTCTGATAACAGCGGGGAAGAAGCTGTTCTTGAATCTGTTCATACATGTATTCAAACTTTTGTATCTTCTGCCCAATAAAAGAGGATGGAAGGGATGTGGGAGGTGTCTTTGATTACGTTGGCTGCTTTCCTGAGAGCACATAAAGTATAGATGGAACCAATGGATGAAAGTCTGGTTTGTGTGATTGGCTGGGCTGTGTTCATGATTAGAGTGGTGCTGGAAAAACACAGCAGGTCAGGCAGCATCCGAGGAGCAGGAAAACCATCATTTTGGGCAAAAGCCCTGCATCAAGAACCAATTTCGGGCTTTTGCCTGAAATGTTGGTTTCCCTGATTCTCAGATGCTGCCTGACCTGCTGTGCTTTTCCAGCACCACTCTGATCTAAACTCTGGTTTCCAGCATCTGCAATCCTCACTTTTGCCTGGGCTGTGTTCATGACTGCCTGTAATTTCTTGCCGTCTTGGGAAGAGCAGTTGCTAAACCATGTTGTGATATATCCAGATAGGATGCTTTCTATGGTTCCTCCTGGCCTTGGTTCAAACTTGCCAGATGGCACCTGATAACCTATAAAACTAACTCTCTCTCTCTCTCTCTTATCTCTAATACAAAGATATGCTGACAAGTCTGTGGATTTTTCCTAACAACCAGTATGTGACATCAGATTCCATGAACTATATGGCAACATAAAATGGCACAACAAAGCATTTCATAGTTTTCCTGAAAAGTCAGTTTCTCATTCAATGAACATGATGGCTCATTGGCTGTCACCACTGCCTTGAAATCAGTATATTGTTGATTAAAGACTTGAGTACAAAATCTTCCAGAGATTGTACTCTACTGACCGATGTCTGATTGATGGGATATTAAACTAAGACAAAACTTTCCCTTTCTTGACACCTGTTTTCATTTCTCGGGATTGGTTGACCAATGATATCCAGTACAAACTTACTGACTCCTACAATTAGTTTATACATTGTTCCAACCCGTTTCCTGTAAAGACTCTATTCAGTCATTATCACCGATTTAGCTTTCTTTCGTCCATGGTTTATTATCGACAATCCATTTGTCTGCCAAAACAAAGATAAACACAAGGAATTGCAGATGCTGGAAATAAGAAAGGAGAACAG
This sequence comes from Chiloscyllium plagiosum, assembly GCF_004010195.1. Classification (NCBI taxonomy): domain Eukaryota; kingdom Metazoa; phylum Chordata; class Chondrichthyes; order Orectolobiformes; family Hemiscylliidae; genus Chiloscyllium; species Chiloscyllium plagiosum. Next base: position 73,166,451 of record NC_057724.1, on the reverse strand, counting down.
AAATTGCTGGAGATACTCAGCATGTCTGGCAGCATCTGTGGAGAGAAAGCAGAGTTAATGTTTCGGATCTGGTGATCTTTCATCCAAGAGATAGCCAGAGGACAGAGAGGGAATGGCTTAAATCGGAAAAAGTTACAAAGTTGTCAGTGGTGAAAGCAAAAGAACCCAGGGTCAGCTGTAAACATTAAAATAAAAAGAAATTTTGGATGCTGGAAATTTCAAACACAAATACAAATTGCCGGTGAAATTCAGCAGGTTTGCAGCATCTATAGAACATAGAACATTACAGCTCAGTACAGGGCCTTTGGCCCTCGATGTTGCACTGACCTGTAGAACCAATCTGAAGCCTATCTATCCTGCACTATTCCATTTACATCCATATGTTTATCCAATAATTACTTAAATGCCCTTAAAGTTGGCGAGTCTACAACTGTTGCAGGCAGGGCTTTCCACACCCTTACTACTCTCTAAGTAAAGAAACTACCTCTGACATCTGTCCTATATCTATCACCCCTCAATTTAAAGCTATGTCCCCTCATGCTAGCCATCACCATCCGAGGAAAAAGCTCTCGCTGTCCACCCTATCTCATCGTCTGATTATTCTATACGTTTCTATCAAATCACCCCTCAACCTTTTTCTCTATAACTTGAAACTCTGTAGAGAGAGAAAATAGAGCAAACATTTGCAGTCACCAGAGTCTGCTTTCTCCCCACAGCTGCTGCCAGACCTGCTGAGTTTTTGTATTTGTGTTTCAGATTTCCAGCATCCACAGTTCTTTTTTGTGTTTTTGTTGGAAATAAGCATGTTTTTGACAACAGCAGTGTAGACAGGACTAATAATACAAGTGCTTGTTTCCACCCCACTGACCTTGCTCATCAGGAGAAAAGACATTGTGACAAAAACTCAATGGCTGTGCTTTCTACTTGCAGCTTTGGATTCTTTCACTTTCATCACCACCGACATTTTGTCTATTTGAGATATCATCTGTATGTCTTCTACACCCTGCTTGGTTTGGGGAATTTCATTGATTTCTGAACAGGCAGTTCAAAGCCTATTTAGTGCAGGAAGATAAGTGTTTTTCTGTCTAGAATTGTCTGCATTTTCTGTCAATGACTAACTTGTAATATCAAGCTTTTCTGCCTAAGGCATTGGGGATCTCTAAGTGGACCCATTATCAAAAGGTCAAGTGGTCTGTTTCAAATTATTCATCTATATGGATTCTGAGACGATATATAAAATTCTAATACATGATGCAATTTGCTAATAGCTACAAATTAAGATGTATAAACATCATAAATCATCCGTTATTTTTTAATGACTTCACATTTACCACCCAGATAGATTTTAACAACCACATAGAGGACAGCTTTAACTTCATAATTAATAATATTTCCAACCGGTTCTAAAATGAGACCTTAACAAGTCTCAGTACTAACAGAACCGATTTCTGATCGACTGTAAATGAATGAACAAAGTGGTGAAGGAAAACCTGTTTTATCATCAATGAATGTATTAGCAGAATTTAAATAATACTATTGAACCTCAGAGCTTGAACACTCACTTTTACTAATAAATCAAGAATAAACTATCAGATTGTCTATAAAATTCCAACAAAGTGTCCTTAAGATCCTCTTTAATAGCAATGTTTTTATAGCGACTGAGTCAGTGATTTTTTTTAATTGCTCCAGTACCATTTATGCCATACAAAGGTTAGATAATGAGAATCTCCAATAAGAGACAATCTAACCATTGCCCCTTGACATTTAATGGCTTTGCCATCACTGAATCCCCACTAACAGCAATGGGGGTACCATTGACCAAAAACTCAACTTGCCATGAAAGTACAATGGCTACAAGAACTGTTCAGATGTTATGAATGCTATAGTGAGGATCTTTGTTCCTGATTCTTCAAAGTCTGTCCACTATCTATACCACATCCACAAACATTCAGTCCCTCCACTGCTGACACCTAACAGCAGCATTGTGTACTATCTAGAAGGTGCACTACAGAAATTCACCAAGGTTCCTTAAACAGTATCTTCCTAATTCATGACCACTTCCATCTAGAAGGACAAGGGCAGCAGATCCATGGGAACACCGGCACCTGCAAGTACCCCTCCAAGCCACTCACAATCCTGTCTTGGAAATATATCGCTGTATCTTCAGTGTCGCTGGGTCAAAATCCTAGAACCTACTCCATAATGACATTCTGAGCCTACCCACAACACGTGGATTGCAGAAGTTCAAGAAGGCAGCTCACCACCACCTTCTCAATGGCAACTAGGGACGGGCAATAAATACTGGATGAAAGCAATAAATACTGGATGAAAGCAATAAATACTGGCCCAGCCAGTGACACCCTTGAGTGATTTTTTTAAAAACGACTGAAAATTGTCACACATACGTCGTGTGAAGTTTCAAAATTTTAATGCTCTTGTCAAACTCTTCATTCTACTAGCCAGAAACGATATTCATATAATTTACAGTATTTTAAAATAAAGTGGCCTAATTTATGATAAAAGAAAAACATACATTTATTTGCGATATACTTAATCTGAACATGTCATGAAGCATTTCACAGCCAATTTCGAAGGGTAATCACAGTGGTAATGCAGGAAACATCCGCTCAGACATTTCCTCATCAATGATTTTCCCCCCAGCCCTCCCAAACACAGCATCCTGTGTCCACCCACACACTATCAGCACCTTCACCTTCCATGTTAATCATTGCAGGTTCATGGCAGTAGGACTGACCAATCCAGCCCCTGCAGGGCTTATCATCGCCGCTGCAGAGAAACAGAAAAGGAGCCGGAGCAACCTCCAGGTGAATGTCAAACTGCATCCACATGAAGAGGTCACAGCAGGGTGCACTGCAGGCTCAGAGGATTTCATCCTCAATGTCATTTCCTGTGAGCACAGTGACAATGCCGGCTGAGGAAGCCCTGGGACACCACCATTATCACAGCCAGGAGCTGGACTGGGACCCACCATCCGAGGGGAGAGTGGCCTCACTATTCCAATGGCTTTGACACTGACAGGTGCACTGAATATGTATGAAAATGCTTCCTTTCAAGAATCCAATGGGGGCTGAGTGACTTCTCTCAACCGTCCACTTACAAACGTGTGGAAGCTGATAGCAATGCTATTTGTGCTAGATCACACATCTTGTTTGTTTGTGAGCGATAGGCTTCTCCCAGCTGCAGGCTCTGACAGACAGGACAATTCAAAAAAGGGTTTGATTCCATCAATGTGTAATGTGTGAATCATTAATTCGACATCTTTTAAAGTTCTGTGACAAAAATGGAATTGCTGGAAAAGCTCAGCAGGTCTAGCACAATCTGTGGAAACAAATCAGAGTTAATGTTTCAGGTCCAGTAACCCTTCCTCAGAACTGAGAATGGAGAGTCTGAGAACCTCAGTTCTGAGGAAGGGTCACCAGACCCAAAACATTAACTCTGATTTCTCTCTACAGACGCCTGAACTTGTCCAGCAATTTCTATTTTGTCTCTGACTTACAGCATCCGCAGTTCTTTCAGTTCTTAAAGATCTGTAGCAGGTCCCCTGCAAGATGTCAATATCCTTGAGAAATTTTAAAAATTCATTTGTGGAATGTGAGCATTGCTGGCCTGCCAGCAATTATTGTCCATCCCTAATTGCCCAGAGGGCAGTTAAGACTCAACCACAGTCACATGTAGGCCAGATCAGGTAAGGAAAACAGATTTCCTTCTCTAAAGGGCAGTAGTGAACCAGGTGAGGTTTTTTCCGACAATTGTCAATGGCTCATGTTCATCATTAGACTTTTAATTCCAGATTTTTTTTTATTGAATTCAAATTCTACCATTTACCATGGTACCTGGATCCCCAGAACATAACCTGGGTCACTGGATTATTAATCTAATGATAATACCACTAAGACATTGCTCACCAGTTATATGCTCATGCTGCATTGGAGGGGGCAAATGCCTTGCAACGATGGTTACTGGGAACAGAGGTTTATAAAAGCATGAGAAGCATGCATAGGGTAAATAGACAAGGTATTTTCTGGGGTGGGGGAGTCCAAAACTAGAGGGCATAGGTTTAGGGTGAGAGGTAAAATTTAAAAGAGACCTCAGGGGGAAATGTTTCACATAGAGGGCGGTGCGGGAATGGAACGAGTTGCCAGAGGAAGTGGTGGAGGCTGATACAATTACAACATGGAAAAGGCATCTGGATGGGTATATAAATAGGAAGGGTTTAGAGGGATATGAGCCAAGTGCTGACAAATGGAACTAGATTAGGTTAGGATATCTGGTCGGAGTGGACGAGTTGGACCGTGTTTCTGTGCTGTACATCTCTATGATTCTATGACTATCTTTTGTAATCATGGTTACTGATCTTGTTATGGAACTCCCTGACTCTGGTGTAATATTGATGCAATGTAGCCCATTCTTCAATGGGTCATTTGGATCTGACACAAGATCTGTGGAAGAAATAGTATTGGAGCTTGGATCAGTTTTGGCTGTTGCCTTGCAGTACATTCCAGATAGAGTATACAGCATAATCATAGCAACTGGAGCAGGCAAGGAGAGGATATGATGGAGGCTGACAGGCTGGGAAAGTGACACCAGGTTTCAGAGGACATCGAGCAAGAGGAACTTCACCTTGTGCATGAGAAAAAGCAGCAATGTCAGGCACTGGGAGCCAGAAAGGCTTAATTGACAACCAATTGCAGTAGATTACAGCTATGTGCTATCACCATTCATTGATTGTAAAAGCATCGGTGCTCAAAAGACAAACATGCTGTTTCTGTGCCGAGCGCCAATTGCAGGTTGTGTTTGTCTGATTTCTGTTTATTTTGCTGTTGTATAAATGTGATTGCTTTGAAGTCTTTCCTCCGGTAATCCCACATTGAATAATGATAAAGTGCAGAACTAAAGTAGTCAATGGGGAAGAACTTAGGCAGGGATGTGGCGTGGCTAAGGCCTAGCATGTTGTGTGGTTTAACCTTTAAACAGCAATAGATGTGGGAATGTGCAGCTGTATGTCCAGGAAGTGTCAACCATGCCACCTCTGAGCCCTGAGATGTAATAATTTTGTGCTGAAAAAAGTGTTGCTGGAAAAGCGCAGCAGGTCAGGCAGCATCCAAGGAGCAGGAGAATCGAAGAAGGCGGTGCTGAGTCTGAGGGTTGGGAATGAGATAAGGTGGGGGAGGGGAATGAGGAAGCTGGAGAAATCTGCATTCATCCCTTGTGGTTGGAGGGTTCCTAGGCGGAAGATGAGGCGATCTTCCTCCAGGCGTCATGTTGCCATGGTCTGGCAATGGAGGAGGCCAAGGTCCTGTGTGTCCTTGGTGGAGTGGGAGGGGGAGTTAAAGTATTCAGCCACAGGGTGGTTGGATTGATTGGTGCGGGTGTCCCAGAGGTGTTCTCTGAAACGTTCCGCAAGTAGGCGGCCTGTCTCCCCAATGTAGAGGATGCCACATCGGGTGCAGCGAATGCAGTAAATGATGTGCGTGGAAGTGCTTGTGAATTTGTGATGGATATGGAAGGATCCCTTGGGGCCTTGGAGGGAAGTGAGGGGAGAAGTGTGGGCGCAAGTTTTGCATTTCTTGCGGTTGCAGGGGAAGGTGCCGGGAGTGGAGGTCGGGTTGGTGGGGGGTGTGGACCTGACGAGGGAGTCGGGAAGGGAGTGGTCTTTCTGGAACACTGATAGGGGAGGGGAGGGAAATTATCCCTGGTGGTGGGGTCTGTTTGGAGGTGGCGGAAATGACGAAGGATGATACGATGTATCTGGAGGTTGGTGAGGACCAGTGGGGTTTTATAGTAATAGTTTGTGACTGTTGTTCCAATAAACACCTAATAGAGGATGACTCTGGACTGCCAAAGCTTCACTGAGTTCATGGTTGATGTTTAAAGTTGGCATCAGTGCCAAGGGTCCTGGAATATCTTGGCACCGGTGATTGTTTCCACCTATGAGAATCAACGAGCAGAGCACCATAACAATGAGATATTGGACTAATGAGCTGTGTTTGGGATGATTACCTGAGAAAACTCATTTGCCTCACAGAGAGAACCCCTTATTGAAACTTGAAAGAACTCCAGAGGCCATTACCCCATCACCTTTATTTACATGTGGAGAGTCCTTGACACTGGTCTAGCTCCCTCAGAGCAAGCTCTTAGAGTGAACAGAACTTTGACATTTCCTGTTTATGTTTGTGAGCCAGGACTCTCTGATTGGACAGAATAACAGCCCCAAATCAGGGAGCACATATTCTATGAGGTCTACCTGGCTGACCTCATTACAATCACTCCAAAACTCACCAAAAATGACACTTAATCAAGACTCAGCCCACAGTGCCTAAACAGGAATATATCTTAGCTATTCAAACTGACTAGACGTGCCATTGCCTTTCATAAGAGAACTCTGTGTAACGTTCTGTTCGTTCAGCCTTTTGTACTTGTTTGTGGATTATATTAAACTTATGTCCCATGTATAACAAAAGCCACTATACTCTCCCATTCTCAATTGAAGCAATAAAACAGGACTGTCAATCAAACTATATTGCTGTACTAATGCAACATTAAATGCTTCTTGTACCATTTGTGAATCTGGTTCTGTGAGTTCAAATCCTCCTCCAGCACACGTTCTAATGTCGCACCTTTTGTTCCTTGACTGGTTTCAGAGCTGTTGGCTGGATAGAGAGTGCTCAGTTATGATGACCAGGTGGTCTCTCTCTGTGTTTATATTGTCTAATGCACAATAATTCAGGCAGGGGCAAAATGGGCCATATGATCCAATTCCCGGTTAAGGTTCAGTTTCACTCTCACTGTCTTCCCTCTTACACATACAGGTGAATTCCTGCTTTACATTTAGACTTGGTGCCTGTGCTGATATGGCTGTCAAACTAATCCCTCTCCTCTGCTTGTTCCCTGTTTCTCAGAGTCACAGACTTCTGACAATGCAGATGAAGACAGTCAGTTCCGGCTGTCTGAATGAGTATTATGACTTATCGCCATGCGTCTGCCTTTATTTCTGCATTGTTTCTCTTCATATAAAAACCTAATACTCTCTTGAATGCCTCAATTAACCTTGGATGCACATTGCTTTCCAGACTTCAATGGCTCTTTCTGTCTAAAATCTAGGTTCTCACATAGTATTTACTTCTTTTGGAAATTACTTCAACCCTGCATTCTTTCATTTTCAATCTCCTTATGAGTGAGAGCAGTTTCACATGATCAATTCTGTCCAGAATCCTATCAGACCTCCTCTTAGATGTCTCCTCTTCAAAGAAAATGTCTCAACCACTCCAATCTATCCCCTAACCTTTTATTCCTGGAACCATTCCTGTAAACCTCTGCTGCATACTCTCCAATCTTTCCATAAGAGACTCAGGAACAGAAATAACCCATTCGGCCCATTGAGTCTGCTCTGCAATTCAATCATGGGTGAAAGGTTTCTCAACCCTATTCTCTTGCCTTCCACCCATAACCCTTGATTCCCTTATTAACCAACAACCTATCTATCTCTGTCTTAAAGGCACTCAATGATCTGGCCTCCAAAGCCTGCTGTAGCAATAAGTTCCATAGATTCACCACTCTCTGGCTGAAGTAGTTCTTCCTCATCTCAGTTCCAATGTGTCATCCCTTCATGCTGAGGCTATACCCTGGGTCCAAGTCTATCCTACTAGTGGAAACATCTTCTCTACATTCTTTTTATTGAGGCATCTCAGTATTGTGTAGGTTTAAATAAGGCCCCTCCTCATCCTTCTAAACTCTATTGAGAATATATGACAAGCCCTTCATCCCTGGGATCATTCTTATGAACCATCTCAGGATGCCCTCCAATGTCAACACATCCTTCCTGAGATATGGGGCCCAAAGCTGCTCATATTATTCCAGATACTTTCTAACCAGAGCCTTATACAGCTTTAGCAGTACAACGCTGTTCTGTATTTTAGCTCTCTTGAAATGAATGCTAACATTCCTGAACTACAAATCCTAAGTCCCTTTGGTTTTCAGATTTCTGAAGTCATTTCCCCATTTAGAAAATAGTCTGCACCTGCATCCTTCCCACCAAAGTGCATAACCTCACACTTTCTGACATTTTATTCCATCTGCCACTTTTTATTGCCCACTTTCTGAGCCTGTACAAATCCTTCTGCAGCCTCCCAGCTTCTTCAATACTAGCTGTACCCTCCACCTATCTTTGTGTTGTTATTTCAGTTCCTTCATTCAGATTATTAATCCATGACATGAAGAGTTATGATACCAACGCTGTCCCCTGTGGAACTCCAGCAACCATCCTGAATTAAACCCTTTGATCCCTTCTCTCTGCCTTCTGCCAGTCAGCCAATCCGCTCTCCATGCCAGTACCTAATCCCTAACACCATGGCTCGTCTTTTATTTAGCAGCCTCCTGTGTGGTAACTTGTCAAATGCCTTCTGGAAATCTAAGTAGAGCATGACCACTGGCTCTCCTTTGTCTGATTTGCTGATTACCTACACAAAATATTCTAATGGATTTGTCAGGCATGACCATCTCTTAATGAAACCGTGCTGAGTTTGCTCTCTTTTAGTATGCATTTCTAAATACTCACCTTTAATAATGGACTCTAAAATCTTACCAATGACCGAGGTCAGGCTAACCTTCTATAATTTTCTGCCTCTATCTCTTCTTAATCAAGGGGGTTATATTATCTCCTTTCTACTCCTCTGAGCCATCCCCAACTTCCGTGATTCCTGAAAGATTACAAACAGTGCCTCAACAATCTCCTCAGCTATCACCTTCAGAACTCCAGGGTGCAGCCCATCTGGTCCAACTGATTTATCCATCTTCAGACCTTTCAGCTTCCCCAGCACCTTCTCTTTAGTGATGGTCACTATACTGCCGGCTGACCTTTTTGAAGGTCTGGTATATTGCTGGTGACATTTGTGGGCGGCACGGTGGCACAGTGGTTAGCACTGCTGCCTCACAGCGCCAGAGACCCGGGTTCAATTCCCGCCTCAGGCGACTGACTGTGTGGAGTTTGCACATTCTCCCCGTGTCTGCGTGGGTTTCCTCCGGGTGCTCCGGTTTCCTCCCACAATCCAAAAAATGTGCAGGTTAGGCAAATTGGCCATGCTAAATTGCCCGTAGTGTTAGGTGAAGGGGCAAATGTAGGAGAATGGGTCTGGGTGGGTTACGCTTCGGCGGGTCGGTCTGGACTTGTTGGGCCGAAGGGCCTGTTTCCACACTGTAAGTAATCTAATCTAATCTAATCCACAGTGAAAACTGATGCATAATGCCTATTCAGTCCCTCCACCATTTCTTTGTTCCCCATTGCAACTTCTCCAGCCTCATTTTCTAGTGGTCTAATCTCAACTCTTGCCTCTCTTTTACCTTTTATACATTTTACAAATGCCTTGCAATTTTCTGTTATATTGCTAGCTAGCTTACCTGCATATTTCATCTCCACTCCCTCCTCCGTTATTACTTTTTCCGCTGCCCTTCTCTGGTTTTTGAAAGCTTCCCAACCCTCTCGCTTCTGAACGTGTGACACCCAGAGCTGGATACAACACTACAGGTGAGGTCTAACTATTGTCTTTTCCAAGTTCAGTGCACCACCTTGCTCTTGACAACCAACAAGCCCACATTGACCCTGACCACCCCCCCTAACAATGACTGATTTATGTTTGAATCATTCAACCACAATCACCAAAACAATATCAGGAAGAAAATTGAGTTCTACAAAGTGATAGGAGAGTGAAGCACTGAAAAAGGATGGAACTGAGAGTTCAATGTGAATAAAGAAACTAAACTAGCCAGCAGCTCAGAGATAAAATTACATTTCACTTATGGAGGTCCTTCAGTTATAATTGATATCAAGACACTATAAAGATCTTTTTGACTTCAGAGTGGTATTCTGAGATATTCTTAACTGGCTGTGCACAGAAATTGAGATATCCATTAGAGCAAAAGGGTTCTTCAAACTAATTGCACAGGAGGGCACAGTCCTCTTTCCAAATGTCACTGACTGAAAAATCTGAACTGAAAATTGCTTTAGCCCTTTGCATTCCTTGTGACTGCTCCCCTCACATTCAGAGAGAATGGAAATAATGCTCTTTTTGGAAGTTTCTTCCTCCAAAGGCTGTGTCTCCAAGATGCACTCTTCTTGAGCTCAGGAGAGGTCTTTGTAGTTTCCAAACTGTTGATAATATGGCAATGAACTTGTAGACAACAAGTCCCACAGATAACAATCTGATAGTGACCAGACAGTCTGATATTGATTGAGCCATAAATAAGATCAATGAGAGTTGCCTTGCTTATTAAAAATAGTGTTTTCAGAATGCAAGTGCAGAGTAAACTGAGCAAGGATGAGGGCATTGAGCTCATCGATGCAATTCAATAGCTGATCGGTGTGTGACTTTAACTCCATTTTCCTGCCTGAATTTTCATGGATTAGAAGTCAGCCCTAACCTAAACATGTTTAATAATCAAACATCTTTCTGCGGTGGAGAATTCAGAGATTAATAATTCTTTGTGAGGAAAAAAAAAATCACTTCCTAACTCTAACTTTTCAAACTTTATTTTGAAACTGGGCAAGTTGGGTTCCAGAATATCTCACAATGAAAAATACCTTCTTAGCATCGCCCCCATCAAGACCAACCAAACGTTTTTCATATTTCAATAAAATCACCTTGCTGAGTACCAATGAAGAAAAACCCAACCTAAACTTCTTCATAACACAACCCCATCAATGCAGGAATCAGCCTGGTGAAACATTTTTCTGTGCTTCTTGCCCAAGTGAATCACCATTAACTTAAACAATCTATATCCTCTTCCAGACCATTTGTGCCCTCATCACAGCTTGTTTCCCTAACGATCTTTGTATTGTCAGCAAATTTGATTATAATCTGGATGTGGAGGCTTTGCAGAGATTGCAGAAAAGGTGTACCAGGATGCTGCCTGGATTAGAGGTTGCGAGATATAAGGAGAGGCTAGAAAAACTCAGGTTGTTTTCTCTGGAGCAACAGAGTCTGAGGGGAGAATTGATAGAAGTCTCGAAAATGATGAGATGCAGACATAGGGCTGACAGTCAGAAATGTTTTCCCATAGTTGAAATGTCTAATACAAGAGTCAGAGAGTCATAGAGATGCACAGTGCAGAAACAGACTCTTCGGTCAAACTCATCCATCTGACCAGATATCCTAACCTAATCTAGTCCCATTTTTCCAGGACTTGGCCCATATCCCTTTAAATCCTTCCTAATCATATACCCATCCAGATGACTTTTAACTGTTGTAATTGTACCAGCTTCCACCACTTCCTCTGGTAGCTCATTCCGTACACACACCACCCTCTACATGAAAATGTTGCCCCTCAGGTCCCTTTTAAATTTTCCCTGTTCACCCTATACCTACATCATCTAGTTCTGGACTCCCCCACCCTAAGGGAAAGACTTTTTATATTTACACTATCCATGCGCCTCATGATTTTATGAACCTCTATAAGGTCACCCCTCAGCCTCCGACGCTCCAGGGAAAACAGTCCTAGACTATTCAACCTCTCAAGATAGCTCAAATCCTCCAACCCTGGCAACATCCTTGTAAATCTTTTCTGAACCCTTTCAAGTTTCACAACATCTTTCCAATAGGAGGGAGACCAGAATTGCATGCAATATTCCAAAAGTGGCTGAATCAACGTCCTGTACAGCCACAATATAACCTCCCAATTCCTATACTCAATGCACTGATCAATAAAGGAGGCATGCATTTCAGGTGAAAGGGGGAAAGTTCAAAGGAGATAAGAGAGTAAGTTTTTTTTACATAGACAGTGGTAGGTATCTGGAATGTGCTGCCGGGGCAGTGGGGGAGATAATAAAATAGGGACATTTCAGGGTTTTTTTTGAGATAAGCTCATGGATATGCAAGGAATGGAGGGATATGGACCAAGGGCAGGCAGAAGGGATTAGTTTAATTTGATGTCAGGTTTGACAAAATATCATGGGCCAAAGCTGTACTGTACTGTTCTATGTTCTATGCTTTACAATTCACTTGGTCCCACCATTCCAGCTGTTAATGTAGAAAATCTTAGCAAAACAATAAAAGACACAAATTAGACAATGGATGGAATAGTATGAAAAGTTTTGATCACTTCATCCAAGGAAAGAAATACTGGCAACAAAAGCAGAAATTGCTGGAAAAGCTCAGCAGGTCTGGCAGCATCAGCAGAGATAAATCAGAGTTAACATTTTGGGTCAAGTAATCCTTCCTCAGAACTGGTGGTAGCTAGGAAAATGTCAGTTTACTGTATATGCAGAAGATTTGGGGGGGTAAGGAGCAAACAATAGGTGGGGATAGAGCCTAAAGAGAGAGAAGAGCAGTTGGACGTACAGAAATACTGGCCTTGGAGGCAGTCCAGAAATATTAATTAGTTTCAGGGTGTGGAGGGATTGTCTTATAATGAGAGGTTGAATTTGTTGGGCCTGTGCTCATTTCATTGCCCTAGAGGCGATGGCCCAGTGGTATATTCACTGGACTGTTAATCTGGAGACCCGGGTAAAGTTCTGGGGACCAGGGTTCGAATCCCACCATGACAGATGGTGGAATTCAAATCCAATTAAAATCTGGAATTAAAGAGTCTAATGAAGACCATGAGCTGATTGCTCAGGGAAAAACCCATCTGGTTCACTAATGCTCTTTGGGGAAGGAAACTGCTGTCTTGTCCTGGCCTGGCCTACATTGTGACTCCAGACCCACAGCACTGTGGTTAATTCTTAACTGCCCTATGGGCAATAAATGCTGGCATCATGAATTAATAAAAAACGCCTTCCTTAATCAGGCCTTCCTGAATCAGCATGCTAAAGCTAAAGGTCACCGCCAAGATCGTATGAAATTAGCACCATAATCAACAGCAGTAAAATGATAACAGATTTTGACACAGTCTTAGTAACCCTTTCCATTCATCATAATGAGCAATACATGAGAAAAAAAAACTGCATTCAAAAGTGTTATGCTAATAATTGACTTCAATGGCATGATTCTGAGAGTGGAAGAATAAGTCATAGTCACCTTTTCACACTTGCAAAGCTTGTACATTATTGTTTTTTATTATTAGAGAAGCATTTCCCACACCTTTTCGTATTGCCGAAGGAATTATGAGATCAAGTGTCCGTCAACCCAACCCAAGAACTAATTGAATAGTCATCAATATGGAGAAATTTTAAACAGAAACTCCCAAGGTGAAATTTCATTCCATTGTTGAAACCAATCGACTGTAATTATATTTCCTTTTTATTTACCTAAATGTTCAAAAAAAAAATCAACACAGCTTCTTGTAAAGTTCCCAGGTGGTGTTAAAAGCCATGTTAACATTCTTGCACATTATTCATCTCCAAGATAGCATAAAAGTGTAATGGAGAATTAATATTTTATGAGTTCTGGTAATTGCTTGATATGTCAAATTAGGATCTGAGTCAAAGGTTAAAAGCAGACCCAACGATCACACAGACTCCCAATTTTCAAGCAGTATACCTCACTTATGTATTGCAATCGATGGTAAGGCAAACATTTCTGCTGCAAGCAATAAACATTGTAAGAGGTTATTTATTACCATTCAACCAGGTCCGGTTTGTTTAGCTTCACTGAATATTTTGTTCTTTGTACACAATCAATTGGTAAAATGTTTTAACAGCGTAGTTGATGTTTTATTCAACACTTGAAATCCACCGACATTCATGGTTTGAATGCTACTGTGATTATTGCTGTTTCAGACAAATAAAACAATATTGGTTGGTGGATGCATGAATAGCAAAACGGACTGAATTTTCCCAACCCCTAATGGATGGTGAGTGAGTTGGGAAAATGTGTCAAATCGCAAAAATAAATTCTTGACATCAAGGAAACTGGTCCAATTTTGCATCTAAAGGGGACTATCGCTAGTGATGAGTAAGATGACTATTTGCATGTACCAATTTCTCATTATCATCTATTCTCACCTCACAGTTTGCTGCTTTTCCAGGTACTGGATGCAATGTGACAGCTTCCATCAGAATGGGTAACTAATGGCTTCAGTTCACCTTTTGTTCCTCCCAGTGATTCAGCTTGGCCAGCAGTCACTAATACCTCAGGGGGACGTTCTGTGGGATCTGAGGATTGTCGGATCAGCCATGATTTCATTGAATAGCGGAGCAGACTCGATGGGCTGAATGGCCTACTTGTCAGGCAATCAATCCACGTAGTATTTTGTAAATTCCACTTTGGAAATAGAACCAGTCTGACTCAAGATTGAATACAGGTAGACTCTAACCTCACACTTTTAAGGCATTTTCTGAGTTAAGATGTCACCTTTTGTTATAAAACCTGAAGTTATCTCGAGAAGGTGAATTAAAAGAAGTTCTGGGATTTACATATTAATGAACCGAAACCTGAACTCTGAAAAATGAAAGACTTAACAATCCAGTTTTCTTCAATATATCACTGTGTGACACTGTAATTGTTGCTATAAATTCTGTGTCCTATGATCTTATACTCCACAAACACCTGATGAAGGAGCAGCGCTCTGAAAGCTAGTGCTTCCAAATAAACGAAATCTGGTGTTATGTGATTTTATGTAACTTTGTCCACCCTAGTCCAACACCAGTTCCTCCACATCATGGCTACTTGTCATAAAATCATAGACTTATACAGCACAGAAGGAGGCTATTCAACCAATTATGTTTATATCAGCTACCAGCTAGTCCCACTCTCTAGCATTAACTCCATAGCCCTGTTGTTGTGGATCTGTTCGCCGAGCTGGGAATTTGTGTTGCAGACGTTTCGTCCCCTGTCTAGGTGACATCCTCAGTGCTTAGGAGCCTCCTGTGAAGCACTTCTGTGATCTTTTCTCCGGCATTTATAGTGGTTTGAATCTGCCGCTTCCGGTTGTCAGTTCCAGTTGTCCGTTGCAGTGGTTGGTATATTGGGTCCAGGTCGATGTGCTTATTGATCAAATCTGTGGATGAGTGCATTGCCTCTAGGAATTCCCTGGCTGTTCTCTGTTTGGCTTGTCCTATAATAGTAGTGTTGTCCCAGTTGAATTCATGTTGCTTGTCATCTGTGTGTGTGGCTACTAAGCTTGATGTATGGTAGTGTGGCTAGTCCTTTGGGTTGTGGCATGTCCTCGTTCCATAGCCCTCTAACTTAAACATTTTCAAATATACCTTGAGCTCTCTTTTGAAATCTCCAATGGAATCTGCCTCCACCACTCTCCCAGTCAGCACATTCCAAATCCTAACAACTCTCTCAGCTCACTCCTAGCTCTCTTACTGACCATCTTGAAATTGTGTGAGTTACTGACATACTTCTGTTTCTCTGTCACATGATTTTATGGAGGTTGGAATCTGTAAAGCACAGAGCATACCATTCATTAAAGTTGCCTTTGGACAAGCAAGAGCCTTGTCACATCACCATAGCACATCTCCAACCCCTTCGAACCTAGTTCTCCACTTCAAGGCTGCACTTTGGAGCACACCAATGTTGTTCAGTAAAATACTGTTACGAGGCCATTTGCACTTTGACAGGGTTAGTCACTCACCTCATACATCAGAGTGAGATCCATCTTTGCTCACTTTCTTTAGCGTTACACAGTCTGTGGCTGTTTGGAAGCTCACAGCATTTCTGACTTGTTGTACCTGGTTGCACTTTCCCACCTCATTCAGAGCTGACAGGCTCATAGTAATTCTAACTTGCTCTTTAGTGCCAGGCAGGTTGTCATGGTTGCAAGCTGTGATGAGTCAAAAGGACAGAAATGTTGCTGCAGGGCATTGCACTACTTTAATGTCACACCTACAGCATGTGCTAGCAACCTACGCAGCAAATAAACTGCATGTGGTTCAACCAAGTGGTCATGCTTCACAGGACTCAGTGAAGGATGTTGCCAGGGTTGGAGGATCTGAGCTACAGGGAGAGGCTGAATAGGATGGGGCTGTTTTCCCTGGAGCATCGGAAGCTGAGGGGTGACCTTATAGAGGTTTACAAAATTATGAGGGGCATGGATAGGATAAATAGGCAAAGTCTTTTCCCTGGGGTAGGGGAGTCCAGAATTAGAGAGCATAGGTTTAGGGTGAGAGGGGAAAGATATAAAAGAGACCTAAGGGGTAACTTTTTCATGCAGAGGGTGGTATGTGTATGAAATGAGCTGCCAGAGGCTGTGGTGGAGGCTGGTACAATTGCAATATTTAAGAGGCATTTGGATGTGTATATGAATAGGAAGGGTTTGGTGGGATATGGGCTGGGTGCTGACAGGTGGGACTAGATTGGGTTGGGATATCTGGTCAGCATGGACGGGTTGGACCGAAGGGTCTGTTTTCATGCTGTATATCTCTATGACTCTATAAGTCCTTGGGGACCGTCGTCATTCAGGGGAGCCCGCAACAGCCAGTCAAGGGCAGTGCCTGATCTCTGTGCAGCAGCATGAACATGAACAGTCAGCCACTCAGACAGGTCAGGGTCTGCGTTCTTTATGACTATTCTCCCGGGATTGGGCCACAATTACTTCCACAGGTTCAGTGTGACCATGTGAATGTTGGAGATGAGATGAAGACTTAAATGAAGGGAAAACTGAAAATGCTGGGAGTCACAGTAGGTCAGGCAGCATCCATGGAGAGAAAGCAAGCTAACATTTTGAGTCTAGATGACTCTTCATCAGAGCTGACATGGTGTACAAGCAGTCATTGAAGAGTAAGATGCAGGTGAACTGGTGTCTAGAAGTTGTGCATTCAGATGAAGCTCTGCTTGGCAACAAGAAGTTCATTGAGTTACGGATTAGTGGCCAGTTACCATATGTATTTGTGAACATTGGTGTGATTGTTTCTTAGTTTACTGAAGAGTTTTGGGCTGGGAACAAGCTATACAGAAGTGAACAGATCCCTATCAGCAAAAGGAGTTGTGTCTTTCTGTTCTCTGGAATCAATTCTTAAGAAAGTGGTAATGGGATGTTCGGAAAGGCAAAACATAATCTATCAAAGTCAGCGCAGTTTTATGAAGGGTAATTTGCTAGACACCTTTGAGAATGTAACAAGCAAAGTGGATAATGGGGATTATATAGCTGTACAATATCTGTATTTCCAGAAGCCATTTGATAAAGTGCTGCACAGAATGCTTAATACACAAGTAAGATATGACAAGATTAGATATAATACACTACATTACAGAGTGGCTAACCAATGGAAAGCAGACAGTTGGAATAAATGGGTCATTTTCTGTTTGGCAAGTTAACAGTCAGTTGGACAACATACCTGAATGCAGTTAGAGGGGTATCACAGGATTTAGGCACTATGAGAGCTCCAGGGTTCTTGGTATAGACTTATAAGGCAGAGTACAGATGCTCAGAGATGGCGTGTACATTGATGGAATGGGATCCTTTGCGGCTGATGAACTCTGCTGGGTTATGTTATGACTCTCTTGTTTCAATTAGTGTACAGCCTTTCATGGCCTGCCCTAGTGATAGGCTTGGGGGAAGCCAGCTGTACTGGTAAAGCCTCACGCCTGGTCTGCAGCACTGACCTTACCATGGGGAAACAAGATGAAGCAGTATGATCTGATACAACATACATCAATAACAGCCTCAATATATTTGTGTGTCAAGAGCTGTGAGCCCCCAAATAGATCATTACATATGAATATATGCAGCTGTCATCTTAATGGTCACCAGGATGGGATGGCAACTCACTCCTTCAGGTCACAGGTCCCACTGTAGCCATTAGCATCACATTACCACAGTGCTCCAGGTCAGCTGCAGTCTGTGCCAACACTGTGCCTCCTTCACCTTGATGCAATGATATCGAGGATGTTAGACTCTGAGTCTCCTCTATTGCCTTTGCATCATGTGGAAACTGCTGGTCATCCACTGGAAGTTGATGCTGGTCCTGGGTTTGTTGGGATGTCTGTTGCTCCTCCATTTTTCTGTATTTCCATTGCACCAGACTAACAGAGATAATAAACCCTGTTACAGCTCGATCTACGGGTGTTGTTTCCAATGAACCTCTGTGGGGAATATAAAAATTGGATGTTAATATTTGCAGATAGTTACAAATAGGCCCCTCTCTACCTGTCTTGCTGTTTGACACTTGGTTAGAGTTTGGAAGGAATGGGCTTAGCACAGGAACAGGCCCTTTGGCCCACGATATTGTGCCGAATATGACGCTGAAAGTAAACTAATCCCTTCTGCTTGCCTTAGTCAATATCCCTCCATTCCTTGCACATTCATGTGCTTATTGAAAAGTCCCTGAAATGCCCCTATTGTATCTGCCTCAAATACCACCCCTGGCAGTGGGGTCCAGACGCCTACCACCCTCTGTGTAAAAAACTTGTCCCTCACATCTCCTTTCAATTTTCTCCCTCTCACCTTAAATGCATGGACCCAATCCTAGAATGTTCAATATTGAAAATCTCATCACAGCTGGTCTCAACCAATCTTTTCAACTTACTCTCGAATGCACACATTGTTCAGAGAAAATTCCACACCTTGTCTTCTTTAAATGAAAACCGAACAGGGATGTATGAAAGGGAGCAGATGATTCAGCTCCTCAACTCTGACTGCTATTCCATGAGGCAAAAGTGAGGACTGCAGATGCTGGAGGTTAGAGTCGGAAATAGGGTGCTTATCCAGCACCACACTCTCGACTGCCATTCCATTAGCTGATAGCTGATATGTAACTGAATTCCATTTACCCATCTTGATTCCATAATCCTTAATGTTTTTTGGCCTGACAAATTCTAACAACCTCAGGGTTGAAATTTTAACTGAGCTACAACCACAACCCAGCCAAACCTCAACAGATTTTGAGGGGAGTGAGTTCCACTACTCTTTATCTAAATGCAGCACGTCTTGGCATCCCCCTGATGTTGCAGGCCTGAGATCGATATAAGTTCAGGCACATTACTGTATAATGAAACAGGGATGCTGAAAACTGATGGAGGTTTGTCAGTAACTGCAGAGAAAGTGGGTGAAGGCTGGCAAACCGGCACAAGTCAACTTTAGTGGGAAATTCTAGTACATGGATGAACAGGATTTCCATCTTATTTATGTCAGTGTTGCTATGTCAGAGCAGGAGCAGAATCAAAGGAAATGGCTTGTGCAAAGAACTCCCCTTATCATAAGCTCAGGCTGTCTCCACAAACTTTAACCAAGAGACTTGCATTTCCATAGTGCCATCCATGATAACAGAATGGCTCAAAGTACTTTATAGCAAGCCTGCATTTATTGTGCCCATATACCATTGCAAAGTTGGAAGAAATGGGTCATTTTCTGTTTGGCAAGCTAACAGTCAGTTGGACAGTCAATTGGACAACATACAAGAATACAGTTAGAGAGGTATTATATCATTGCAAAGTGATATAATGCTAACTGCTCATCTGTGTTTTCGACCATCAGTCCATGAGACACAGGAGAAGAATTAGGCGATTCACCCCATTGAATCTGTTCTGCTGTTCAATTACATCATTCCTACTTTGAAAATAGAGCCAGTCTGACTCAAGACTCTAACCTCACACCTTTAAGACATTGTCTGAGCTGAGATGTCACCTTTTTTTAATAAAAATTTAAGTTATCTCGGGAATGTGACTTGAAAGAAGTTCTGGAATTTACATATTAATGAATTGAAACCTGCAATCCCATTCTAAGTGATTAAAGACTTAACAGCAATCGAGGTTTGTTCAATATATCACATCAATTGTATGACACTTTGGTCTTTTACCATAAATTCTGTGTCCTATGATCTTGCTTCACTAGCTACCTGAAAAAGGAGCAGTGCTCTGAAAGCTTGTACTTCCAAATACTACTGCTGGTCTATAACCTGGTGTTCTGTTATTTTTAACTTTGTCTACCTCAGTCCAACACTGGCACCTCTACATCACAATTACATCATGGCTGATTTGATAATCCTCAACTCCACTTTCCTGCCTTCATCCCCATAACCCTCAATTCCCTCATTGATTAAAAATCTGTCTATTTCAACTTTGAATACACTTACTGTCTCAGCCTCACCAGCCCTCTGTGTTTTCTGGTTACAGGTACTTCCCACACCATGCAGCCCACACCATGCATCTCCATAGATACCCAGTTCTGGCATCCACTCTATCCGGCCAAAACCTCACCAATTGTGGATCTGACAAACATTGGACCAGCCATCGCTAACACTCACAATATGTGCTCCCCCAAAACTGCTGGGCGCCTTGCCTGTGTACTCCCTTGATGGCTGGTAGGCAGAGAGCTTCTCTGCTGGGGGCAAGAAACTCCAATTCACCTGCACTGTCCCTGACCACTGCCCCGCACCTTCCCCTGAACCCGAGACCCCCGTCTCTTCTCCAATGTCTTATCCTGCAGCGGCACTGGGCACATGCAGGTGCTGATGTCATGATGCATGGAATGTGTTGATGGCAGCGATCCATGTGCAGAGGTTTCTTACTGACATCATAACTTCATAGAATCCCTACAGTGTGGAAGCAGGCCATTCAGCCCATCAGGTTTATACTAATCCTTTGAAGAGCATCCCACCCAGACTACCCCGCTGCCCTATCCCTGCAATCTTCCATTTCCCATGGGTAATCCACCCTGTCTACACGTCCCTGGACACTATGGTACAATTCAGCATGACCAATCCACCTGACCTGCACATCTTTGGACTATGGGAGGAAACCGGAGCACCCGGAGGAAATTCGCGGAGACACGGGGAGAATGTGCAAACTCCATACCATAGCCTGAGGCTGGACTCAAACCCAGGTCACTGGAGCTGTGAGGTAGCAGTGCTAGCCACTAAATCATCATATTGACATCACAAGCTTTAAAGAAATGTTTTAAAAGAGGAAAGTGAGATTTAAGAAGTTAATTCCAGAACTTGGTGCCAATGTAGCTGAAGCCACTGTAATCTCTAGCAGAGCTCTTAAAATTGTAGATTTGCTAAAGGCCAGAATTGAAGGAGCACAGACATCTAGGAGAATTGCAAGCAATGAATTTTGAAGCAAAGTCACTGCTGTTCAAATGAATGTGTGACAACATAATTTGCAGTGACAGTTCTATTTAATGTTAAAGGCATAATATCGTTACCAGTGAACCCCGCTCCTGAACACCTTACTCCTGCTGCCCCTGCTCTGTCCCATGATTATTGACAGCCTACAGAAAGGCTGAGAGCTCCATAATTAACGACCATTATAAATGCCTTCACTCAAAGCTGTTCCCTGGAACACATTTGTACAGGTTACAGATTTGGCAAGTCTCTCTTATTATGAGCTGCAATTTGACAAGCTAAGCATTGGAACAACTCTAATTTCAAACCAAGCAATGTCATAGAAAGGATTTGTATTTGTCAGTCCATCTGATGAGGGATGAGGCTGGGGGATAGTGGAGGGGGATGGGGGTGGGGGTATGTGTGCCGAAAGGAGGAGGGGGAGAGATGGACAACTCTCCAATCCACATTCTTTTTCTCTGACCGTAGTCAACACTGCAAGCAGGAGCTTACAATTCGCAACAAGCGGTTAAAAAGTGCATTTTTCTTTCTTCCTTATGAAAGGTTCTCATGGGGCAATATTGAGGGAAAGGAAACAAAGTACTCCCTGGCATCCTGACCAATACTTACTCCTCAATCAAGCTCACCAAAACAGAATTTGCAACCTGCAATTTGACAGCTGTGCTTTCTACATTGCAATCGTGGCTACACTTTACAAAGTGCTTCATTGGTTGTGATGTGCTTTGGGACATTGTGAGATGTTGAAAGATGCAAGTGTGTAGAAGTCTTCCCATCTTTCTAACACAGCACTGAAACATGCATGGCTTATCAATTTGTCTCCTTTAAATTGAATGACATATGTCTCTCCCTGTCTCATTCTTAGCTGGATGCACTGCTCTGAGTTTGTCACTAACCATATGAATGATGCAAAAGATTTTTGTCACAATCTATAGTGAGAATTACCAAAACTCAAGGTTCGCTAGTTTACCCTGCAGCTACATAATGAAAGTGGCCTCCCTTTCCAATTTAAAGTTAGATTAGCGTAATTGGTTTTGAAATTATCAAAATTTAAATGTGAACTTAGAACATTGTAAATGAATTTCAAGATGCTTTTATGTACAAAATAGTTAACTGATTCCTTTAATAACCTCTTCAAAAAGTGTTTTTAATTTGAAATGTATAAATAGGGTTAACTGCTTAAAAGATTGTTACTGAAATGCTAATAATTCAATTAGATTCTTTCCTTCACAAGACAAAATCAAATATTGTGCTGCATAGTACAAGCTGTATTCATTATTCAAACATTGAATGAAAGACTTTCAGCATCTGTTCATCAATTTGTTGCTTGGAAGGTTACAAAGCAGATCTTTTTTATGTAACAGGATATTGAGTTGCACCAAAAGTTTATCAATCAGTAGTTCAGTAACACAAATTAGATGCAGACTGAGCAGTTGTTTCAATCCCTTATCTGAGCTACAGTGGACATTTTTCGGGAGGTTGGAAGACATGCTATAATTAGTCTCAACAATCTAAAGTTATTAGACTTCACCTAAGGTTCTCACTTACACAATAATTATCCAATAATTAACACATGCTGGAAAACTCAGCAGTCTGACAGCATGCATGGGGAGGCAAACAGAGCTAACATTTCGACTCTGCAATAGTTCTTCTTCAGAACTGCTGCCAGACCTGCTGAGTTTCTGTAAAAACGGAAAGAACTGCGGATGCTATAAATCAGGAACAAAAAAAAAAGTTGCTGGGAAGGCTCAGCAGGTCTGGCAGCTTCTGTGCAGAAAAGTCAGAGTTAATGTTTCAGGTCCGGTGACCCTACCTCAGAACAGGAAGGGTCACCAGAACTGAAATGTTAACTCTGATTTCTCTTCAGAGGTGCCTCAAACTTCTGTTGAGTTGCTGTGTTTGTTTCAGGTTTTCAGAAACTGCAGTTTTTTGCCATCATTCATTGTTACCCTGTTGGCTACACATATTGGACTACACCCCTGTATAATTAGCTATCATTATGCTTTACTTTCTTTTCATTTACTTCTTCCATGGAGCATTTATACGCACAATGTTTTTTTTATTTGTTCATGAAATGGCACTCATTTGGCTGTTGCAAAAGGAGTTCCAGGATTTTGATGTAGTGACACTGATAGAACTGTGATACAGTTTTAAGTCAGAATAGTGAGTGGCTTGAGGGGTAGATGGTAGTGTTTGCATGGATCTGCTTCTCTTGGTCTTCTAAGTGGTAGTGTTCACTGGTTGGGACGATGTTGCCAGAGGAACTTTGTTGTGCTGCGGCAATCCTGTAGATGATATTTACTGCAGTTACTGTACCTTACTGGTGAACGGAGTAGATGTTGAAGATTGGTAGATGTGGTGCTAATCAAGTGGACTGATTTGTCTTGGAATGTTTCAAGCTTCTTAATTATTGTTGGGCCAGCACTCATTCAGGCAAGTGGGGAGTATTCTATCACATTCTTGACTTTGAATCAGAATCTCAACAGTTCAGAAAGAGTGCCATCAAATATGCACTAACCCTCCAAAGATATTTCCACACAGCCTATCCCCATAACCCACTCCATTTCACATGGCTCATCCACCTGACCTGCACACAGGAGGAAACCGGAGCACTCGGAGGAACCCCCTCAGAAACAGGGAGAACATGCCAGCTCCACACAGACAGTCTCCTGAGACTGAAATCAGATCTAGATCCCTGGCACTGTGAGGCAGCAGTGCTAATCACTGAGCCACTCTGCTGCTCTTGTGCCTCAGAAATGGTGGACTGACTTTATGCAGCCTGAAGCTGAGTTGCTTTAACAGAATTTGCAGCTTTAGATCTGCTGGTGCAGCCACAACACTTTATGGCTGGTCCAGTTCAATTTCTGGTTAATAGTCACCCTCAGGTTGTTGATAGTGGTAGATCAGTGATGATAATGTCATTGAACGTCAAGAAATGATGGTTAGCTTCTCTCTTGTTGGAGATAGTTCTTGCTTAATACTTGTGTGGTGTGAACGCTACTTGGCACTTATCATTCCATTGCCCAGGTCTTGCCACATGGCAGCACACACAGCTTCTGTATCTGAGGAGTAACAAAATGGTGATGAACGTTGTGCAATCATCAGTGAACATCCCCACTGCTGATCTTATAATGGAGAGAAAGTCATTGACGAACTTGCACAGATGGTTGGGTCTCGGATACTACCCTGAGGAACACCTGCAGTTGAGCCTCAAGGGTTAGGATGACTTACCTAACTATTATAGGTAACCATCTTTCTTTGCGCCAAGCCAAATGTGTCACGTTGCATATTGATCATTTCAAAATACAAATAGAGGTGAAATTTTGCTCTCAATGCCTTTATTGCTCTTTGAGAATTAAAGAAACATCTGAAGAGATATTTTCAAGATCTGGTTGCCTCTTCCACAACCTAAGGTAGAAATCTTAGAATGTTATTTACTTCACAGGTGCCTCAGAAGCTCTTATTGGACAAAGTGGAACTATTGAGGCAGGTAGATCTTCCATTTCCAAAGAAGAACAGACTTCTATAACTGTATATTTTTCCACTTATCCCAGCTAAACTCAGAAAATGATTGTAGTAAAAGTGATGCAATAGAAGCAGGTATTTTGGCTTCATAATGTCCCAGCTGAATGTCACATATTTCTCCAAACAGCCTAACAAATACAATTGTAACTCCGCCAATGACAAAGAACCCAACTTGCCAGTATCCCACTGATCACAGTGTATGTCTGTCAATCCTGAGATGTGAGTGAGAGATTGAGCCTCAAATAACTTGAGAAAGGCAACAGCATCATATCATCAATTCTCTAACCTGTGAACTTTTCATGTGGAGTCACTCACTGAGTTTACACACGTCACTTGTCACTGTGCAAGTAACAAGTTCTTCACCTGCAGTAGGTTTAGGGTCAGGGTTATGATTATTTCAGTGGAGTGACAACTTGTTTGACTTGTTGAAATGCCCTGTGAATTCATGGGATTGACAAGTTTCCTCATATATTGTTCCAAAGTCTCTTCTCACGATTGCGTATGCTGAGAAAGACTGGGAGTGGCCTCAAAGTAAACCCTGATTATACCAAGATTGTCAATTCACAAGAAGAGACATTTTTTTAACGTAAAACCATCCAGAGGCCCAGCTAAAGAAGTCTCCTTCAATTATTTGCCATACATCTAATACATCAAACAATTCTTCAGTTAGGGTAACTCTTCTGCAAGACACAATCATGTCCTCACAGCGAGCAAGCATTCCATCTTAATACACTTTGGGCACTCTGTAGAAAGACACATCTGTCAAGACTGAAAACTGCAATTTCTGATCATTTTCTTTCATTGAAATATCTCCTCGGGGATAAATACATTTTCACCTCAGCAATTAGTCTGCTCTTATAGAATCACAGAGTCATAGAATCATATTGTATGGAAACTGACCCTTCGGTCCAATCAGCTCATGCTGAACATAATTCCAAACTGAACTAGTCTCACATGCCTTCTCTTAGCCCATATCCCTCCAAACCTTTCCTATACATGGACTTATCCACATATCTTTTAAACATTATAACTCTACCCACATCCATCACTTCCTCAGGAAGTTCATTCCACATTTGAGCCACCCTCTGTGTAAAACATTTGCCCCTCATGGCTATTTTAAATCTTTCTCCTCTTCTGTTAAAAATGTGCCCCCTCATATTGAAATCCCCCATCCTAGGGAAAAGACAGCTACCATTAACTCTATTCATTATTTTATAAACTTCTATAAGGTTGCCTTTCAACTTCCTACGCTCCAGCGAAAGAAATCCCAGCTTATCCAGCCTTTCTGTATAACTCAAACCTTCCATACCCGGCAACATCCTGGTGAATCTTTTCTGAACTCTGTCCAGCTTAATAATATCCTTCCTATAACAGGGCAACCAGAATGGGACACAGCACTCCAGAAGAGACCTCACTCATGTCCTGTACTACATCAATGTGGGAAGGAACAGCACTCCAAAAGCTTGTGATTTCAAATAAACCTGTTGGACTATAACCTGATGTTATGTGACTTCTAACCTTGTTGCAAAATACTGCATATCAGCGACTAACTAGTAACTCAGTCACCACTCAGTTATCAGGTTGTCGGGACATGTCCTGTTACTGAGATTTGAGCCTTGAGAGCTGACACTGCAATGAAGTACTACTGGCCTATTCCACTGTCAGTCATGGTCCAATGGCCCTTTCAGAAGAATATAAATTATTCCACAAAGCAATTTAGTGGAGTTCTTTCTGGTCTCTGATATTTAGTCTTCAACTGAGATCACATCAACAGATACTCTGCTCGTTATCATGTTGCTATCTGGCGGAGCTTGCTGTGTACAATTTTAGATTAGATTAGATTAGATTAGATTAGATTAGATACAGTGTGGAAACAGGCCCTTCAGCCCAACAAGTCCACACTGACCCGCCGAAGAGCAACCCACCCAGACCCATTCCCCTACATTTACCTTTTCACCTAACACTACGGGCGATTTAGCATGGCCAATTCACCTAACCTGCACATCTTTGGACTGTGGGAGGAAACCGAAGCACCCGGAGGAAACCCACGCAGATGTGACAACATTACTGCACTTCTAAAGTATGCACTTGACTTGCCTTGAGGTTCTGAAAGATGCACAATCCTCTTTCTTCTTTCCTTCCTGTCTAACAACACCAACATTTACAGGTAATAGGAAGGAGATGGAAATGTGTTGCTGGAGAAGCGCAGCAGGTCAGGCAGCATCTAGGGAACAGGAGAATCGACGTTTCGGGCATTAGCCCTTCTTCATTCCTGAAGAAGGGCTAATGCCCGAAACGTCGATTCTCCTGTTCCCTAGATGCTGCCTGACCTGCTGCGCTTCTCCAGCAACACATTTCCATCTCTGATCTCCAGCATCTGCAGACCTCATTTTCTCTTCAAAGGTAATAGGAAGGAGTGTGCTTACTGAAACTCTGCTTACAAACACTAAGTGCAGCAAATACTCTTGGCCCAACTCAACAGCAAACAGCAAAGTCATTTCCACACAAAGTCATAAATTCTATTTCCTCCTTGAAAGCTTGAAACTAGGTCAGTGCTCTATCCACAAGAGGCAATGAAAACCTTCCCCCCACAACATGGTTACTTCAGATGAATAAAACAAGTTCTAAGACCATTCCGAGTTAATGTCTTCGACAGAATTACTTTATTTTATCTCTGAAGAGATCTTGTTTTCTGACATAGACCATTTTCTTCATCCCTTAACTCAAACATCTTTATGTAATAATTGAAAGCCCACTATCCAGCTTGCTGCTTATATCCCAAAAGTTAAGGTACATCCGAATCTGAAATGTTAAACTTTGACAGTTAGCTGCTATTAACTCATTGTCATCTTTCAACAATTTCCATTCTGAACCTAAAGTGGAAATAAAACATTTGTTATTTCAGCCCCAGATGTGGATAGACATCATAACCAATTGATTCTCCACTATTGTCAGTTTCAGGTGTGTGTTTTAATCAAATGCACTTCCTTATTGACAATCTTTCTGACCCATGACAAGTAGATGTGAGCTGCTCATTGGATTAGCAAGAACATGTACGGGTATTTGTCTTTTGTGTCGACATCAACAAATTTAAATTGGAAACTGATGAGGGAAGTAAAGAAAAATCAGAAAGAATTGCATTAATGACCCATCATATTCAGTTCGACTTGACTCATCAGAAAAGAATGGCAGATAGGGCATCAATCAGGGATCCAATGTGGAAATTGCCTGCATTGTGTTATTGTCCACATCTGATTTCATTTCTTTATCATGGAGTCATAGAGCTATACAACATGGAATCAGACCCTTCAGTCCAACTCGTCCATGCTGACCAGATATCCTAGATTCATCCAGTCCCATTTGCCAGCATTTGGCCCATCTGCCTCTAATCTCTTCCTATTCATGTACCTATCCAGATGCCTTTTAAATATTGTAATTGTACCGGCCTCCACCATTTCCTCTGGCAGCTCATTCTATACATGCACCACCGTCTGCATGAAAAGGTTGCCCCTTAGGTTATATCTTTTCCCTATCTCCTTAAACCTGTGCCCTCTAGTTTTGGACTCCCCTACTCCGGGGAAAAGACCATGGCTATTTACCCTATCCATGCCCCTCACCCCTGAGTCTCCAGGGAAAACAGCCCCAGTTAATCAGCCTCTCCCTATAGTTCACACCCTCCAACCCTGGTGTTATGGGCTAGGCCAGGCCACTCAAAACATTCTTTAGCAGGCAGTTGGTGAGTAGCTTCTATTCTCACCAACCACCCCACAAAGATATATCATTATAACATCTTCAGAATGAAAATAGTGGAGCTTAATTCATCTCAATTGTAGCTAAGATCATGAGGCATAAGCCACAGGCAAAAAAGATTTATCTTAGTCCTCCTTCAGATGTGTCACACTATTGATCTGTATCCTTACCAATGTCAAAGCATATTGGTGAGGCTGCTTCAGAGATGTCTCCTTGACCTTATCCAGATACTTCTCATGGTCACTGATGAACTCTTGTTCTTTCTTCAGTAGCATTTCATGCCAAAAGCTTCAAACTAAGTTGATGCAGGCAGGTCCAATGAAACTTGGATTATTTTTTGTTGATCAATGGCAGGAAGCATGGTCATCATTCCAACAGTTTCCACTGATTTCACCTCCATTCACCCAAAACTGCTGACTGGCATTTTTAAAAAAAATCTTTAAGCTTCATTTCATCTGACTGTTTTCATTGTGTTCAACTATGCCTTCTGTTTATAATCTTGGTTATTTGCTTCTCCAATAGACTTTGATATTGACATCAAAACCATGATTCCTTTCATAGATTTTTAACATTTTGTTTCGCCTTCACTGAATTTGTCAGGGTCTGAATGTATTTCAAAAGGCTACCACAGTCCTCTGCAACTTTCACACAAACAGCAAATTCAATCTGTTGTAGCCTACCATCTTTCTAACAGTTAGGTTTCACTTTCATCCAGTTTGAGTAGCAATCGTGTTTTGGAGCTATGTCAACTGGCACTAGATGAGTGCACAGACTCACTTCACCATTCTCTTTCATCATCAGTACCACAAAACAGATCGACTCGTTCGGGATGTCAACTGGTGCAATAGCTTTTAAACAAACAAACTCATTAAGACACACTTATGAGTCTTGCTCAGCATTTGAAAAGCTGAAAAATGCATTCTAACTCAGCTTCTGTTTTGATAACAAATCATCTTGTTGTTATATCTTGATTTCAAAAGCCATCAAATGTTATAAAGCCCTCTTAAAATAAACAACATGCAATTGCAAAGAGCTTTCCACATCCTTGGGCATTCAGATAAGTACCTTTATTTATAGCATGATAACTGCCACATTTATTGTGGTAAATGCTCAGGTCTTGTTGCATTAAGATGGGTCTCTATAATATCTGAGGAATCGCGATTAGTGATGCTGTCTGTATTGTCACATTACTAAACAACTCTGGTGGAACAAAGTAAAATTAAAATTGTGAGGGTTCCTACCAAGCTTAAAAAAAGTCCAAATTCTTCCATCTGAAAATTGATGTACGACACTACATACTTCTTTGCAAACTCTCCCAATGTAAACAAAAATCCATTAGTTCTTGGAGGTTATCTCTCTCAAACTGTTTTAAAAGAAATCACCATGGCTATAAGAAATTGTTAGAAGTTAATTATTAAACCCTTTCAGGCACACAGAAAATCCATATATCGCGAGCTCACAAAGCCATCAGAGATGCCAAGAGGCAGTATCAGACCAAGTTTCAGGCCCAAACTAACTATATAGACACGCATCACCTGTGGCAAGGCCTACACACCATAACAGGATCCAAAATGAAGCAGAGCAAGATAGCAGGCAGAGACACATCTCTCCTTGACATGCTGAATGTTTTCTTGCTTGGTTTGAGCAGAATGCCAGTGGTGCTGCCCCGACAGCTGCGGACGCACTTGCAGACATCAGATCGCGCTTCCTGAGAGTCAAACCAAGGAAAGCAACAGTCCTGGATGGAGTCCCAGGCTACGCACTTAGATCCCGATGTGGACCAGCTGGTAGAGGTATTCCCTGACATATTCTGCAACATCTCCCTCCTCCAAGTCAAAGTCCTACCTGCCTCAAGAAGACCACTGCCATCCCAGTACCGAAGAAAGCACATGCAATGTGCTTTAATGACAACTGCCCAGTGGCTCTGTCCTCCACAATCATGAATTGCTTTAAGACTGATCATGACCCACATCAACTCCAGTCTACCATCCTGCCTCAATCTCCTACAATTTGCCTACCGACGTAACAGGTCCACAGCGGATGCCATTTCCCTCACCTGCACTCATCCCTGGAATATCTGGATAACAAGGACACCTATGTTAGACTCCTGCTCATCAACTATTGCTCAGCCTCCAGACTGATCTTAAAACCCTGAGACCTAGGTCTCGGATCTGCCCTCTGCAACTGCATCCTCCGCTTTCTGACCCACAGACAGCAATCAGTGAAGACAGACAACAATAACACTCAATACTGGAGCTCCTCCCTAAGGATGTGTTCTCAGCCCCCTACTATACTCCCTGTACACCCACAACTGTGTTGCCAAATTCTGAATGAATGCCATCTACCAGTTTGCAGATGGTACCACAGTGGTAGGACGGATTTCTAACAACAATGAGTCAGAATACAGGAAGGCTTGGCGACGTGGTACAGTGAGAACAACCACTCTCTCGATGTCGGCAAAACTAAAGAATTGATTGTTGACTTCAAGGAAGAAAGGAGGGGAACACGACCCCATCTGCATCAACAGAGCGGATGTTGAGAGAGTGGAGAGCATCAAGTTTCTCGGAGTGATGTTAACCAACAACCCCTTGTCCTGGATCTCCCGCACAGTTGCGACAGTCAAGAATGCACAATAACACCTCTTCTTCCTCATGCAGCTCAGGAAATTTGGTATGTCCGTAGGGACCCTCACCAACTTTTACAGGTGCACCATAGAAAGCATGCTGTCTGGGTACATGACAGCCTAGTATGGCAACTGCTCTGCCCAGGACCATAAGAAACTACAGAAGGTTAAGTGAATAGCTCAGACCACCATGCCAACCTCCCATCCATGGACTCTATTTACAAGGCTCATTGCCATGGAAAGGCTGCCAATGTCATCAAAGACCCCTCCCACCCCGGTAGTGCTCCTACAGCCTCCTACAGCCTCTTCCATCAGGCATAAGGAACAGAAGATTGAACACATGCACCACCAGCTTCAGGAACAGCTTCTTCCATGCTTTGTGCACCTCCTGTGCAGTGTAACCTGTACGCCTCCCTCTATCTAAGCACCCTATGATCTGTGTATCCTTGTCCACTATGATCTGCCTGTACTGCTCACAAATAAAGCTTTTCACTGTACTTAGATACACGTGACAATAAATCAAATCAAGTCAAACTCAAAAATCCTAAAGTAAATGATATTAAATTAAAAACAGTACAGACATCCAAAATCACATCAGAAATTGACCTTTGATCAACAAACAATACAGCTACAAGTGCAGGTCAGAAGCTGGAAATACTGCACTGAACGAAGCACAAGTGATAATTGCTGTAGAATATTTTCCATTTCCCTAGATGGGAGCAGTTCCAAAGGACTCACGAAACTTATCAGAAAACAAGACAAAGCTGCTGACACAATTAGCATCCATTCACCACTAATATTCACTCCATCCTTCATTGATGCTTCATGGCAATAGGCTGTGGATTCTACAAGACGCAATGCAGCAATTCTCCAAGATGCTTTCAACACCACCTGAGACCAGAAGACATAGGAGCAGAGGTTCGGCCAATCAGCCCATCGAGTCTACTCCGCCATTCAATCATGGCTAATACGTTTCTCATCATCATTCTCTCACCTTCTCCCCATAACCCTTGAGCCCCTTGACAATCAAGAACTTATCTATCTCTGTCTTAAATACTCACAATGACCTGACCTTCACAGCCTTCTGTGGCAGTGAATTGCACTGTCCCCAAGAAGGTTAAAGGTGCTAAATCCATGGGAATACCCACCGCCTGCAACATCCCACTCCAAACTACAAACTATCCACTCTTGCTGGATCAAATACTGGAACTCCCTTCCCAACAGCACTGAGGACATACTGACATCAGATGGACTATCGCAGCTCATGTAAGGGGCTCACCACCACCTTCTCTCAGACAGCGAAAGGTGGGTAATAAATGTGGTCTTTCCAGTAATGTTCACATCACATGAAAGAATAAAAACAGGTGTGAGCTTCCTGCAGTCACAATCATAGACAGCCTAAGGTGTTCATTGTCAGTTGCATTATGTCAAGGAAGACCCATATGGCAATACCCTGAGGTGTATGAGTGGGCTGCAATGCAATGTGGTGTGGCAATGCTTGAAAACATATCCAACAACTTCGTTTGTCAGAATGTCAAGGGAGTGAGTGTCAGGTTCTCGTTCTTATACACCCCTACTTGTACGAACATAAAGAAAACAAAGAACAAAACTAGGCCATACAGTTCTTTGAGCCTGCACCATCATTCAATATGATCATGGCTGGTCATGCAGTCTCAGTATCCCATTCCTACTTTCTCTCCAGACCCCTTAATCCCTTTAGCAACAAGGGATATGTCCAGCTCCCTCTTGAATATATCCAATGAACTGGCCCCAACAGCTTCCTGTGGGAGAGAATTCTGTGTGAAGACATTCTTCCTCAGCTCAGTCCTGATGGCTTACCCGTTATTCTTAGGCTGGCCATCAAGAATCTCCCTACCTCTGTCTTAAAAACATTTAAAGATCCTGCATCCACTGACTTTTGAGGAAGGGAATTTCGAAGATTCACAATCCTCTGTGAGAATGTTTTCTCCTCATCTCTGGCTTAATAGCGCAATCCCTTATTTTTAAACTTTGACCCCTGGTTCTAAATTCTCCCACAAGAAGAAAGATCCTTTCAGGTCATGTCTCTTCAGGATCATATCTTCCTCAATTGAATGACGTCTGACTCTTCTAAACCGAATAGGATACAGGCCTAACCTGTTCAGCCTGTCCTCCTAAAGCAATTCACTCATTCTTGGTATTAGTCTAATAAACCTTCCCTGGATCATTGCCAATGCATTAACACCCTTGCCCCAAGCAGGGTGACCAGTACAGTCCACGATACTGTACATTCTATTAGCTTTCTTGATTACTTATTATACTTGCATACTAACATTCCATGATTCATGATTTTGGACGTCCAGATCTCTCTCAATCTCAGAGCTCTGCAACATCTCACCATTTCTATAATATACTTCTTCCCTATTCTTTCTGCCAAAGATCCAAGATCCATTCAAAATGGCAGCAGTGGAGTTGGCAGCACCTGGGTTCCTGAGCAGGGAGGCTTGTCCACTCTGTCTATTTTTTTTTCCTTTTCTCCTTTGCTCATCCTTTTCCTTTTAGTTCTCGGGAGAACTCGATGGTGGCAATATCGGCAGTGATGGTATCGACAAGGAAAGTGGAAGGTGATAGGAAAGTGGCTCTGTCTGGGTCTGGAGTGGACTCTAGCAGATAGTGGTGAGGCGACCCATGAGCCCACATCGGCTGCTATATCGGTGGAATACTGGCGAGGTAGACCCACCCCTGAAAGGTGGTGCCTGGGGAGAGGCGACTTTGACATTGGTTGGATCCAGCGCTGGTGGCAGAAAAGTGGTGGTGGAAGGATTAGGGAATTTCTTTAAGTGATGTCCTTTTCCAAATTATTCCTAAACTATTCAAAATGGTGTCAGATCATTGTGACAATGAAGCTTTTCACTGTATTTTACTGTATTTTGCACTATAAAATATATGTGACAATTTCACAGTTTCCCACATTTGACAGAGCTTTTCCCACTTATGTAATCTATCCATACTCCATTTTGGGCTTCTTATATCCTCTTCACAACTCACTGTCAAAAATTGTCTATCATTGTCAGACCATCAGAAATAGGAACAGGAATAGACTGTTCAGCCTCTTGAGGTGAAAGTGAGGACTGCAAATGCTGGAGATCAGAGTCAAGATTAGTGTGATGCTAGAAAAGCACAGTAGGTCAGGCAACATCCGTGAAGCAGGAAAATCGACATTTAAGGCAAAAGCCCTTCATCAGGAATGAGCTCCTTTTGATCCTGTTCAATCGTTCAATAGGATCATGGCTGATCCAACATTCCTCACATCCAATTTCCTGCCCTTTTCCCACAACCTTTGATTCTTGAACTGATAAGAATCTATCTCTGTCTCCAATATACACAAGAATTCTGCCCCGCAGTTGTGTCATAAATAACCTCTAAATAACTCAAACTCCTTGCTGTCCTGTGTATTTGACCAAGTATTGAGTACACAGTAAAGCAGGATTGGTTCAACACACATTGATTTTTATTCTTTTGCGAGTTATGAGCATCATGTGCAAGGTCAACATTAATGGCACATCAGAATCAAAAAGTGTGGCGTTGGAAAAGCACATCCTCAAATGCAATCGAGGATAAGGTGCTGACCTGCTTTCTTGAATCACTGGGTTCATGTGGTGTGTCAGGGATCAGGCCAGACTCCCTCAAAATATTTTAAGAAGGTAGCCTAGACATTAATCTTTTTCTTATTTTAAAGGTAGATGTGAAGTGGGTGTTCCAGGTATGATGCAACTGGTCAGACCACTCAGCATTAAGCAAAACAGAATCTATTTAAACACTATGGTTGAAACATGAACAAAAGCAAGCTGAAAAGTTAAAAATCACACAACACCAGGTTATAGTCCAACAGGTTTAATTGGAAGCACTAGCTTTCGGAGCGCCGCTCCTTCATCAGGTGATAGTGGAGGACACAATTGTAAGACACAGAATTTATAGCAAACATTTACAGTGTGATGTAACTGAAATTATACATTGAAAAATACCTTGATTGTTGTTGAGTTTTCATCTGTTCGAATACCATGATAGTTTATCTTCCTTCATGTGTAAATCACAAAATATTTTTTAAAATGTTGCATTCTCAGGTTAACTGTAACAATTGGTGATAGCTAGACAATATGTTGGAGGTGTTAGCCCCCTATGTTCTCTGTCTGTGCCATGATGTTTAGATTGATTCTAATCTAAAAAGTGAGATAACGGAGTTTTACATGAATTCATGCAGTTTTTGAGCAAAGTATAATGTAACTCTGCAGATAACTCTGTTATCTCACGTTTTAGATTAGAATCAATCTAAACATCATAGCTCCGAAAGCTAGTGTGGTTCCAATTAAACCTGTTAGACTATAACTTGGTGTTGTGTGATTTTTAACTTTGTACACCCCAGTCCAACACTGGCATTCCCAAATCAAAGAAAGCTAGATTCAGAAAATCTTAATCATTGGAAAACTTAACCAACCTCATACAGTAACCATTACTAATTAACTGGTCCAATACAGTAATATCTCTTAAACACGCCCCTTGGCAAAAAGGCAAATTCAAACACAGATTCTTACAGACAGACAGGAACATCCAAAGAGAGATTTCAAAGAAAGTCAGAGGAATCCTTAACTGAAGTTTGCAACACTTCTGGACTCCAAACTCTTGTGACTGCTACAGCAAAAAACAACTAGAAAATACCTGAACTGGAAGAACTGACCACTACCCTTCCATTGTTAACCCATTAAACTCCCTAGACTCCTCAGCACCTCTGCCTTTACGACCTGTCTTACAAAATACAAGGTCAAAAAAACCTTTTAAAAGTGACAGCCTTGTCACAGGTGTTAAATGCTGTTCAGGAGGAATATCCAGGATTTTGTCCCAGCAACAGTAATGGAATGGCTTGTCGCCAGTGAGAATTAGAATTCAGACCCAGTAGTGCTTAACTGGGTAGGGAGTGGTTAGACAATAGTTAGCCGATGTTGGCTGCATTCAGCACAGGTCAGGAAGGAAAAGAAGCATTAAACATGTACTAAGTCCCTGTTTACAATCATAAAATGAATGTATGTCTATTTCAGCTTCATGCCATTGATAACGGATAATGTCATGAAGACCTGTTTTATTTTCAATAATGATTCTTCATCCCCAGCTGGGAATATTAATTAAATTATTAAGAATAAGTGTTTGTTTTTTAAATGCTACAACTAAAAGTGGTGAACTTCCAGCTTCAGTTGTTAATCCTCTTATCCAAACCACAAAAAGCTCCTTTGATTAGGATTTGATACATTTACTGCCTACTTTGGTAACATGTGAAAACACGGAATCCTTTACCACATTTTCGTTTTCATTTCTTTTACTATTTATTTCTTTAACCTCTCACTTCCTCAGCTGTATCCATCAAGGTAAAAGCCATTGCTCAAGGTGCAGCACATTTACCTGTGACTCAGGTTCTGAGTTCTTCAAAAAGGCAAAGAGAAAAAATCCAGCATGAAAATGTGACGATCCTGTCACTCTAAGAGGTTATTTTGCCCTGTTATTTTTTGAAGGGAGGTTGTAAGGCAGAGGTGAAGGTCTGTCTCGATGAACAAAAACAATTTGTGAAACCTTGTTTTTTTTTAAATTGGAACAATAGAAACAGCCTTGGGGATGCGATCAGTTCTCACAGACCAGGCTTTCTAGTGGTTTATAAGATTTAGGATTACTTTTAAGCAGAAGCTATTAGGGTCTCAAGAGAGTTGGAGGCTTCAATGGATGTCTCCTGGCTGCTACTTTCTCTGAATTTTTTCCTCATGATTATTCCTCCTGAAATGGAGAACTGCATGTGAGAATCTCTGTCTAAATTTGCCTTAATGCCAAGGGACGTATTTATGAAATGTTACTATATTGAAACAGTTAATTAGTATTAGATACTGTATTCCTGATGAAGTGCTTTTGCCCGAAACAACGATTTTACTGCTCCTTGGATGCTGCCTGAACTGCTGTGCTTTTCCAGCTCCACTAATCCATAATTTGGTTTCCAGCATCTGCAGTCATTGTTTTTACATAATAGTTACTGTGTCTATTATTCTGTTAAGTTTTTCAATAGTTCAGTTATTCCAGACTCCTCTTTCTTTTGTTTGTATTTTAATTATAATATGTAAATAAATTGTGTTTTGCTTAATGTTGAGTAGTTTGACCAGTGGAATATGACACTTCACATCTACTTGAAAATAATAAAATGTTAGGTTCTTGGCTACCTTCTTCAAATATGTTGAGGGGGTCTGGTCTGGTTCATAACAAAAGTTTGCTGTAGAGTACCGGAGGGTGCCCTCTTTCAAATGAGACTTTAGACCAATATCCTTTCTGGTGGATGTAATCAATTCCTGTTGAAAGTTTCTCCATGAGAAGAACAGATGCATTTTCGTATTGCATTGGTTCTTC
This sequence comes from Chiloscyllium plagiosum, assembly GCF_004010195.1. Classification (NCBI taxonomy): domain Eukaryota; kingdom Metazoa; phylum Chordata; class Chondrichthyes; order Orectolobiformes; family Hemiscylliidae; genus Chiloscyllium; species Chiloscyllium plagiosum. Next base: position 73,129,180 of record NC_057724.1, on the reverse strand, counting down.
AATGGAAACAGATGATCTGGTCATAGAAACATAGAAGGTAGGAGCAGGAGGAGGCCATTCAGCCCTTCAAGCCTGCTCCCCCATTCATCACAATCATGGCTGATCGTCCAACTCAATAGCCTAATCCTCCTTTCTGCCCATAACCTTTGATCCCATTCGCCCAAGTGCTATATCTAGCTGCCTCTTGAATACATTCAATGTTTTGGTATCAACTACTTACTTTGGTAATGAATTCCATAGGCTCACCATTCTTTGGGTGAAGAAATGTCTGCTCATCTCACATTGCACTTTGGGAGAATTTGCTATGCACAAATCGGTAGCTATGTAACAACTGTGACAACACTTCAAAAGCACTTTGACACAGTCGGAGGCTGTAAAGGGTGATACATAAATTCAAATCTTACTACAACAACATGGTTTAGTACTTAGTACCTTCTCTATTCTGTGTCTTACTGTCCTGCATTTCAGCTAGCATCTATCTCTGATGAGGTTTTCACCAAAAAGAACTTCACGACTATGTGCCTCGGGGAGAACTACAGAACGTTTGATGTTGACAGAGTTATTTTTCCACCAGCTCAATAGTTCTAGTTAGGAATGTGATAGGTCAAGCATTTCACTGAGTTCTCCAGTGCAGAGCTATTCCATTTAGGTGAGACTAGCTATCGTGTCAGATTAATTCCATCCATCTCAGATAATGGAGATATTCTCAAGCCCTCGCTGCACCCACATAAACAAGGGGCTGTACATATCTTAGAGAGATGGCAATTCATCTTTACATCATTCCAGTTTCTTCTGAAGATATTTCATCCGCTTGGTAAACGGCCAGCACTTTCTAGTTACACTGGGGAAGAGCATCGCTTGATTGATGGACTTAAAAGCCATGATTTAAATTTATTTGAAAACTCTAGAATGATTTATTGGCACAACACAATTAACGGTTGAAAGAATGCTGGGACAGCAGTGAACCATGAGAAACGGTTTGTGAAATTTATGCACCTGGAGTTTGGTTACATGAAGAGACTGGAGAAAATGGGATTGATTATTCTTGAGTAAAGATAGTTAATAGGAGACTTAATTTTGAGTCATCAAAATTATGAGGGGTTTGAGAAAGTGCCTGACAGAAAGTCAAGTTAAAGTCTGGACGGAATTATTGGAGAGACATTTCCTCACTTGTGTAATGACTGAGAATGATAGGGCACAGATTTAAAATATCTGGCAAGAGAAGTGACGAGAGAAAAAATGTTTCCCACACAACAAATGGACTAATAATTCAGAACCCCACACGAATGTTCTGAGATTATTGTTCAAAGCCTGCCTTGGCAGGTAAAATTTGAATCAAGCGATACCTTAATAAAGAAATTTGGTTTTAATGGTGACAATGTAATCATTATTGATTGTCACAAAAATCCACCTGGATTCATTAATAAGACCATAAGACCATAATACATAGGAGCGGAAGTAAGGCCATTCAGCCCATCGAGTCCACTCTGCCATTCAATCATGGCTGATGGGCATTTCAACTCCACTTACCCTCATTCTCCCCGTAGCCCTTAATTCCTTGTGACATCAAGAATTTATCAATTTCTGCCTTGAAGACATTTAGCGTCCCAGCCTCTACTGCACTCTGCAGCAATGAATTCCACAGGCCCACCACTCTCTGGCTGAAGAAATGTCTCCGCATTTCTGTTCTGAATTTACCCCCTCTAATTCTAAGGCTGTGTCCACGGATCCTAGTCTCCTCGCCTAATGGAAACAATTTCCTAGCGTCCACCCTCTCCAAGCCATTAATGTCTTTTAAAGAAGGAAATCTGTCATCCTTGCCAGGTCTGGCCAACAAATAACTCTCAGCACACAGCAACGTTGTTGACTCTTCAGATTGGAGATGGGGTCAGGTATCAAAGCCCAGGTCCCAATGATATTTTTTTTAAAAAAACAGGAAGGAACTGCCTGAGAGACTGGTAGGAGTATGTTCAATTGAAGCATTCATAGAATAGAATCCCTACAGTGTGGAAGCAAGCCATTTGGCCCATAGTCCACACTGACCGTCCAAAGAACATCCCACACAGACCTGTCCCTCAACTCTATAATCCTGCATTTCCCAGCTCACCTGTGCACAATGTGCAATTTAACGTGGCAAATCCACTGAACCTGCACATCATTACAGTGGAAGAAGCCAGAGAACCTCAAGAAAACTCATGCAGACAGGGGGAGAACGTGCGAACTCCACACACACAGTCACCTGAGGGTGGAATCAAACCCAGGTCCCTGATGCTGTGAGGCAGTAGTGCCAACTACATAGCCACTAGTGTCACACTAAAATGAGTTAGCCTGATCTCTGAAAAGGAAGAATGTATATGGTTAGAGGACGAAGGCAAGAGAATGACTTGGAGTAAGTTGTTCAATCTAAAAGCCAGTGAAGACATGAAGAGATGAATGTATGCCTCCTGTTACAATTCTGTGAAGTGTTTCCTTTGCTGGGAGGGTTGTCAAATGAAAGACACAATGTTAAGTTAATTAATGAGTGAATCTGAAAGAAAATGAGCAGAAACCGATTGACAGAGTCAGTTTGTTAGGACCTGAAAGGATGGTTGAAATAGACTCAAAAGCCTATTTTAATAGGGAATTGGATAAATACTTGATGAGGAAATGTTTGCAGAGCTATGGGGAAAGACCATGGGGTGGAATGAACTGAATGGTTCTTTAAAGATGCTGGCATAGTAATGGGTTGAGTGGGCTTCCTCGGTGCTGCATAATTCCATGATTTTAGTTACACAGAATAGAACATATACACCTGCTATAGGAAGGAAGCTTTTCCAGCATCAGCTATCTTATATTGGTTGTATATCTCCTTCCTCTGGCAAAATTACTGTCTACTGCTTACATAGTTTGATGGATGTTATCATATCCAGCCAAAACAGAAGACTCCAAAGCTCAGCAGCTGTAGGAAGCAGGATTGAATGTGTCACTCTGCCGAACAGTGTGCTCGGATCCTTGGAGCTATAACTGTGTAGATGACAGGACAAGTGGCTCCAAAATGAACTCAAAGTAGAATTTATCATCATCTTGATTGCAAATTGCAGCTGTCAATCATAAGACCATGAGAAATAGGAACAGAAGTGGGCCACTCAATCCCTTAAGCCTACTCAACCATTCAATAGGATCATGGCTGAGCACTTGCTCACTAGTAGTGCCATTGCCACTGGGATTATGATTACTATAAAATATTAATACAAATGCTGTGTTCAAAGCGGACGCAGTTGCAATGAATCAATCAATTCAAATTCTAAGATTTTCATAATACACATGTTTAAAAAATGAAGAAACATCATGCTTTAACAATTGCTTTACATGATAATTATCATATGTATAGAGAAGATTCTAGCAATATGGTCATACCACTGGACTAAAGGTCAGCAAATCTGTTTGCAAATCTGAGTTCAAATCTGATGAATTTTGGCTGGACTTTCACTACTGGGGAGGAATTTGCAAATCGAACCATTTCCCATTGGTGCCTCTCTGGACTATTTTCATGGTGGGTGTGGCAGAAACATATTATGGTCAAGGCCTTTGCCTCAGGGAGTAGGCCTAAGGTAGCAATGAACACAAACTGGCAACGTGGACGGCATCCATCAAAGTATTTTCCCTCCTCTGCTTACTAGGACATCACCCCAATCATTGTACATGAGTACAAGGCCAGCTGAACACTTGAACACCTTCACATAGTCGACATTACAACGTTGTCTCTCAAATCATGCCCACACATTCACTCTTCCTCATCCATTCATCCAGGATCAACTATATACAATATCTTGAGCCTTTTTATAACATTCAGAAGCTTTAAAAGGCTCATAAAACTGTTACTTAACAGACAATAATTCATAACCTGCTCCATGACACTATCAGACTAAATTAACTCAAAATTGCCACTGTAACTATAACTCCACTGAGCTGAATCAAATTGTGAGGGATGGAATTCAGCCAAGCCTTCATAACATGATTTAAGTAGACATCTGTGTCAACAAATCATCCAGTCACCTTTATGTTAAAACCTTTGAAGTCATTGAAAGAGGTCTGCTCAAGATTTGGAACATGGAAAGAGATTTCCTTGGGGAATGGGATAATGATTGATAGTCTTTTCAGCAATGTTCATATCAATAAAAAAAAACTCACAGACCATAGCAGGACCTTGTGGTTGCATTATTCTGCATTCTGAGATATCCTGTAACTCTGCTGCATGTTGAAGTAGATGATGATCCACAATTAACAAAAGATGAAAGAACTTACACCTTGATAATACCATCATGTTCTCAGGACATCTGTATGAGTTTTATGGCCAATGCATTATTCCTGAATTGCAGCCATGATTGTAAAGCAGGAAGTATGACTGTCAATTTGCTCACAGCCAGCCCCAACAAATCTGAATGGAGCCATGCACAGATAATTTCCTGTTGACTAAGGTTGGCTTGACAGATAAATATCAGCCAAAGGACACCTTCGGGAATTGCCATACTCTTTTCTAAAATAGTGCCAAAAGAATATTTTGCACTCACCTGTATTTGCAATGGGGCCTCAGCGTAAGGATGATGCCTCCAACAGTTAATCGTTCCCTCACTGAACTATGGGAAGTGTCAACCTCGACTTTGTGTTCATGTCTCTTTATACAGAGCAACCCACTGCCTGAGAGAAGTGACGGCCTCGCATTGAGGCACAATAGATGTTGCGGTTAATTCTAGGGTGTGTATTAAGCACTCTTTAACCCTACATTGTACTACAGTGTATGGCCAACAGCACAAAAAAAGATTAATTTTATTTCATTTCTTCAAAGGTAATAGTCTGTTGGTTTTATTTTCATATTATCTGAGGAAAGTTAACCACATTTTCTCAAAAATAATTTTGCCTGTTTGACAGCAGTATGAGACGCAAGTGCTTTGAAGAGTTTGCCAACATAAAATTTAACTTATGTAACTTACAGCCTGGAGAGTAAATTTTCAAAAGGGGTTTGGTCTGTATAGCCCCTTAGTCTATTTAGTGATGTTTAATTTTACACCAATGATTCCAGTACAATGCGAGTGATTTTCTTCACTTCATGTTACAACTTTGATTAATATTGGCGTTGGAATAATGTAAACCAAAGGCAAATGTAACACTTATTTAGGATGATCAGCTTCTGGGATTTACATAGCAATGTTTTTAAATCGGAGTGTGAGAGAATGCGTTTAACCCATTATTTCCTCTTACACTAGATGAAACTCAGATTCCTTGTGAAATGAAAAACAAAATACCTGCAGGTACTGTAAATTAGAGTCAAAAACAGAACTTGCTGGATAAGCTCAGCAGGTCTGGCAGCATCTGTGCATAGACATTTTGACCCAAAATGTTAACTCTGATTGATGCTGCCAGACCTGCTGAGCATATCTAGCAATTTCTGTTTTTTGTCTCTCCCTCGCTTAAATGTTTACCCATACATGCATGGGAGACTCACACTTCAAGAAGGTGGCATATGGCTCATATATTTATGACAAGAACAAAAGGTTTTATACCATTTATAGACAACAAACTTCCAATCAACTATTCCTACAGGTAATAATTTATACATTTACTCACCCCTATCTGTGCCCAACCATGTTTGCATAATTCACATTCCACTTTAGTACACCTAATTATATTACTCAATCATGTTTAAACTAATACAAGTGATTATATTATCCAACCATAAAATTACATCTTTGAGCTGCAGTATGTGCTTGCCATTACTGAAAAACCTCAGCTGTTCATTTTGCCCCCATCAGAGCCCTTTCAATATTTTCTAGGTAATCAGAAACTTGTTTCCGTCCAGCACTTTTAGCATGTTAAAACACCCCAAGTTTCTTGTCAGGAATATAATGAAACAAAATCTGATACCGAGGCATGAAAGAACATATTATGGCAGATGGTCAAATCTTTGTCAGAAGTAGCCTTAAGGTTAAGGTTAAAAGAGGTACATCATATTGAGAGGTGATTACCAGAGTCACAATTAACCATTTCTGACATAGATTCTGACAGACCTCACTGCTGTCTGGATGAATGCATGAGATGTGGGCATCACTGGTTGGACCAGCATTTATTACTTATTTCTAGTTGCCCTTGAGAAGGTAGTGGTGAGTTGCCTTCTTCAACAGCTGCAGCCCATTTATTACAGGTACATTCACAATGCCATTAGGGAGGGAGATCCAGGCTTTTGACCAAGCAACACTAAAGGAATAGTGATAGGTTTCCTGATTGGATAATGAGTGGTTTGGTGATGAAATTGCAAGTAGTGGTGGTGTTCCTTTATAAATACAACCTTTCACTATCTAGGTGGAAATGGCTGTGGATTTGGAAGGTGCTTACTAAGGAGTCTTGGTGAATTTCTGCAGTACATCTTGTGGATAGTGTACACTGCTGCTACTGAGAGTCAGTGGTGAAGGGAATGGATGCTTGTGGATGTCATGGGCTGAAGCACGTTATAAGTTATAAAGCAGATGCTACAGCAAACAACTACTTTGTGTGTGTGCAACTTGCAAAGCCATAACATACCAACTGGTAGACAGTGACACAACATTGTATACATATGGAAAATGGAGTCCTAAGAAGTGAAATCTCATAAATGTAAGGTACACATATAACAATGGTGTATTTATAGTCCTGTTTGGCTGTAAAAGAAAATACAATATTTTGACAGCCATACACAAGTGCTTTGAAGAGCTTGCCAACATGGGATTTAATTTATATAATAATAGCCTGGAGAGTAGCTTTTCAAAAAGAGTTGGGTCTATACAGCCCTCTCGTCTAAAAAGTGAAGTTTTATTTCATACTGATGATCCCAGAACAAAGAAAGTAGTTTTCTTTACTTCATGCTTTCACTTTTGATTTATATTGCAGTTGAAATAACATAAGCCAAAGACAGAAGTAACATTTAAGTTATAGAGTCATAGAGCTGTACAGCATGGAAACAAACCCTTTAGTCCAATTTGTTCATGTCGACTACATATCCTGAATGAATCCAGTTCCAATTGCCAGCATTTGGCCCATATCCCTCTTAAACCCTTCCAGATGGCTTTTAAATGTTGAAATTGTACCATTCACCATCATTTCTTCTGGTAGTTCATTCCCAAACGCACCACCTTATGAATGAGAAAGTTGCCTGTTAGGTCCCTTTTAAATCTTTCCCCTTTCACCTTACAACCTATGCCCTCTAGTTTTGGACTACCCTGCCCTGGGGAAAAGACCTTGACTATTCACCCTATCTATGCCCTTCGTGATTTTATAAATTTCTATAAGGTCAGCCCTCATCCTCCAATGCTCTATGGAAAATAGCCCCAGACTATTCAGCCTTTCCCGACAACTCAAACACTCCAACCCTGTTTGGGATAATCACCTGCTGGGACTTATTTAGGAGCTTAGCTACATCTCAGCTACAATACCGAGTATTGTTTCGGTCACCTAAATCTTTGGAAAGGTGTAGGTTAGGACTACAAAAGTAATTACCACTCAGTAAAACTTTAGTTTGAAGAAACATCTGAAGAGAGCTAGAAAGGTGGAGATGTTATAGGGAGCGACCTTTAGACCCTGGACACCTGATGCCATGAGCACAAACAGCAGGGTAATGAACATTGGGAATGCACAAGAGGTCAGAGAATCATGGAGATTGTGAAACTCTACTGAGCTAGAAAACATTAGAGTGACAGGAAGGGACTTGATCACTTGCAGAGCCCAACCACAAAAATATTGAAATATGATAGAGTAAATGTGATTAACTGATATGCCCAAACCTGATTATTATGTGAAAGGTGTTTTAGATTAGATCCCCTACAGTGTGGAGGAACAAGTCCACACCGACCCTCTGAAGAGTAACCCACCCAGACCCATTCCCCTACATTTACCCCTGACTAATGCACCTAACACTATGGGCAATTTAGCATGGCCAATTTACCTAACCTGCACACCTTTTGACTGTTGGAGAAAACCAGAGCACCCAGAGGAAACTCACAGGGAGAATATGCAAATGCCACACAGACAGTTGCCCAAGGCTGGAACTGAACCCGGGTCCCTGGTGCTGTGAGGCAGCAGTGCTAAATACTGAGCCACCGTGTTGATGGCATTGTTTTTGCTGCTGAGTAGCTATAAGGGAGTGGGACAATGGACAATAAGTGGAATTCTGCATTGTCTGAAGGACAGAATGAGAAACACTGGAAGTGAAAAAGACTTTTAACCGTCCAATAATCAGTGTGATTTCATCGAACACAATGCATCAAATGGTGCTGCAGGCTTTTCAATCAGCAATGATAAAAATAATTGTCAGGATTAATGCTAAACAGCAAGGCACAATTAACCTACAAAGTAAACCCTGATCCACTTTCACTGTGCAAATGCTTTTAACTGAAGAAGAGTGATTAATGAATACAGCAAAATGCTCGATTGAAGGTGCAGGCAGTGAATGTGACAACGTTAATGAACAAACTCCTGGTTTGTCATTGATCAGTGGGAAATTCTATGCCTTCTGCAAATGGTGAGGTGGATGGATTATTATATGTAATTTGGAAACGCCTGACAATTTTTAAACTAAACCTCAATGTCTGCCATTCATTAAAGGCCAAACACTTGGCATATTTTATAAAACCTTCCTATAATCCTTCACATTAGTAGAGGCATCAAACAACATTTAAAACAAATTAAAATAGATTGGTTTAAAAGCTGTGCTAGTGATACAAAGAATAATATTAATGTTTGGCAGTGTAATTTCTGACTTCTAAGAAAAATTTAGAACTAAAATTACCTGACGCTGATCTGACATCAGTGAAATTGGAGTTTCTGTTAGAACCAAATGACCATTGCATTAAAATTTAGAATGAGTTACACTTGCTGTTGAATTCTTTCCTTCAATAAATACCAGAGAGAGCATGATGTTTGCATTAGGTGAGAACCAGCTGCCTTAACCATTTTGAAATGCTTGTGTCTCTCAGTTGTGATATTTGGATCAATTAATTGAATAAAGATATTTGGTCCTCCCTTCTGTGACAATGCTGTGACATTAAAGGTTATTTGAAACCCACAACATCCACAAGCATCCGTTCCCTTCACCACTCACTCCCAGTAACAGCAGTGTGCACTATCTACAAGATGCACTGCAGAAATTCACCAAGACTCCTGAAGTGAGCACCTTGCAAATCCATGGACTATCTCCATCTAGATAGTGAAAGGCTGTAGATACAAAGAACACCACCACGACCTACAATTTCATCACCAAGCCACTCATCATCCAATCAAGGAACATATCACTATTCCTTTAAAGGTTTTTCTTTGAAGGGTGGTTGTAAGGCAGAGATAGCGGCAGTTTGGGGTACAGTAATTAGATTGTGTCTTTTTTCATGCAGCCTGAATGGGTATGGCCAGCTCTCACAAATCCAGATTTCTGGGCTGTGTTTTTTTTTCGATAACATCAGAAGCTATTGGGATCTCAACAGAGTTGGAAGCTTCTTTGAATGTCTCTTGGCTTCTAGTCTCTCTGAACTTTCTCTTGATGTTTAGTTCCTCCTGGAGGGGAGAACTGCATGTGAGAATCTGTGTCTGAATTCTTCTTTTTGCCAAGGGTGTGTTTATGGATGTTATGATATTGGAATGACTAATTAGTAATAGTTACTGTATCCATTATTCTAAGGTATTGTAAAAATCCTCTTTCTTTTGTTATATTTTTACTAGTGTATAAATAAATTGTGTTTTACTTAATATGGAGTAGTTTGAGGTAAAAACTATGACTGCAGATGCTGGAAACCAGATTCTGGATTAGAGTGGTGCTGAAAAAGCACAGCAGGTCAGGCAGCATCCGAGGAGCAGGAAAAGCAACATTTCGGGCAAAAGCCCTTCGTCAGGTTTGGCCAGTCTCATTCCATCTCAAATAAACATTTTACCTTTGTTTTTATAATGAGAAAAATTTAGGGTCTAGGCACCTTCCTAAAATATTTTGAGGGGCTCTGGACTGGTGCATAACATTTTCCATCAAAGGGAAGCAATTAATTTGGCCAGCAGCATGACTTCCTGAGGACAGAAACAAATTCATTCAGTCATGAACTCCTGTTGTGTTTCCCGCCTCTTTTCCACTTCAGATGGAAAAATGAAGCATTAGGAGTTTAAAGCACAGAGCCACAGTCAGTACAAAGGAATGCAATTGCCTCACTTTTATTCAAGTGTAAATCGTCCAGCAATTTGTAACAACAGGTATCTGCGAGTTGTGAATTGCCCCAAATTTCTGGGGCTCTGGGCTGCCCCCACCTTTAGGCCAACACAAGTGATCTTCAACTTTGCTGGGAGAACTCAGATTTCTGTAGTTAAAGGGGCTGCCCCCCTTAACCAGCAATAGACATTGAATGTCTGCTGAGTGCACCTTATTCAAAATGCTGGCACTTACACGATTCCATTGTGAGGCTGTTTTTCTGTTCTCTATCCTAAGATCCTTGGCAATTATTCACCAAGCCAGAGCAAAGGGCTAAGATATTTTATTTACCACAGGGAGGATGCATAGGCAAGTGATGGAGTGTTCTCCATTGTGCAGTTCCAACAACACTCAAAATGCTTAACACCATTGAGAATGAACCAGCCCCACTTGATTGGCACCACACCCATAAACATTTGCTTCCTCCACCACTGACGCTTCGTCACAGCAGCACGTACCATCCTAGGTAGACAACCATTCTTGTGATTGTCAATGATGACGACCATCTACAAGATGCATTGCTGGAACTCACTGAGCTCCTTCAACAGCAGCTTCTAAGCCCATGGTCACTTACATCTTGAAGACAAGGGCAGCAGATACATGGGAACACCACCATTTACAACATTTTCTCCAAGCCGCTCACGATTCTGATTTGGAAATGTGTCTCCATTCATTCAGTGTCACTGGATCAAGAACCTGGAACTCCTTCATTGACAGCGTTAAGGATTTAACTTCACCAAACAGACTGCAGCAGTTCAAGAAGCCAACTCATCACAACTTTCACAAGGGCAACCAGGGATGGGCAATAAATGCTGGTCCAGCCAGCAACACCCATATCTCACAAAGAATTTTAAAATAAAGTCTTGTATCTGCTTCAACTGGAATGGAAAATAAACCAGTACTGATGGTGTTAATCTAAACTTCACATGTCCAAACTAAATAAGCAGTTTATGAATCCAAGGTAAATAATCAGATAACTCTTCAAATCTGCAAACATTTTCATGGAAACATTACTCCCGTGTTTAGTCATGATTTGGAGATGCCAGTGTTGGACTGAGCTGAACAAAGTTACAAATCACACAACACCAGGTATAGTTCAACTTGAAAGTGCTTCCAATTAAACCTCTTGGACTATATCCCGAGTTTAGAAACATTAATTTTTATGTTATCATAAACATTTGAAGTATTGTCAATTTTGCATATATTAATCAGGACATCAATTTTAACTAATTGAACTTCATTTGAGGAATTAATCGATGAAAATGTACCTGCACTAACTTGAACATTGATATATACCAATCTTCACCACAGTCGATAAAACCTTCAAACTGTTTGCTGAGCAAGGCTGAGGGAGCGCTACCATTACATTGTTGATTGTCAGAAAAAAAACCTATCTGGCTCATTAATGTCCTTTAGGGAAGGAAGTTGCCATTCTTACCTGGTCTGGTCTACATGTGTCTTGAGTCTACAATGGCGTGGCTGACTTTTAACTGCCCTCTGGGCAATTAAGAATGGGTGATAAACGCTGGCCTAGCCAGAGGTGCCCACATCTCATGAGAACAAACATGGATCGTAATTGTTCACTGAGGTGACTAACCACAAACGTTTCAAGGGTTAACTAGCCATTAGTAATAAATCCCAGTGTTTTCATTTTTATCCATATCCCAAGACTGAAAAAAGTAATGTAAAGTATGCACTCCTTTTTTTTACCATTTTCTGGGATTTGACTAGCTCACCTCAATATATTTGTAAGCCATGATGTGGAGGTGCCAATGTTAGGCTGGGGTAAACAAAGCCAGAAGCCACATGACACCAGGTTATAGTCCAACAGGTTTATTGGAAATCACAAGCTTTCAGAGCGCTGCTCCTTCATCAGGTGAAGCCACTTCACCTTACAAAAGAGCAATGCTCCAAAAGCTGGTGATTTCAAATAAACCTGTTGGTCTATAACCTGGTGTCACGTGACTTCTGGCAATATGTTTGGGTTTTTTATTGCAGCTGCATTGATCAGTTTGGAACTGCTTCCAACTTCTCTTTATAATAAAGTCTATTTACAAGCATTGTTTTGTTTGTGCTCTTTACCTTTAACAGAATTTATCTTTAAGGATTGCATATGCCTTGGGTATATAATGCAGTGACTTTGCCTGGTAGTTCATTGGCTATGAGTCTTCAAGCTGCACACCAATCTTTTCTTTTTCTTTAATATCTGATGTATGTCTTATTAATTATTAGCTAAGCTTGACATGGAAGAAAAGTCCTGTGAAACAATGTTTAACAAATGTCACATGTAGGATCAACAGCACTGGAATGCAATTACAATCAATGCACTATGATACCATAGAAGTTCTACATCACAGATGCAAATGCAGATACATCGGCATGCTGTGACCTAACGTTAGTCACTATGGGATTTTTCAGGCACTGAAGACAAAACTCGAACTGCAGCATACTGTTCATTAAACATTTGCTAAACTCAATGTGGAAAAAGATTGCTTTCTTTGAATGAGTGAGGCGAAAATCTCAGGTCTCTGCTGTGGAGACAAGAACCAAACCTGAAAAGGAAAAGGCTGAATAATTAGCTCAAGATCAATTGCAGTCTGAGAATCCTGTACCTGAGATTATGAAGTTTTTAGGATAGCTCCTGTTCTGCTCACAAATATGAATGAATAATTGAAAAAGATGGAAAGGTATCAAGCTGAACTACAAGCTTTGATTCATCAACCCAATGAAAAAAAAGTTCAGTTCCAGGAAGATCCAGAGCAACATGCAAGAAAAACAGATCAGACTCAGCAGGAGCAGCTTTAGATACATAGACCTGAGAACAGAGCAATGCTGGAGAAGCTGACAGCTTTGCAAAATTGCTGCAGATCAAACAATAATCTGCAAGTCACTTGTGAGAAAACCCTTTTAAAAATATAAACCAGGAATAAGGCTTCAGTGAAAGCATTTAAGCTGGACATCAAGGATTTTAAAAGACCACCAAAGCAGCAAATTGGTCCATACTTCAAAGAAAACCAAAAGAAAAACAAGTTGGAGAGGCTGGATACTTATTCAGATAGATTCTGTGGAAAAAATAATATGCTGGATTAACAGAAGAGTTAAACTTTTGAAAGAAGGAGAGGAATCCAGACTGTAAAACCAGAAGCTTCAAAATGTTTTGGATTCTTTTAAAGAACAAAATAGCAAATGCAAGTACTTCAACCAAATGAACTAATTTCACATGTGAGATCTATGAGCTAACCTGGTGTAAAACTTGGCTGTCACGTGAAGAAGAATCAAATTTTGGGACAGTTAGTGTGGTCCACAAAAGAAAGTAATTATAACCCAAAATGGAGTGAGGGATAGTATCGTATATGAGTGAAAATCAACAGAACCTCCAGACAAAGTCACTATCATGAGATCTGGACATATCAGCAATATGTTATTGAAACGTAAAAACATAGAAAATATGACCAGGAAATGGCGATTTTGTGTTTCGAGCCTGATTTACCACTCAATCAGCCAACTCAGTCCCTTGTTTCTGCTTAAACTTCATGTCCTTTAACCTCTTTAGACGTAGGAATTACCTCTAAATCCTTCTTGAAAACATTCAATGTTTGGCCTCAACCACTTTCTGTGGCTGAGAATTTCAAAGGCTCACTACTCCTTAGTTGAAGGCATTTCTCTCCATCGCAGTCTTCAATGGTTGACACTGTATCCTTAGACTGTGACCCCTGGTTCTGGACTCCCTAGTCATCAGGAATATCCTTCCTGCATTTACCCTGTGTTGTCCATTAGAATTCTTTAGGTTTCAATGATAGATGTGGGCGGCACGGTGGCACAGTGGTTAGCACTGCTGCCTCACAGCGCCAGAGACCCGGGTTCAATTCCCACCTCAGGCGACTGACTGTGTGGAGTTTGCACGTTCTCCCCGGGTCTGCATGGGTTTCCTCCGGGTGCTCCGGTTTCCTCCCACAGTCCAAAGATGTGCAGGTCAGGTGAATTGGCCATGCTAAATTGCCCGTAGTGTTAGGTAAGGGGTACATGTAGGGTTGCGCTTCAGTGGGGCGGTGTGGACTTGTTGGGCCGAATGGCCTGTTTCCACATTGTGAGTAATCTAATCTAATTTCCTCATTCTTCTAATCCCATGTTATTCATAACACTGAACCATTCATTGTCAAATATTTATTTCCTTTTAGCAACAATGAATTTGCATTTGTCTCTGCAATAGATAGGATTTTTACTTCCCTGTAGATGCTGTACAAATACAAACTAATTGTTGCTGAAAGCAAGTAAATATTTAGCAATGAGTATTTCGGTGCCTTAATTTGGGAACTACTTAAGCTACTAACAATATTCGCCTTAACTTTCATTTGTTTCTTCCTTTAGAATGGCCATATGTGGACATAAATAGAGATTTGTGTTAACACGTAACCTGCCTTGTTAAGATCAATCATTGCCAAACAGGTGGCCAACCTTATGGAAGTTGATGTTAAATAAAAATGATTGCTCTTCCATATCATTTGCATGGCATGGCTAATGTGGTATGTTAAATACGATGCAATTAAATATGCATTTAAATGTGTAAGACAGCTTGAGATATTATTATGCCTTGCAACAGACATGCTACTTCCAATGACGCAAGCATATTTTCACCTTCCTTTTAAAAACACTTTTCTTAGGCAGTTGCTGGTGGAAATAACGTTTCTCACAATTATGTACATAAGTTAAGAAGGACTTATTCTCCTTGTGCAGCCACCCATTCAAAAGATGTGCTGTCAACTAAAATGGATGCTAATGTGGCTAGGACACGCACAGATAAATGCTAATTTGGTTGAATTTTTGTGGAACTAAGGTTGTATTCAAGGTAACAGTAACCTGAAGTCCATTCCAAATCCTAGATGGCTGGAATGTGGATAATCTCTATAACAAGTAATGTTTATGCTTCCAACAAAAAGTTGCATTATTATAGCACTTTAGTATTTATTTGGAACATAGTTTCTTCACAGGAACATCATCCAACAATAGTTTACATTGACCAAATAAGGGGAAATTAGAGTCAGTGACCATTAACCTGATCATAGAGATGGACTTTAAGGAGTTAGGCTGCTGTAGAAAGGTTGAGAGATTAGAGAGGCACTTTCAGAGTTTAGGAACCAGAAATTGAACTTACCCCTGTGAGATAACTGTAAGCATTATCATTAAAATTTTTAACATCAATTTATGTATGAGATCAAATGTTTCATGGTCAGGATTGCATCGACCATTATCTGAATTGCAAAATTGTTAGATGTTTATCCAGTAAAACAGTTATAGTTTTCCCAGATTTTCTTAAAAGAAATTGTTTTTGGCTGCAAGCTCTGCTTCCAATGTTGTGTTTACTAACCACATTGAGTTGTCTGTCGAATGTGACGTCTGAGCCTTCCTCTTAAAATGCAAAAGTTCCACTGCTGAAGGTGAAGCACCTCAGGATGTTCACCCAATAGTGACCAAGGAACAGCAATGTATCTCAGGATGGTTTGTGACTTGGTAGAATGCTCCAACATAATGGATGACTTGTGGAGAATTTAAAAAAAACAAGAATGCAAAATAAGTCATTTAAAAAAACCCATAACTACGAGTGTGGTATAGTTTGATTGAAAACTAATGAGAAGGAACAAAGCATATATGGTTGTTTTTTTTCTGGAAATTCTGGGCTTTTGTTTGAAACTTTACAAAATGTTTCAATGTCAAGCGCAGTAACCCTTTGTGAGAACTTGACAAAAACAAATAATATTCAGCAAACATCTCCACTTCTGACCTTTTGATGGAGGGCAGGTCATTATATACTTTGCGTTGAATGGCCTCCTTCCGTGCTGTGTCAATTCTGTGACGTCTTCTCAACCAAAGGATTTAGTTCAAAGCTCGATTCCTGAAACATTGGGTGAGAATTAATCATTAAGAAATCAAAATCAGGACCAATCATGTCCACAGCTGTTTAAGTTGGGCATCACTAATCAAGTCTCTTTCATATCTTAATGAATGCATGCGGTGGAATCTCACAAAATTATTGTACTATTTTAAAAATTGTTAAGGTAGCACTATTTTAGGATTACCCAACAGCAATGATACAACAATTTGATAAACTAAATAGTTCTGCTGTAATGAGTTCAATGGAGAGTACAAGCGGGCACGCCAGGAGCAGTACTAAGCATCTCTAAAAATACCTGAAGCTACAATGCAGGCCCAGAATCCTCAGTGGTAGTCAGTGGGTATGCATGCCAATTGGCAGAAACAGCAAGTGATACAGCTGAGTGATTCCATAAGCAATGGATCAGATCTAAGTTCGATAGTACTGCCACATCTAGTCAAGAAAGGTAATAGACAATTATGCAATTCACGCAAGGAGGTAGCTCCACATCTAGGTGGGGCTGATGAAGGGCTTTCGCCCGAAACGTCGATTTTCCTGCTCCTCGGATGCTGCCTGACCTGCTGTGCTTTTCCAGCAACACTCTAATCTAGCTCCACATCTATCCAATCCAGAGAAACGGGAGGAGTCAGTGCACACAAGACATCACCATTCGTCAGGGCAGTTATTGTAGGATTAACTTGCTCAGCAATGTTATTACAACTCCAGAGCAGGTCGGACGCAAACCTGGGCCTCCTGACCTAGAGGTCGGGATAGCACCACTGACCCAACCATCTTCAGCTGTTTTGTCAATGACCTGTCCTCCATCAAAAGGTCAGAAGTGGAGATGTTTGCTGAATATTGTTTGTTTTTGTCAAGTTCTCACAAAGGTTTACTGAACTTGAAACATTAACTGTTTTTCCCTCTATAATCTGACCTGCTGGGTTTCTCTAGTGCTTTCTGTCTTTGTTTTAGTTTCTTCACTGGTTTCCTTCGGGGGAAATAGTCTGTATCTTTCTGCAGCAAGACTGCAACAAAGGTCCTGGGGAGTGTTGCTGAACAAAGAGACCTTGGAGTGCAGGTTCATAGTTCTTTGAAAGTGGAGTCGCAGGTAATTAGGATAGTGAAGGCGGTATTTGGTGTGCTTTCCTTTTCTGAACAGTGCCTTGAGTATAGGAGTTGGGAGGTTATGTTGCAGCTGTACAGGACATTGTTAGACCACTTTTGGAATAATGCATGCAGTTCTGGTCTCCCTCTTAGCGGAAGGATGTTGTGAAAGTCAAAAGGGTTCAGAAAAAATTTGTAAGGATGTTGTCAGGGTTGGAGAGTTTCAGCTATTGGAAGAGGCTGAATAGGCTGGGGCTGTTTTCCCTGAAGTGTTAGGAGCTAAGGGGTGACCTTATGGAGGTTGTTAAAATCATGAGGGGCTTGGATAGGACATATAGACAAGGACATTTCCCTTGGGATGGGGGAGTCCAGAATTAGAGGGCTTAGGTTTAGGTTGAGAGTGGAAAAATTTAAGGGGCAACTTTTTCACACAGAGGGTGGTGCGTGTATGGAATAAGCTGCCGGAGGAAGTGGTAGAGGCTGGTAGAATTACAACATTTAAATCTGGAAGGGTATATGAATTAGGAAGGGTTTAGAGGGATAAGGGCCAAGTGCTGGCAAATGGGACAAGATTAATTTAGGATATTTGGTTGGCATGGATGAATTCGACCAAAGAGTCTGTTTCCCTGCTGTGCAGCTCTCTGACTCTATAACACTGGGCTGACAAGTCACATTGGCCCCATACAAGTGCCAGGCAATCATCATCTTCAATAAAAGAGAAACTAACTCCCGCCTTTTGGTATTCAATGGTATTACTATTGCTGTATGTCCCATTCTCAACTACCTGGGTGAAAGGATTCCAAGGATTGGAGAATTAACTAGACCAACCATTTCAATACTTGTGGCTCCAGGAATTCTGCATCTCCAGACTCCCCAAAGCTTGTCCACCATCTCCAAAGCACAATGCAAGAGTGAGTTTGAATACTCTCCACTTGCCCGAATGAACACAACTCCAACAACAATTAAGAAGCTTGATAACATCCAGGATCAAACAGCCCACCTGACTGGCACCCTATTCAAAACTTCCCCTTTCAGACTCATCATCATTGACGCACTGCGACAGCAAGTCATAGAGTCCAACTCATCCATACTAACCAGATATCCAAAATTAATCTAGTCCCTTTTGTCACTTTGGCCTATGTCCCTCTAAATCCTTCGTATTGTGTTCCCATCTAGACACCTTTTAAAGCAAGTGTACCATCAACAAGATACACTGCATTGGTTCACCAAACATCCTTCAACAGCATCTTGCACATCCACAAACCCATATGCAGTCATATTCATTCTTTCTTTACATCTCTGGGTACTGTTTCTAAGTCAAGGGTGTTCAGGTCACATGGCCCAATATGTCTTAATGCTCAACAAAAGTACAATTGATTCTTTTATAATTGATGTAAATTCTAAAAAGTCATTTTCTAACATTCTGAGAAACAATTACTGAAACCATAGCAATTCTAAGACAATTCTAAGACAATTGCAAATATTCCTTCTAGAAATTCTTCCAGGTCAATAATTGTCACACTATTAATTTACTTCTCGGAGAAATCAAGGTGTTTTGTGTCTGGACTGTACAAATGAGTCAGTGTCTGCAGACTTTCAGTATAGGTGGACCATCAGAAAGAAAGAATTTGCATTTGTACAGCCTCTCTCATGACTTCAGAATATCTCAAATTGCTTTAAAAACAATATTTTTCAAAGCAGAGGTAATATAGATACAGCCGCAACAATGTTACATTTGCAAAGAGCTCAAGATGCTTGGAGCCACCATGTTTGTGATATTTATAGAGAGAGAGATCACATGATCCAGTTTATGTTTATGAAACATATTGGTGTTAAATGTAGTCAGGAGAAAGTGAGGAATGCAGATGCTGGAGATCAGAGTCAGGCTTATGCCCAAAACATTGATTCTCCTGCTCCTTGGACGCTTCCTGACCTGCTGTGCTTTTTCAGCACTACACTTTACGACTTTCAATTAGTCAGTCAGAGAGACAACAGTCTTTCTCCGCTTTCTCTGCAACCCCTTCTCATCAACTGTTTTGAGTTATGAAACTTCATTACCACAAATGAAGAAATCTTAAAGGAACATTGTAACAGAGAAACAGGAGTAGACCATTCAGCCCCTCGAGCATGTTCCACCATTCAACGAGATCATGGTTGATCTGTGGCCTAACTCCACATGGGCCATTGACCCATATCCCTTTAGGACCTTTGTTTCACTAACATTTAACCTAAGATTTCAAATTAGCTTTTGATCCTGAATCCATTGCTGCTTGTGGAAGAGAGTTCCAAACCTTTGTCACCCTTTTGTGCAAGTACTTCCTAACATCTCTCCTGAACAGTCTGGCCCTAATTCTCAGATGATGTCTCCTAGTTCTAGAATCCCAACTGGTAGAAATAGTTATTGTTATCTACTCTGTCTTTTCCTGTTAATCTTAAATACTGCAGAAGGACTTGAAAATGCTAAGAGAGTGGGCAAAGAGCGGGGCAGATGAAATACAGTGTGGGAAAATGTGAGTTTATGCACTTTGGTCAGAAGATAGAGGCATAGACTGTTTTCTAAACAGGGAAAGGCTTCGGAATTCTGAAGCACAAAGGGACTTGGGAGTCTTAGTTCAGGATTCTCTTAAGGTTAATGTGCAGGTTCAGTTGACAGTCAGGAAGGCAAATGCAATGTTAACATTCATTTTGACAGTGCTAGAATACAAGAGCAGGGGCTGCTGAGGCTGTATAAGGCTCGGGTCAGACCACATTTGGAATATTGTGAGCAGTTTTGTATCTAAGGAAGGATGTGCTGATGTTGGAAGGGGTCCAGAGAGGTTGTCAAGAATGATCCCAGGGATGAAGGTCTTGTTATATGAGGAGTGGTTGAGGATTCTGGGTCTGCACTCGATGCAATTTAGAAAGATGAAGGGACATCTCATTGAAACTTACAGACTACTGAGAGGTCTCGACAGAGTGGATGTGGTGGTGATATTTCCACTAGAAAGAGAGACTTGGACCCAAGGGCACATGTTTAGAGTGAAGAGATGAGGAGGAATTCCTTCATCCAGAGGATGATGGATCTGAGGAAATCATTGCTGCACAGGGCTGTGGATATCAACTCATTGATTATATTTAAGTCAAAATAACTAAGTTCTTGATGGTAAGAGGATCAAGGGTTATGGGGAGAAGACAAGACAATGGGGTTGAGAAACATATCAGCCATGATCAAATAGTGTAGCAGACTTGATGGGCTTAATGGTCCAAGTCTGCTCCAAAACGTTATGCTCTTAGGGTCTTAAAGGAAACTACATCGTGGGTGGCACGGTGGCACAGTGATGAGCACTGCTGCCTCACAGCGCCAGAGACCCGGGTTCAATTCCTGCCTCAGGCGACTCTCTGTGTGGAGTTTGCACATTCTCCCCGTGTTTGCGTGGGTTTCCTCCGGGTGCTCCGGTTTCCTCCCACAATCCAAAAATGTGCGGGTTAGGTGAAGTGGCCGTGCTAAATTGCCCGTAGTGTTAGGTGAAGGGGAATGGGTCTAGGTGGGTTGCGCTTCGGCGGGTCGGTGTGGACTTGTTGGGCTGAAGGGCCTGTTTCCACACTGTAAGTAATCTAAACATCACTATCTCCAGTAAAAGATCATTCAGCCGGTCATAACTGATCCAGGGAGAAGCTCCAGTACCAATAATTTTTGAAGCAAGTGATTTTGGTGCAAACCCACTTTTGGAGAATGCGTGAATAACCTTTGTATTTTATTTCGGACTTCACCTGCTTCTTGACAAAATTATCTGCACATGTGTGTTGTGTTTCAAAGGTAGTTGGAGATATTTTTGAATTTTAAATCTTTTACTAACAATTTTTACATCTTTGCTTGTGTAAGGTTTTTGCAGTTAAAACTAATTCTTTATTTGTTCACCTAATTACTTCTAGTCCCAAACTGTTGTCTAATACAGAACATTGGCAATAGCACTTCACTTTTAAATTCAAAGGTTGCGGTTGCCAATGGACCATTGAGGGAAAACAAGAATCACTTCACCTCTCCAAGCTTATTCAGGGCAAGAAGATGCTGAATGGCCTCGTCAGAATGCATTGGGAATGAACGTTTCCACTTGTGGAAGAGACTAATGCTCAGAGACGCTGTTTTGAAGGTGTTGCTTATTTAAGACAGAGATTAGGAGATTTTTTTTTCTTTCAGAATGTTCGAATTATTAAAGCTCTCTCCTCCAAAATGCAATAGAAACAAAATCTTTGAACATTTTGAAGTCAATTGATTGATTGACTTTTATCGGATTCATTTATATCAGCAAGAGGATTGTTGGAGGTAGGCAGGAACATGGAGTCAACAATTGACCATGATCAAATTAAATGGCAGACCAGGTTTGTGAGGCCGAGTGGAGTCACCCTGTTCTTTATTCCTTTGGTCATAAGCCATACAAAACACATAGGATGGCACAGTGGTGGCACAGTGGTTGAATGCTACCTCGCAGCTGCAGAGATCTAGGTTCGATTCCACTCTTGAGTGAGAGTCTGAGTGGAGTTTGCATACATTTCCCTGGGCTTCTGGTTTCCTCCAACAGTCCAAAAATGTGCAGGTTAGTTGGATGGACCATGGAAAATTGCCCATAGTTTCCAGGGATGTGCAGGCTAGGTAGATTAGCCAAGGGAAATGTGCTTTATGGAGTTGGTGGGATGTTCTTTGGAGGGTCATTGTAGACTTGATGGGCTGAATAGCCAGCTTCCACACTGTGGGGATTCTATGAAAACTTCAGTGATGGTGTCAGAGAATCAGTCCTAAAGTATAAGATTCTGCAACTTGTAGTCATAACAGTGTAGCTATAATCTTTTTTCATTAATGCACTGAGTGGTTTCAAAAGCAACTTTGCTACATTGAGGCCTGACTGTTAAAACTTTGTAGCACTTTAAGCTCTTGTTTTATGATTTTCATTTGCTGCCCATCCTTTATTTTCTGTTGAGTGTCTCACTCATTGGGTATTGTCCTTGCACACAAGATCGCTGCTGTGTTCAGTTAAGTTTCCTTTTGACAGAATGCAAGAAGTGTTTTGGTATCGAATGAAGCAATTTGGCTCATCGCACTTGTGCTGACTCTTCAAACAAGCATCCTTACTGGTGGCAAGGTGACTCACTGATTAGCACTCATGCCTCACAGCGTGAGTGACGCTGGGTCAATTCCTGTCTCGAGCAACAGAGAGTATGGCATTTCTACATTTCTCTCTGTGTCTGCATGGGTTTGCTCTGGTTTCCTCCCACAGGCCAAAGTTGTGTTGGTTAGGTGGATTGGCCTTGGAAAATGCAAGATCATTTTGGAAGGTTGAATTTGAATGCAGATTCAAATTGATGTGGGTGGCACATTGGTTAGCACTGCTGCCTCACAGCACCAGAGACCCGGGTTCAATTCCCACCTCAAGCAACTGTCTGCATGGAGTTTACATATTCTCCCGTGTCTGCATGGGTTTCCTCCGGATGCTCTGGTTTCCTCCCACAGGCCAAAAATGTGCAGGTTAGGTGAATTGGCCATGCTAAATTGCCCAGAGTGTTCGGTGAAGGGGTAAATGTAGGGGAATGAGTCTGGGTGTGTTGCTCTTGGGAGGGTCAGTATGGACTTGTTGGGCTGAAGGGCCTGTAAGTAATCTAATAACAGGGTTAAAGGCAGGATTCTTGGCAGTATGGAGTAATGAGGGTTCTTGAGGTTCACATCCATAGATCCGACAAAGTTGCTACCCAAGTTGAAAAGGTTGTTAAGAAGGTGAGTGGTTGTTGGCTTTCATTAGCAAGGGGATTGAATTTAAGAGCTGCGAGGTTATGCTGCAGGTCCTGGTTAGACCACACTTGGAATATTGTATTCAGTTCTGGTCACCTCATTATAGGAAGGATGTGAAAGCTGTAGAGATGGTGCAGAGGAGATTTACCAGGATGCTGCCTGGACTGGAGGGCATGTCTTATGAAGAAAAGTTGAGAGTGGTAGGGCTTTTCTCATTGGAGCAAAGAAGGATGAGCGGTGACTTGATAGAGGTGTACAGGTTGAAGAGAAGCATAGACAGAGTGGATAGTCAGAGACTTTTTCCCCAGAGCAGAAATGGCTATCATGAGGGGGCATAATTTTAAGGTGATTGGAGAAAGGTTTAGAGGAGGTGTCAGAGGTAGGTTTTTTTATGCAGAGAGTGGTAGGTGCATGGAATGCAACAATGGTAGTAGAGTCAGATACATTAGATACATTTAAGCAACTCTTGGATAGGCACATGGATGACAGTTAAATGTAGGGTATGCAGGTTAGTTTGATCTTAGAGTAGGATAAAAGGTTGGCACAACATTGAGAGCCGAAGGGCCTGTACTGTGTTGTACTATTCTATGTTCTATGTTGCAGCGAGCGATAGGGTAGAGGAGTGAGTCTTGGTCAGATGCTCTTTGAAGAAGCAGTGAGGTCTTGTTGGACCAAATGGCCTGTTTCCACAGTGTAGGGAATCTATGACTTACTGCCGATCTCCTGCGTTTTGCCCTATTTCTTTGCACTCTCTTTCACTTCAAATAATCATCCAATGCTCTCTTGAATACCTCATTGGAACCTGCTTCCCCCATATTTCCAGGCACGGCATTCCAGATCCTAACTACTCAATGTGTGAAAAAGTCTTTTCTTACATCATGCTGGCTTATTTTTCATATCACATTAAAAAGGGACTTCTTAACGGCAATATTCAGGCCAGAGAGAAAATATAAGTTTTGTAATTCTTGGACAGTACTTGATTAGAATTGCATGACTTACTGAGAATTTTAAGATAAGAAATAGAATCAGGATTCAATCATTTGGACCTTGAGATTGTTTCACAATTCAATACATTCATTTCTGATCTTCTGCACAAACCCCACTTCCCTATTCAATTCCCTTACTGATGGACTCCTTTAGTCTCCAAAACTCTAATGATCCAGAGCTTATTCAGGAACAGATACTGATTGCCATAGAATGAAATAAGCATCAATAACTTGTCCCAAAATGTAGTTTGCCAATTCCTACAGTGTGGAGGCAGGCCATTTGACCCATCAAGTCCACAACAACCCTCCAAAGAGCATTGCACACCTTATACCTACAGTCCCACATTTCCCATGGCTAATCCATCTATCTTGCACAATTTAGACTAACCAATCCACCCAACCTGCATGCCTTTGGATTTTAGGAGGAATCCAAAGCACCCCATACAGCCACAGGGAGAATGTACAAACTCTACACAGGTAGTTGCCTGAGGGTGGAATTGAACCCTGGTCGCTGGCATTGTGAGGCAGCAGTGGTAATCACTAAGCCACCACGCCACCCCTTTAAAAGAGTGCTTGCAACAACCGTCATAACCTAAAATATCTGCAAGTATTTCACAGATGAACATATGTGCTGCAATCATTTTGGAAATGTGTGACACATTGCTATTAGAAAGCTCTCCAACCAGCCAACCTGCTTGAGTGACATTGATTGAGTAATACATATTAACTCAGACACTTGGAAGCAGTGTCTCCATTTTGAACAGCAGTATATAATCATTTATATCAACCTGAGAGGACTTACTTAAACTTTTATTCACCATGACTTAAAATGTCTACTTCCATGTTTCATCGCTGACTTCCAACTCTCTTTTCCAACTCTCTTGGTTTACTTCTTTCTGAACCTACTGCCACATTTAATCAATCAAGCACAGTGAGCATCAATAGTAAACAGACTGATATAATCAAAGACAGAACAATTGAACATTACAAAAGGTTATGGCTGACCACCCAAGATTTCTTTATGATGCCCAAGAGAACTAAAATAATGAATGGTCGTATCTCCTCATGCTTTGTCCCTAGTTTCTTCAAATCTGTTTTTGTAAACCATAATCAATTCTTCAAACTGCCTTTCCTCTTCAAAATTGTTGGGAATGTTGTTGTGCATCTTTCCCAGACGTTCCTGCTTTGGATCCTCCAACCAGGTTTATGCTCTCGCTCCAGTACTGAAATGGGTTTGTTAAATAAGTGACATTCTATGTGGCTGTGAGAGAGGGAAACATCATCTTTCATTTGATCACATTCTTCTCCTCTCGTAACGCTCCCCCAATGTCATCGTGGATAATCATCTGAAAATATAATATCATTCTTCACATTTTCTCCTCGTTTCACTTAGACCGAATTGTCTTCAACCCTTCACCACCATTAAGTTCTCACATGGCACGTTTGACTCCATGATAGCATCTGTGAATACCAGTATTCTGGGCTCTTGGAGAATCAAGGGACACAAGTCAAACTAGAAAGTGATGGTGAAACTCAGTAGGGTCTGCTAGTACCCCTGGTGAGAGAAATGGAGCTACAATTTGGGTGGCTCAGTGATTAGCACTGCTACCTCACAATACCAGAGTTCTGGGTTTGATTCTCGCCTCTGGTGACTATCTGTGTGGAGTTTGCACATTCTCCTTGTGTCTGTGTTGGTTTTGTCTGGATGCTCCAGTTTCTTCCCTCAGTCCAAAGGGGTGCAGGTTAGGTGAATTGGCCATGCTTGAGTTACTGGAGGCAGTCATGAGGTCACCTTGGAGCAGCTGAGCCAGTCGGGATACGTGAGTATACAGTTTCAATTTCTTTTCAGTTCCTAGAAGCTGTTGGAGAGGTCACCAGGTTACATATTTGGGTGGTCGCTTTATCTCCGAAACACTACCCAGATACTGTTTCCCACCCATCCTCCTCCTCCAAACAAACGAACGTTCTGTGCATCGGTTAGTCAGGTGACAAGTGTTTTCTTTCATAATTCATTTTTTTTTCAGGGGTCTATTTGGGAATTTAGAATAGTAGGAATGGAGATTAGGGCAGTTGAATGTTCCTCCTGCAGACTGTGGGAGGTGAGGGTCGCCTCTAATGTCCCTGCTGACTTCATTTGTAGGAAGTGCACCCAATGCCAGCTCCATGGGAACCATGTTAGGGAACTGGAGCTGGAGCTGGATGAACTTTGGATCCTTCAGGAGGGGGAAGGAGGTATTGAGAGGAGTTACAGGGAGGTAGTTACTCCACAGCCACGCGAAGAAGGTAGATGGGTTACCGTCAGGGGTAGGAAAGGGAATTGGTAGGCAGGGCAGGGATCTCCTGTGGTGGTTCCCCTTAACAGCAAGTATACCATTTTGGATAATGTTGGGAGGGGGTGGTAGCGACTTACCAGGGAAAACCAATGGGGCACAGGTCTCTGGCACAGAGTCTGTCCCTGTTGCTCAGAGGGGAAGAGGAAGAAGAGCAGAACTTTAGTCATTGGGGACTCCATAGCTGGGGGACAGATAGGAGGTTTTGTGGGAATGAGAGAGACTCACGGTTGGTGTGTTGCCTCCCGGGTGCCAGGATTTTTGATGTCTCCAATCAGGTTTTCAGGATCCTTGAGAGGAAGGGGGAGCAGCCCCAAGTTGTGGTCCACATGGGCACCAATGACATAGGTCAGAAGAAAGGTGGGATCAAAGGCAGAAATTCAGGGAGCTAGGATGGAAGCTTAAAGCTAGAACAAACAAAGATGTTATCTCTTGTTTGTTGCCCGTGCCACGTGCTCGTGAAGTGAGGAACATGGAGAGAGTGGAACTGAATACATGGCTGCAGGGATGGTGCAGGAGGGAGGATATTGGATTCTTGGATAATTGGAGCTCTTTCTACTGAAGGTGGGACCTCTACAAATGGGATGGTCTTCACCTGAACCAGAGGGGTACGAATATCCTGGGGAGGAGATTTGTTAATGCTCATTGGGGGGATTTAAACTAATGCAGCAGGGAGACGGGAACCTGAATTGTGGTTCCAGTGTACAGGAAGTTGAGGGTAGTGAGTCAGGGATAGGTTCACAAGGTCGCGAGAGGGCACCAGCAATCTGAAGAAGGGCCTGTGCCCGAAACGTCGAATCTCCTGTTCCCTTGATGCTGCCTGACCTGCTGTGCTGTTCCAGCAATAAAATTTCAACACCAGCAATCAGGATCTTGGTTTGAAATGTGTGTATTTCCGGAGCACCTGGAATAAGGTGGGTGAACTTGCAGCATGGGTTGATACCTGGGATTTCGCTGTTGTGGCCATTTCAGAGACATGGCTAGAACAGGAACAGAAATGGTTGTTGCAGATTCCAGGATTTAGATGTTTCAGCAAGAACAGAGAAGATGGTGAAAGAGGAGTGGGGTGTGGCATTGTTAATCAAGAGTAGTATTACAGCAGCTGAGATAACGTTTGAGGTCTTATCCACTGAGGTAGTTTGGGCTGAGGTTAGAAACAGGAAAGGAGAGGTCACACCATTGGGGGTTTTCTCTCTGTCTCCAAATTTTTCCAGGGATGTAGAGGAAAGGATAACAAAGATGATTCTCGATAGGAGCAAGAGTAATAGGGTAGTCATTTTGGGGGACTTTAACTTACCCAATCTTGACTGGGACTACTATAGTTCAAGTAATTTAGGTGGGTCAGTTTATATCCAATGTGTGCAGGAGGGTTTTCTGACACAGTCTGTATCCAGGCCAACAAAGGGCAATGCTATCTTGGATTTGGTACTGGGGAATGAACCCGGCCGGGTGTTAGATTTGGAGGTAGGTGAGCACTTTGGCAATAGTGACCATAATTCAGTTATGTTGACAATAGCAATGGGCAAGGATAGGTATATACTGCAGGGAAAGAGGTGTAACTGGGGGAAAGACAATTATGATGTGATTAGGCAAGATTTAAGATGCATAGGATGGGGAAGGAAACTGCAGGGTGGACACTTGAAATGTGGAGCTACTGCGGGTCCTGGATAAGTATATACCTATCAGGCAGGGAGGTAGTTGTCGAGAGAGGGAGCCACGGTTTACTAAAGAAGGTGAAGCTCATGTAAAGAGGAAGAAGGCGGCATATGTGAGGACGAGGCGTGAAGGCTCAATTAAAGGGCTTGAGAGTTAAAATTGTTCAAAAAAGATCTAAAGAGAGGGCTAAGAAGAGTCAGGAGGGCACATGAGAAGTTATTGGTGGATAGGATCAAGGAAAAACCTCAAGCTTCTATAGGTATATTAGGAATAAAAGAATGACCAGAGTAAGATTAGGACCAATCAAAGATAGTAGTGGGAAGTTGTGTGTGGAATCTTAGGACATAGGGGTAGCGCTTAATGAATACTTTTCATCAGTACTCACATTGGAAACAGGCAATGTTAGTGAGAATACAGAGATACAGACGACAAGATTAGATGGGATTGAGGATGACAAAGAGGAGTTTTTAGCAATTTTGGAAGATCTCAAAATAGATAAGACCCTGGGGCCAGGTGGAATTTATCCTCTGATTCTCTGGGAAGCCAGGGGAGAGATTGCAGAGCTTTTGGCTTCGATCTTTGTGTCATCATTGTCGACAGGAGTCATGCTAGAAAACTGGAGGATAGCAAATGTTGTTCCCTTATTTAAGAAGGGGAGTGGGGAAAACCCTGGTAATTATAGGCCAGTGAGACTTACTTTGGTTGTGGATAGGGTATTGGAAAAGGTTATAAGGGATAGGATTTATCATCATCTGGAAAGAAATACATTGATTATGAATAGTCAACATAGTTTTGTGAAGGGTAGGTTATGTCTCATTAACCTTATTGACTTCTGCGAGGAAATGCCAAGACAGGTATATGAAGGTAAGGCAGTTGATGTGGTGTATATGGACTTCAGTAAGGCATTTGGTAAGGTTCCACACGGTAGGCTGTTGCACAAGATACAGAGTTTCAAGACTGAAGGTGATTTAGTGGTTTGGATCAGAAATTGGTGAGCTGAAGGAAGACAGAGGGTGGTGGGTGATGGAAATGTTCATTCTGGACCTCAGTTACTAGTGCTGTGCCACAAGGATCTGTTTTGGGGCCACTGTTGTTCGCCATTTTTATAAATGATCTGGAGGTGTGCGTGGATGGATGGGTTAGTAAATTTGACACTAAGATAGGCAGAGTTGTGGTTAGTGCCGAAAGATGTTGTGGGTTACAGAGGGTCATAGATAAGATATAGAGCTGGGCTGAGAATTGGCAAATGGAGTTTAATGTGGAAAAGTGTGAGATAGTTCACTTCGGAAGAAGTAACAGGAATGCAGAGTATTGGGCTAATGGTCAAATTCATGGCAGTGCAGTTGAATAGAGAGATCTGAGTGTCCTGGCGCATAAATCCCTGAAAGTTGCAACCCAAATTGATAGGGTTGTTAAGAAGGCATATGGTGTGTTGGCGTTTATTGGCAAGGGGATTGAGTATCTGAACCATGATGTCATGCTTCAGCTGTACAAGACACTGGTAAGGCCGCATCTGGAGTATTGCATGGAGTTCTGGTCACCGCATTATAGGAAGGATGTGGAAGCTTTGGAAAGGGTTCAGAGAGATTTACTAGGATGTTGCCTGGTATGGAAGGAAGGTCTTTTGAGGAAAGGCTGAGGGAACTGAAGCTGTTTTTGTTGGAGATAAGAAGGTTCAGAAGTGACTTAATCAAGACATATAAGACAATCAAAGGGTTAGGTAGAGTGGACAGTGAGAGCTTTTTTCCTCGGATGGTGAAGGCTAACATGAGGGGGCATAGCCTTAAATTGAAGGGTGATAGATTTAGGACAGATATTAGGGGTAGTTTCTTCGCTCAGAAAGTAGTAGGGGCATGGAAAGGCCTGCCTGCAATAGTAGTAGACTCACTGACTTTAAGGGCATTTAAATAGGCATTGGAATACATATGGATAATAATGGAACAGTATAGGTTAGATGGGCATCAGATTAATTTCACAACTCTGCGCAACATCGAGGGCCGAAGGGCCTGTACTGTGCTGCAACGTTCTATGTTCTATTAGTCAGGGGAAATGTAGAGTAATTGAGATAGGGGAATGGGTCTGGGCGGGATACTGTTCGGAGGGTCGGTGTGGACTTGTTGGGTCAAATGGCCTGTTTCCTCACCGTGGGGATTCTATGATTTCGAGTTCAATGTCGAAGTGTAAGATTTTGAAACTTGTGGTTATTGAAGTACAACTAAAATCTATTTTTCGTCAATGTAGTGGACTCAAGAGGTTAATTCTGTTTCTCTCCCAATGGATTGTGCCAGACCTATTGAGTTTCTCCAATATTTTCTGCATTTGTTTTTGATTTCCAATGTCTGCAGTATTTTGCTTTTATTTATGGGATAAGAGGACTGGGCAGGAAAGTCGAGTTAAAGTCAAAGACAGGCAGGATCATATTAAATAATGGAGCAGATATGAGAAATGGTGTGGTCTACTGCTGCTCCTATTCCTGACATTTTTATCCTGACATTTAGTCTCCACCACAGAATTGGTATCCTAGCTACCAAACTTTTAGTTCTGCAATTCTGGACATTTTAGTTCCCTGTTGTCTAAGATCTTGTAACTAAAGATCCTGTACCTCATATATTTGTACCTA
>NC_057724.1:73060169-73098126 GCF_004010195.1 Chiloscyllium plagiosum | reverse complement strand
TCCAGCATCTGCAGTCCTCACTTTCTCCTAAGGATAAGCGAAGTCTAGTATAAAAGGGAATATATGTGAAAGTTATTCAGGCACACCTTACATGAGGTGCTTTGCCAAATGTATTGGGTTGACCCTGCAGAGTCCGAAATAAACCTTTTTTTTGCTCTTGCTAGCTTTTGAGTCGAATCGATTTAATTTCCATGACAGTAAACTTGGGGGTTCGTCTGGGATCCCGTGTCTGAGGAAGGTTCTGAGGATTCTCAAGAGGGGTATGCGCCAGTGCCTTGAAGAACTTTCACTTCATCTCAAGCGCTAAATTGGCCCCTTTGCATGAGAGGACTGGGAATCTGTGGATCGCTCCAGTGCTGGGGTCCGAACCGAATAGGGTCGAGGTAAGAGTTGTGGCTTATGTAATCCTACATAGAGACACATTTTAATAGAATAAATAAATCAGGAAAAGAGTCCAGTGAACTCTATTGTGGTATTCGAGTAAAACTCAAGGGAAGGGATTGTCATCTCTAGAGTGCTTAAGAGACAGCAACATTAAGGGTGGTTTTAGACTTGGAACCACCACTGGCTGAGTTGGACTCACCAAAGACATACCAGGTACATGGTTTCTTGGTTTACGAAAACCAAGGCATTGAGGCGAATGCGCCCAATGTGAGAGGGGACCTCCGGAGGTAAAAGCAAGTCAAAGGGAAAAGATAACGGTATCGTGAGAGAGAAAGAGAGCTGAACACTTTTCCAGTAACACTGAAAATGGACTCCAGCAAGAGCAAACAAAGAGAGGGTCCACAGAGGACTTGGAACAGCCAACCAAAAATACAATACATGCTAAATAATTACAGCCCAGAGTCTGTAAAGCAGTTAGAATTGTGGATCAAGGAATGTGGTTTTCTGGAGGGAGGAAGTTTTACTAAAAGGCAGTTGGAAATACTGAGGTCACAGTTGGAGGAGAGAGAGAAGGAAAAACAAAAGGGAAAAATAGAATCTGTGAATTTGAGTGCTTACAACATGTGGAAGGCTGAGGCGGATATCAGGAAAAGGAAATCTCAAGTAAAAGATAGATCAAATACTTGTACAAACACCAGCGCACATACAGACGCGCACGGAAAACTGACTAACGAAGCTGTATAGTGTCTTAAGTCTGTTTCAGATCCTGACCTTGATGACTGCCGTCTCAGGAAAAGGAAATCTCAAGTAAAAGATAGATCAAATACTTGTACAAACACCCGCGCACATGCAGACGCGCACAGAAAACAGCCTAACGAAGCTGTACAGTGTCTTAAGTCTGTTTCAGATCCTGACCTTGATGACTGCCGTCCGAGACCTACAGCCCCCCCACGAGATCTGCCTGGAGAAGGTTCCAAGTCAGCAGCCACTGCCTCAGGGTCTGCTGGATCACCAGTAGCACTTTGTATGCACGACCAATTGAAGCAAGAAGCTCAAGAGAAGGATGGCCACTCCAAGGCAGAAGGGTATCCAGGGCCTGTTCATAATCACCCCATAACGGGTGATGAGTCAGACGGTGAGAGTACTGCCATACGATCACCTAACCAGGTAGTTCTGCAAGCCCCAATGGTTGAAGTTGCAGGTCCAGAAGGACACCCGATGTTTGTCCAACGGCCACCGACCATGAAGGATCTGGAAAGTGCCTATGGGCAGTTGCCTGACCCACACGAGGTTGGAGGTAATAAGTTCACCGGAGAAGTGACAACATTCTGTTTCGAGTTCCGTTCCACATCACATGAGATGAGACGTCTCCTGGGATGAAAACTGGGTGCCAATGTCACCAAAATTAAGTATAACTGGCTAGCCGTAAACGTCCATGCCAGAGCAGCCAACCTGCAAGCAGAGGAGAACAGAGACTTGGATGCTTTTGTTGCAGCGCTGGCAGCCGCCTGTAGGGAGGCTTTCCCAGTGCGAATGGACATGACCAAAATTACAATGTGCAAGCAACAAGAAGGTGAGACAGTGTCCCAGTCTCTTACGCGCCTCACTGAAGCCCATAATGCCCATCGTGGACTGACACCACCCGAGGACATAACCGGGGGCAGATATCACGCCGTATGAGGCGCACCTGAGTAACAGCTTCATCAATGGAATGAAGGATGAAATAGCAAAAAAGGCAAAACCACATGTATTACCTGGGACACTGAGATGCTGAATTTGATAGAATAACACACGATACATGCTGAAAAACTGCTGGCCCAAGAGAAGGCTAAGCGGAAACTAAAGATGGAACAGCAAGCACATAAAACTCAGCTTACCATGACGCAAATCGTCGCCCAGCCATTGGAGGGAGGTGCTGTGGGAAAGTGAGAGAGGCAGAGATGGAAGTCGCGGAAGAGGAAGAGGTCGTGGAAGAGAGGCTGGCAGAGGTAGATCTGGCGGGTTCTTTGTGTAGCAATGGACCACTGGGCGAGGCAGTGCCCGCACAGACAGTCCCAATCGGTCCTGGAGGCTGGACAGCAGGGTGACTGATGGGGGAAGGCTGAGGTGGAGGTGGGCAGCTCGCAAGGTACAGGTAAGCCTCTTTCCCTTATGCTTGGCAACAAAGACTCACTTATGCTAATCTCTTCTACTAAACTTACGGGCACTGAGACATATCCCACCTCCATATTGAGCGCTGAGATTGTGAAGCGTGGACTATATGTTCAATATCACAATGATGCGTATAAGTCAATGCCTACCTCTATGTTATATGCGGAAGGTACACCAGTTACCTTTTTGGTAGATACAGGGGCAACATATTCAGTCCTTAAATCAAGCCAGTTCAGAGAGTCAACACCAATAAACATGAGTGGAAGGTTCCTGAACTCAATGGGTGCATCAGCAGTCATGATACGAGAGAGATCTAGCGCACCCCTGTTGTGCGAAACCAGGAATGGGGAAACATTCCAACTCTCATTTCTGTTATCGGAATTCTGTCCTTTAACTCTGATGGCTCGGGATCTCAGAGTGAGACTGGGGTTGGATTTGCTCAGTATTCCGACGGGCTTGCAGGTAATACAAAAAGATTTACCAGTGCAGGCTTAAAATACCACCCACGAGCCCTGATGTATGTCTGTGAGTGGCGAGTAAGCTAGAGAGCAATAAGTTCAGTGAGCAATTCACTCGGCCTGGAAGCAAGTAACTATGTTAATTCTATTAACACGGATTTTCTTGCTGGGGATATGCTGCACTGCACAGCGCTACACACATACACCACAATGGCCCTGACGAACCATATGAGAAGGATTGGTTCAGGAGATTGGTTAAACCGGATCAGCTTTTATTGTGTGAATTTTATTGGAATGATCACAGATGTGCAGTCAGTGTGAACTTATCGAAAGTATCTGTGACAGCACGCAGACCCTATCTTTTTGGTGTAGAAGGCTCTTTTCCTCACGTGTCACTGGCTAAGGCATCCAGCGACAGGTGGCAGGATTTGGGACCATGGGTACTGAAGGCGCAAAAAACAAAAGACTGGGTCTTCAGGGACGATGTGGGTATCTGGTACAATGCAGATATGTGGACATATAGGAAGAAATTAAATTGGCTAACTCGGGCAGGTAGGGCAGTCCAGGTAACCCCCGCTAGCCCTGAAGAGCCTTGGAGGGTAGCCTGGTGTTTTCCTATGATAGAAGTCACGGATCCAAGATTATAAACCGTCCCTACTGAGTTGTGGGCAAAAGGCAAACACGATGTGGGGCTCATACGAGGTTGTGAACCCATAAGAATAACCCCGAAGTCTGAGAATTGTCCTTGCAGAACACAATACATTAAAACCAGAGGCTATAGAAGGAATTAGATTAGATTCCCTACAGTATGGAAACAGGCCTTTCGGCCCAACCAATCCATACTGACCCTCCGAAGAGTAACCCCCTCAGACCCATTTCCCTCTGACTAATGCAGCTAACACTACAGGCAATTTAGCATAGCCAATTCACCTGACCTACACATCTCTGTGAGAGTGGGAGGAAACTGGAGCACCCAGAGGAAACCCAAGCAGACACAGGGAGAATGTGCAAACTCCACACAGACAGTCGCCCGAGGCTAGAATTGAACCTAGGACCCTACTGCTGTGAGGCAGCATTGCTAACCACTGAGCCACCGTGCCACCCAGTCTTTGAATCCCTCCTAAAGGCTGGGGTGATAATCCCCTGTGAAAACTCACCAGTGAGAACCCCCATTTTTCCGGTCAAAAAGGCAACCATTCCCGGTGAACCGGAGGAATGGAGGTTTGTTCAAAACCTGCAGGCAATCAATAACTCTGTTGTTCCGCATGCCCCAAATGTTCCCAACCCCTGTACTATATTGGCTAAAATTCCACCAGACAGTAAATGGTTCTCTGTTGTGGATTTAGTAAATGCCTTCTTTAGTGTTACCGGTGCACCCAGATAGTCAATTCTGGTTTGCTTTCTCACTCAAAGGGAAATCATATACCTTCACACGACTTTATCAAGGTTACTGTGAGTCCCCCACCATATATAATGAGGCTCTACGCAGGAGTCTGGAGACTCTTGTTCTAATCTCAGGGTCAGCGCTTCAGGAGCATGTAGATGATTGCTTAATAGCAGCATCAACAGAGGAACAATGTGGGAGAGATACCCTTGCGTTGCTCTGCCATCTAGCAAGGGAAGGGCACAAAGCTAGTCTCACAAAACTACAATTTGTGCAACAACAGGTGAAGTTCTTAGGTCATTTAATATCTGAACAAGGGAAGGCCATTGGTCAAGACAGAGTTCAAGCAATCCAGCAAATTCTGAAGCTTCACACGAAAAACAATTGCTATCCTTTTTGGGCATGTGCTCCTACTGTAGAATGTTTACCCCACATTCCCACAACCCTTGAGGTGCCCCTAAGTGACATAGCCCATGGCAAAGGGGTTGCAGAGCCAGAGTCCGTTGCAGTGGACCCCCAGAGGCCAAGGGTGCCTTTGTTGAATTGAAAAAGGCCCTCCAAACACTGGGCATTCTGAATCCAAACAAGTTGTTTGTACAAACGGTAGATGAGAAGTGTGGATGCATGACATCTGTTCTGCTGTAGGATCATGGGAGAAGATTGAGGCCGGTAGCTTATTTTTCGGCTAAACTAGACCCCTTAGCGGCAGGATTGCCTAAATGTTTGAGAGCCATGGCCGCAGCTGACAAGGCTGTTGTAGCGTCCAGGGATATAGTCGGCTATGGTGAATTAACTGATCCCACATGCAGTACCCTTACCGCTTTCCAAGCAAAGGACTGCACACATGTCAGCAGCACGTTGGCTCAGATACAGTACTGTGTTATTGGAGATGCCTAACATTACAATTAAGCGATGTAATGTCCTTAACTCTGCTAGCCCTCTCCCCACGGAAGGAGATGGAGACCCACATGACTGTGTTGCTGTAATGAATGAAATTTGCAGCCCTAGACCAGACTTGCAGGATTCACCACTTCAGAATCTGGATATGGAGTTTTTTGTGGACTGGTCCGCATTCAGGAACAAGGAGACAGGCCAAAATTGTGTTGGGTATGCTGTAGTGACTACCTACCAGATAGTCAAAGCGGGATCACTCCCTTCTCATCTGTCAGCGCAAGCAGCGGAGCTGATTGCCTTGACTGAGGCCTGTAAATTGGCTGAGGGAAGGACAGCGAATATTTACACCGATAGCAGATAAGCATTCGGGGTTGTACATGATTTTGGAACCGTGTGGAAACACAGCGGCTTCTTGACCTCCACCGGAAAGCCCATCACACACCGTGGCCTGATTTCTGACCTCCTGGAAGCGGTCCTGTTCCCGAAATCAATCGCTGTGTATAAATGTGAAGCCCACACAAAAAATAGTGATTCAGTTTCTCAAGGCAATGCAAAGGCGGATGTAGCAGCAAGGACAGCAGCCCAGCAGTCGCCAAGTGATCAGTTTTACATGTGTATGACAAAAATTTGTACCCCAACAGCAGACGTACGGGAGTTACAGTCACAGGTCACGCTAGAGGAAAAGCGTGAGTGGACAAGGGCAGGGTGCAGCATGAGGGAAGGGGGTGTGGTGTGGCCCCAATGATAAACCCTGTCTACCGCGATCATTATTCCCATTCTATGCCAAACTGACACACGGTAAGGACCATGTGTCAAAAGGGGGAATGTACGACAGTATTTAAACACACTGGTACACTAAGGTATTTACTCATTACTCCCAGAAATATTGTGAAGGTTGTGTTATCTGTGACACTAATAATGTGGGGAGGGGAATACAGATAAGTCAGGCAGCACACCCCCAATCCCAAAAACCCTTTGAATATTTACAGGTGGATTTTATTGGACTAACGCCCAGCAAAGGGAAAAGGTATTTTCTGGTAATAGTTGATATGTTTTCCAAATGGCTGGAAGCATTCCCCACGGCTAAACGGGATGCCAGTACAGTGGCCAAGGCTCGGCTAACTGAGATAATCCCGAGATAGGGCATCCCTGAAAGGCTTAGTACAACAACGGGACATCTGCCCTACAGCAAATCAATGATTACTTAGAAATAAACATGAGACAACACTGTGCCTACCACCCAGCGAGCGGTGGGGCAGTGGAAAGAGAGAATGCTACCCTAAAAAATAAATTGACAAAATGTTGTGAGGAACTAGGGGTGACATGGACAAAGGCACTTCCGATTGTGCTAATGTACATGAGATCTAGGAGGAGAGGAAGGGCCAATCTTAGCCCGTTTGAGATTTTGTTTGGTAGACCGCCCTACACAGGAATTGGCCCAGGAACTAAGTTAAGACAGATAACAGGCCACTGTGAGGATGAGATGTTGTGTTACTGTATAAAATTCTCTACACTTTTGACTCAAATACAGATCCAAGTGAAGGCACCACTACCCCAACCAGCAGAAGGGAAGCTACACGATCTAGAACCTGGAGACTGGATAGTGGTGAAAGACTGCAGGAGGAAAAGCTGGAAGGCAAAGTGGTGGCTAGGGCTGTTTCAAGTGCTCCTCACAACACAGACAGCTGTTAAGATCGCCAAAAGAGCCACGCGGATACATGCCAGCCATTGCAAACATGTAGCTGGGCCTGAGGAGATATCGGACGACATTGGAACAAAAACGTGCAAGTAATGAAACTCCGAAAACCAGATTGGACTTATATACATAGGGATTGTAAGGTTGTGAGATACCTCATATAAATATGGTGCTGCCCCAGCACGGTGGCACAGTGGTTAGCACTGTTGCCTCACAGCGCCAGAGACCTGGTTTCAATTCTTGCCTCAGGCGACTGACTGTGTGGAGTTTGCACATTCTCCCTGTGTCTGTGTGGGTTTCCGGTTTCCTCCCACAGTCCAAAAATGTGCAGGTTAGGTGGATTGGCCACGCTAAATTGCCCCTTGTGTTAGGTACAGGGTTAAACATAGGAGAATGGGTCTGGGTAAGTGTGCTTTGGTGGGTTGGTGTGGACTTGTTGGACCGAAGGGCCTGTTTCCACACTGTAAGTAATCTAAGCTAATCGCACTGTTAGCAACCGCCCTGGCAGGACAATGTGTAATGGCAGGGGTGTCTGGGATACAGCCGCAGATGGTAATCTTAACTGAGGATGCTAAGGGGACCTTTACATGTGACCCATGGCCGGTTAGTAACCAGGATGACTATAAAGGAGAATAAGGGGAACTATGGAACTCTGAGGGAGGAGCTGGCCAAAGTTCAATGGTGCAATGCCCTAGCAGGGATGGCAGTGGAACAACAATGGCAGGTATTTCTGGGTATAATGCAGAAGGTGCAGGATCAGTTCATTCCAAAAAGGAAGAAAGATCCTAAGGGGAGGCAGGGGTGGCCGTGGCTGACGAGGGAAGTTAAGGACCATATAAAGACAAAAGGGAAAAAAGTATAACATAGCAAAGATGCGTGGGAAATCGGAGGACTGTGAAGCTTTTAAAGAACAACAGAGGGTAACTAAAACGGAAATACGCAAAGAAAAAATAAGGTACGAAGGTAAACTGGCCTAAAATATAAAGGAGGATAGTAAAGGCTTTTTTAGGTATGTGAAAAGAAAAAAAATGGTTCAGACTAAAATTGGGCCCTTGAAAACAGAAACGGGTGAATATATTACGGGGAACAAAGAAATGGTAGAAGAGTTGAATTGGTACTTTAGATCTGTCTTCACTGGGGAAGACACGAGCAATCTCCCAGATGTAATAGTGGCCGAAGGACCTGAATGAAAGGGAATTTATATTAGGCAGGAAATGGTGTTGGAGAGACTGTTAGGTCTGAAGGTTGATAAGTCCCCGGGGTCTGATGGTCTACATCCCAGGGTACTGAAGGAGGTGGCTCGAGAAATCGTGGAGGCATTGGTGATTATTTTCCAATGTTCTATAGATTCAGGATCAGTTCCTGCAGATTGGAGGGTGGCTAATGTTGTCCCACTTTTTAGGAAAGAAGAGAGAGAGAAAGCAGGGAATTATAGACCAGTTAGTTTGACCTCAGTGGTGGGAAAGATGCTGGAGTCAATTATAAAGGACGAAATTACGACACATCTGGATAGCAGTAACAGGATAGGCCAGAGTCAGCATGGATTTATGAAGGGGAAATCATGCTTGACTAATCTTCTTGAATTTTTTGAGGATGTAACTCTGAAGATGGACAAGGGAGATCCAGTGGATGTAGTATACCTGGACTTTCAGAAAGGCTTTGATAAAGTCCCACATAGGAGATTAGTGAGCAAAATTAGGGCACATGGTATTAGGGGCAAAATACTGACATGGATTGAAAATTGGTTGGCTGACAGGAAACAAAGAGTAGTGATAAATGGCTTCCTTTCAGAATGGCAGGCGGTGACCAGTGGTGTGCCGCAGGGATCAGTGCTGGGACCGCAGCTTTTTACAATGTACATTAATGATATAGATGAAGGTATTAAAAGTAATATTAGCAAATTTCCTGATGACACAAAGCTGGGTGGCGGGGTGAAATGTGAGGAGAATGTTAGGAGATTACAGGGTGGCCTGGACAGGCTAGGTGAGTGGATGGATGCATGGCAGATGCAGTTTAATGTAGATAAATGTGTGGTTATCCACTTTGGTGGCAAGAACAGGAAGGCAGATTACTACCTAAATGGAGTCAAGTTAGGTAAAGGGGCAGTACAAAGAGATCTGGGTGTTCTTCAAAGACTGCAGGGATTGTAAGGTTGCTAGATGCCTCATATAAATATGGGGCTGCCCTAGCACAGTGGCACAGTGGTTAGCACTGTTGCCTCACAGTGCCTGTGACCCGGGTTCAATTCTTGCCTCAGGCGGCTCTCTGTGTGGAGTTTGCACATTCTCCCTGTGTCTGTGTGGGTTTTCTCTGGATGCTCCAGTTTCCTCCCACAGTCCAAAGACGTGCAGTTTAGGTGAATTGGCCATGCTAAATTGCCCCTTGTGTTAGGTGCATTAGTCTGGAGTAAAAATAGAGTAGGGGAATGTGTCTGGGTGGCATGCTCTTCGGAGGGTGAGTGTGGACTTGTTGGACCAAAGGGCCTGTTTCCATACTGTAGGGAATCTATTCTAATCTAATATCTCTGTTCTTGGTTACCTTTGGCACATGTGCCACAATAGTTTGCACTGTCTGCCCTGAGTTTCATTTTGTAATAATTTATGACGACAATCATTTGAGCACCTTCCCTTTTCAAACGCTAGCCTGTTTTTAAGAAAGGCAGGCCCGGCAATACCACATGGTCTCCAACTGTGGCTGCTAGGCAGGCCCGCTATCATTCAAGAGCAGTCAACAGCACATCAACTATTTGGCCAATGCTACAAGTAGTCGGACAAGGTAGTTCATGAAGGTTGATTTGCCTAACTCTACATGAAAGGGTCATCACCCCGACCTCTTCTCAAAAACCAAGGCTAACCAACATTTAGCTTTAATTATGTTTTTGAGCCTTTAATCATAGAATCATAGAGTGTGGAAGCAGGCAATTCGGCCCATCAAGTCCACACTGAGCCTCCAAATAGCCTCCCTTCTGGTAGATAGCCCATTTTCACACATCACACACTTCAACATCACGGTATGATGCTTGCTTTCTCTGATCTATCACCTTTATCCCCACCCCCATTCACCTATTGTACTCTTTGCTACCTTTCCCCACCGTCTTCCCTGACCTATCACCTCCATCCCCACCCCCACTCACATTGTACTCTATGCTACTTTCTCCCCACTCCCACCCTCCTCTCATTTATCTCTCCACCCTGCAGGCACTCGGCTTGTATTCCCG
The DNA here is from genome assembly GCF_004010195.1 of Chiloscyllium plagiosum. Classification (NCBI taxonomy): domain Eukaryota; kingdom Metazoa; phylum Chordata; class Chondrichthyes; order Orectolobiformes; family Hemiscylliidae; genus Chiloscyllium; species Chiloscyllium plagiosum. The sequence goes on along the minus strand of NC_057724.1, from coordinate 73,087,942 downwards.
ACAAAGGGCTTTTGCCCGAAATGTCGATTTCCTGATCCTCAGATGCTGCCTGAACTGCTGTGCTTTTTCAGCACCACTCTAGTCTAGAATTTGGTTTCCAGCATCTGCAGCCCTTGTTTTTACCCACCACTTAATTGAACCAATTTAAATTATGCCCCTGGATCCTAAAACCCAATCAAATTTGAATTTTACTGTTTTGACAACATTGAACCAATGAGAAAATCCAATGTTTGGAGCATAAAAGAAGCTGGCATTTTAGAGAGTTAGCCAGAGAGGGATCACCAGCTGCCATTGAGAGACTGGTTGAACATCACTCTCTGTTAAAGGTCCATTTTCATTTGAAACATCTTTGCATCAGAAGACCAAAGATGACACAGGAAGATCTACAAACAGAGGATGACCGACAACGGAGATGACAGCCGCTTTCTGGCTTTGAAAGTTAAGTTGCTGTAAATGTAATTGGGTTTTTATTGGATCAGTATATTGTTATAGAGTGGGAGGTAAATAACAAACCTTTCAGAAAAAGGAGGCTTGAAGTTATAAATAATTGTTGTTTAATGTTCACTTTTAGAGTTAAAGAATAAATTGATATTTTTCTTTTAAATAGTGGAATTTGGGTAGTTTTCTGTCACTCATACTTCAACAGATTACGAGGCAAGGTGAGCTTTTCTGTGTGTTTGGTTGAATTAGCAGAAGGGTTCACCGCCCTGTCATAACAAAAGGTAAACGTAAGGTGTTGAATTCCAAATGCAATTTGATTGGACAAACTACTAGATTTAAAGCAAATCACACCTTCTTTGTCCATTACTGTTAAAATACAACATAAAGAAGAAGAAATTGGAATAACTTAATCATACTGGAAAATTTAACAGAACAATAGGTACAGTAACTATTACTAATTAACTGTGCCAATTTAGTAACATTCCATAAACATTCCCCTTGACAAAGTCAAATTCAGTAAAAACAGATTATCTCTCATGCAGATGATTCTGAGAGAGAGCAAGAACTCCAGTTTTCAGCTTTGGACAAGAGAGATGTAGCAGCTTTTCTAGAACCCGGGTCTCTAGCGCTGTGAGGCAGCAGTGCTAACCACTGTGCCATCGTGCCGCCCAGATGTAGCAGCTTTTCAAAACCCCAGCAGCTTCTGCTGAAAGCTAAATGAAACATCCTGGTTTTGCAGGAGTTTGACCTCAAGCATTCAAGCTGCTTCTATTGTTCCACTGTTTAAAAAAAAAATAAGGCCTCACGAAATGTTTACTCTAATGGTTCTGGTAAACTGCTTGGTATTCTGCCTTAAAACCTCTCTTCAACAACAACCAGGACATAAAAAATCTCTTAAAGCCACAACATCACCACTCTCTATTAGAACACAGACGCAGACTGACTGCCTGACTTTATTCCTGGATGTTTCACTCTATGTCCCCCAGCTCGACTTATTAGTCAAAACACAATATTTTCCCTCTTGATCATATTTTAATGCTCTAAGGTGAAGTGTGAAAAATCTAATTAATATCTGTGTGAACAAACAAAGCTCCAGACTTCTCCATTCCACTCACTAGAATAAAGCTAAACTATGGGGCAAATTTTCTGCAGCCAGACAGACATATTCCAATGTAGTTTGGAGTTGTGCTTGAGGGTTCTCCAAAATTCCCATTGTTCCATATTTCAAAGGATATTACAGGAAGCAAAGCGGGAATAAATGGGTGGTTTTCTAGTTGGAGATCAGTGGCCAGCGGTATGCCTCAGGGATCAGTGTTGGGAGTGTAATTGTTTCCAATGTACAAAGATGATTTGGAGCAGGGGACCAAGCGTAGTGTGTCAACGTTTGCAGATGACAGTAAAATGAGCAGTAGAGCAAAGTGTGCAGAGGACATTGAATGTCTGCAGAGGGATATAGATAAGTTAAGTGATGGACAAAGATCTGGCAGATGGAATGCAATGTTGGTAAATGTGAGGTCGTCCGCTTTGGTAGGAATAATAGCAAAATGGACGATCATTTAACTGATGAAAAAATGCAGCATGCTGCTGTGCAGAGGACCCTGGGTGTCCTTGTGCATGAATCACAAAATGTTGGTTTACAGGTGCAGCAGGTAATTAAGAAGGCAAATGGAACACTGTCCTTCATTGCTGGAAGAATAGAGTTTGAAAACAGGGAGGTTATGCTGCAGCTGTACAGGGTGCTGGTGAGGCCACACCTGGTGTACTGTGTATAGTTTTGGTCTCCTTTCTTGAGAAAGGATGTACTGGCCCTGGATGGAGCGCAGAGGAGGTTCAAGGGTTGATTCTGGAGTTGAGAGGGTTGGCTTTCAGGAGAGATTGAGTCGACTGGGACTATACTTATTGGAATTTCAAACTTATAGAAACATATAAAATTATGAATGGAATAGATAAGATAGAAGCAGGGAGGTTGTTTCCACTAGTGGGTGAAAGTAGAGCTAGGGGGCATAGCCTCAAATTAAGGTGGAGCAGATTTAGGACTGAGCTGAGGAGGACGTTTTTCATCCAAAGAGTTGTGAATCTGTGGGATTCCCTGCCCAGTGAAGCAGTTGCTTCCTCGTTGAACATTAAGACAAAGATAGATAGATTTTTTGAACAGGAAAGGAATTAAGAGTTATGTTGATTTTGTTGAATGGTGGAGCAGGCTCAAAGTGTCAGATGGCGTACTGCTCCTATTTCTTATAAATTTAACATTCCTCTGGCCGATTCCTCTACATCTGGAACATTCCAAAGGCCGCCTTAAAACTGGAAACTTCAGGTGGTTCCAATGAAATATAGTTAAACAGTTACTCAAGAAAAGTTAGACTATTATGCACAAAGTCTAACTCCCAACTAAATATTCAAGTGATTCCCATGCTTATTTTACACATTTACAACTACCCCACATCCAGACTCTTCCACAGCCAGAGCCCAATCTGACACTGTCAGGTACCTGAAACATCAGCAAATGGCCGGGAACATCCCCCAGGATCTGACACCTTCTCACGACTTAACACTTTGCCCTGTGATACAATATGCCCACCATTGGGAGCTCCAACCCACCTGCCCCAGGACTTGACAACCTTCACCCTGCCAGAGGTCCACACCTTGCCCCTGTCGCTATCCCCAAGCCCACCATCCCCCAACTGGACTGACTGCTGAACACCTTCCCTACTGTTGTCACCACTGAACCCAAACTCCACATACCCCTCCCCAGTCCTGACACCAGATCTCCCCACCCTATGATGGACCCAATTTCTCCAGCCCACTGCAGCCTACTCTGAACACTTACCTGCACCACCCCCTGAGCAGAACCTCCTCTTAGAAATGTGTAGCTCCTTTCTGTTATTAAAAAGAACGATTGAAATGAAAATCTGGTCCTGTATCTCTCTTTTCTTAACACACAAACTACAAAATATGAACAAAACTTAAAGTTATACCTCAAAGTTATTAATACCACCCTGCAGGAAAACAAAATGAAATGGTATTCTTCAGAGACATTTTCCTTTCTATTATTATTCTCATCATCATTTCTGTTTTACAGATACAGTTCTAACTCTTGTAATATCCTGTGTTAATATCAAATAACCAAATGTTATATCCATAACAATCATGTGCCACTCAAGTCTATTTTGATCACAGCATTTATTTCCTTCCATATTTGCTGTTAATAAAGCATCTATTATGATATTATCTCTGTTATATGAATAATTTTCAAATTGTATGACAAGTTAAACTCTCAAGAAACAGCCTCAATTTTTTGGTGTGATATGTTGTTAGGAAAGGAACTGAATTAAGGTCTGTAGAAGTAATAGGCAGAGATGGGTACTGCGAATGCTGGAGATTGGAATGATGCTGGAAAAGCACAGTAGGTCAGGCAGCATCTGAGGAGCAGGAAAAATTGACATTTCAGGCAAAAGCTCTTCATGATCCTCATTCCTGATAAAGGGCTTTTGCCCGAAACATCGATTTTCCTGCTCCTCGGACGCTGCCTGACCTACTGTGCTTTTCCAGAACCATTCTAAACTTGACTGTAGAAGTAACAGCCTCTCTGGAGTTGTTGGATATATAGAATTCAAAGTTTTGCAGATTCAACACCATATTCAAAGTGTTTATTTCCACAGTTCATGGCTTCTGCTGGCAAGATGTGAAGGTCCCAGTGTTGGATTGCAGTGGACAATGTCAGAAATCCGTGTTGAGAGTGTGATGCAGGATAAGCACAACATGTCATTCAGCATCCGAGGCGCAGGAAAATCGACGTTTCGGTCAAAAATCCTTCATCAGGAATGTGGAGACAGGAGGAAAACTTCTTTAAGGTCAGCATCCTTGGAAGAGGCTCCGCAGTAAGGTTGAAATCAACTAGGAGATTTTGTACTCATGTAACTAAACTGCACCAACATTGTGGGCATTAACAGCCTGTTTAAATGGTGCAACATAATTTCATATTGCTAAAACTGGTGTGGTAGCCTGTAGAACTTTCAGACTGATGAAAGCACTTTGATACTTTTATGTCGCTTTAGATTTCTTGATTTTCTGAAATTTCACGGATTGACCTTTTCTATTTTTCAGCAGTAGCAACTCGAAGGGCAGGAGATTGCACCAGGGTCCTGCCGGGAGCAGTGAGTCACTGATTTCAGCTTGTATATTTGAAAACAGAGAGCAGAGTTTTCTGGGAAAGAAGGGACTTCTTCTTATTTCCATCCAACTATATAAGTCAGTATTTTCTCAATCCGAGACCCTACCTTAGTAGGGCCTCCCACCCAACCATCTCCTCTAACCTTAAAAACCATGGACACATCAGGTAATTGTCTCTTGTTTTTTACTTTGTGATAAGGGAACTAACAGGGATGGCAGTGCAGGGAGAGGAATGTTCCTCCTGCATGATGTTTGAGATGAGGGACGCCACTAGTGTCCCATCCAAGTACATCTGCAGGAAGTGCACCCAACCCTCGCTCCTCCAAGACCATGTTAGGGAACTGGAGCGGGAGCTGGATGAACTTCGGATCATTCGGGAGGCAGAGGCTGTGATAGATGAGAGTTACAGGGAAGCAGTTACTCCTAGGCATGAAGAAAGCTGGGTGACTGTTCGAAGGGGGAGAAAACAGTCAGTGGAGGGATCCCCTGAAAAACTGTATACCATTTTGAATACTGTTGGGGGTGGGGAACAACTTACCAGGGGCAAGCAATGGGGTCCAGGTCTCTGGCACAGTGCCTGTCCCTGTTGCACAGAAGGAAAGGAGAAGAGTGTTATTCATTGGGGACTCAATAGTTAGAAGCTCAGATAGAAGGTTTGTTGAGAATGAACGAGGCTCATGGTTGGTGTGTTGCCTCCCAGGTGCCATGGTCTGTGATGTCTCAGATTGTATCTTTGGGGTCCTGAAGGGAGAGGGTGACCAGCCCCAAGTCGTGGGTATCATGTAGGTACCAACGACATCGGTAGAAAGAGGGATAGGGATGTAAGGCAGGATTTTTGAGAGTTAGGGTGAAAGCGGAGAGCTAGAACGAACAGAGTTGTTATCTCTGGTTTGTTACCCGTGCCACGTGATAACAAGGCAAGGAATAGGGAGAGATATCAGCTGAACACGTGGCTGCAGGGATGGTGCAGGAGGGAGGGTTTCAGGTACTTGGATAATTGGGGCTCATTCTCAGGAAGGTGAGACCTCTACAACTGGATGGCCTTCACTTGAACCAAGGGGGTCATAATATCCTGGGTGGGAAATTTGCTGGTGCTATTCAGGTGGGTTTAAACTAGCTCAGCAGGGTGATGGGAACCTGAAGTGTAGTTGCAGTGCACAGGAGGATGAGAGTAGGGAGGGCATGGACAGGAGTACATGGTCACAGGAGTGTTCTGGCAGACAGCAAGTTGGTTTGAAGTGTGTCTACTTCAACATCAGGTGTATCCACAATAAGATAGGTGAGCTTGCAGCATGGATAGGTACCTGGGACCTTGATGTTGTGGTCATTTCAGAGACATGGATAGAGCAGAGTGAGGACCAGATGTTGCAGGTTCCAGGGTTTAGATCTTTCATTAAGAACAGGCAAGGCAGTAAAAGAGGGGTTAGTGTGGCCTTGTTAGTCAAGGATAGTATAACGGTGGCTGAAAAATCTTTTGACGAGGACTCGTTTACTGAGGTAGCATGGGCTGAGGTTAGAAACAGCAGAGGAGAGGTCACACTGCTTGGAGTTTTTTTTATATAGGCCTCCGCAGCGTTCCAGGGAGGTGGAAGAGTGGGTTGTCAAAATTATTCTGGGCAGGAGTGAAAGGAACAGGGTGGTCATTGTGGGGGACTTTAACTTCCCCAACATTGTCTGGAAATGCTATAACTCTAGTATGTCGGATGGATCAGTTTTTGTCCAATGTGTACAGGAGGGTTTCCTGACACAGTGTGTCAAAGGGCTGACAAGAGGAGAGGCCACACTGGATCTGGTGATTGGTAATGAACCAGGCCAGGTGTTCGATTCAGTTGTAGGTAAGCACTTTGGACAGAGTGACCATAATTCAGTTACGTTTAGTTTAGTGATGGAAAGGGATAGGTACATGCCACAGGGCCAGAGTTATTGATGGGGCAAGGGCCTAAAATGCGATTAGGCAAGAATTAGCAGGAATAGAATGGGGTAGCAAAATGCAGGGGATGCAAACAATGGAAATGTGGAGCTGTTTATTGCGTGTCCTTGATAGGTGTGTCCCTATCAGGCAGGGAGGAAGTGATAAGGTAAGGGAACCATGGTTTACTACAGAAATTGCATCTCGTTAAGTAAAAGAAGGACGCTTAAGTGCTGATGAGGCAAAATCGTTCAGATGAGGTAATGGAGAGTCACAGATTAACTGGGAAGGATTTAAAGAGAGAGTTAAGAAGAGCAAAGAGAGGACACGAGCAGTCTTTAGCAATTAGAATAAAGAAGAACCCTAAAGTTTTCTATAGGTATGTGAGGAATAAAAGAATCACTAGGGTAGGAATAGGGCCAGTCAAAGACAGAAGTGGGAAGTTGAGTGTGGACCCTGTGGAAGTCCGAGAGGTGCTAAATGAACATTTCTCAGTTTCAAAAAGGACAATACATTAGAGGAGTAGAATGAGGTACGAGATATTAGACTAGAAAGGATCCAGGTTAGTTACGAACAGGTGTTATCAATTTCTGAAGGAGTGAAAGTAGACAAAGTCCCCTGGGTCGGATGGGATTTATCCGAGGATTCTCTGGGAAGCTAGGGAGGAGATAGCAGAGCCTTGGGTTTTGATATTGGAGTCGTCATTGTCTCTAGGTTTAGTACGAAAGGACTGGCGGATTGCAAATGTTGTGCCCTTGTTCAAGAAGGTCAGTAGAGATGGCCCAGGTAATTATAGACCTGTGAGCCTTACTTCTGTTGTAGGAAAGGTTTTGGAAAGGATTATAAGAGATAAGATTTGTAATCATCTGGCAAGCAACAATTTGATTTCAGATAGTCAACATGGTTTCGTCAAGGGCAGGTCTTTTCTCACAAACCTCATTGAGTTTTTTGAGAAGGTGACCAAGCATGTAGAGGGTGGGGCAGTTGACGTGATATACATGGACTTCAGTAAGGCCTTTGATAAGGTTCCACATGGTAGGCTGTTGGAGAAAATGCAGAGGCATGCGACTGAGTGTGATTTAGCAGTTTGGATTAGAAACTGGCTTTCTGAAAGAAGGCAGCGAGTGGTGGTTGATGGAAAATATTCAGCCTGGAGTCCGGTTACTAGTGGTGTGCCACAAGGATGTGTTTTGGGACCACTGCTGTTTGTCATTTTTATAAATGACTTAGATGCAGGCATAGGTGGATGGATTAGTAAATTTGTAGATGACACTAAAGTCGGTGGAGTAGTGGACAGTTTGGAAGAATGTTATAGGTTGCAGGGGGACTTGGATAAACTGCAGAATTGGGCTGAGAGGTGGCAAATGGAGTTCAATGCAGCTAAATGTGAGGTGATGCACTTTGGGAAGAATAAAAGGAAGGCAGAGTACTGGGTCAATGGGAAGATTCTTGGTAGTCTGGATGTGCAGAGGGATCTTAGAGTCCATGCACATAGATGCCTGAAAGTTGACACCCAGGTGGATAGTGCTGTTAAGAAGGCATACGGTGTGTTAGGTTTCATTCGTAGAGAGATTGAGTTGCTGCAATATCATGCTGCAACTATACAAAACGTTAGTGCGGCCACACTTGGAATATCGTGTACACTTCTGGTCGCCATATTTCAGGAAGGATGTGGAAGCATTGGAAAAGGTGCAGAGGAGACTTACCAGGATGTTGCCTGGTCTGGAGGGAAGGTCTTATGAGGAAAGGCTGAGAGACTTGGGTCTGTTCTCATTGGAAGGAAGAAGGCTAAGAGGGGATTTGATAGAGACCTACAAGATGATCAGAGGATTAGATAGGGTAGACTGTGAAAGTCTTTTTCCTAGGATGATGACATTCGCTTGTACGAGGGTGCATAACTACAAATTGAGGGGTGATAGATTTTAGACAGATGTCAGAGGCAGGTTCTTTACTCAGAGAGTGGTAAGGGCATGGAATGCCTTGCCTGCTAATGTAGTTAACTTAGTCACATTAGAGAGATTTAAACAATCCTTGGATACGCACATGGATGAGGATGGGATAGTGTAGGAGGACGAGCTGAGAATAGTTCACAGGTCGGCACAACATTGAAGGTCGAAGGGCCTGTTCTGCGCTGTATTGTTCTATGTTCTATGACCCTGCTACCCTTCTTAAACAATAGGACAACATTGACTATTCCCCAAAGGTCTGGGACCTCAGCTGTGGCCAAAGAGAATACAAAGATGTCTGTCAATTCTCCGGCAATTTGTTCTCTTGCCTCCCTCAATATTCTGGGATAGATCCCATCAAGACCTGGGGACTTACCTACTTTAATACTTTTAAGACTGAACACCTCGTTCTTTTTAATAGCAACTTGGCCGAGAAATTCAACACTCCCTTGCCTGAGACCATCCTCCACCAATTTCTTCTCTCTGGTGAATACTGACAAAGTAATAGTTTAGATTTTGACCTACCTCTTCTGGTTCCACACAGATTCCCTCCCTTGTCCTTGATTGAGCCAAACCTTTCCCTGGCTACCCTCTTGTTTTTTTATATATGTATAAAAAGCCTTGGGATTCTCCTTAATCCTGTTTGGTAATGACTTTCCATCTTCCCCTTTAGCCCTTCTCATTCCTTGTTTAAGTTCTTTCCTACTTTCCTTATATACTTCAAGGGCTTCATCAGTTCTCAACTCCGAGACCTTATAGAACATAGAACATAGAAAAGTACAGCACAGAACAGGCCCTTCGGCCCACAATGTTGTGCCGAGGTTTAATCCTAATGTAAAATATAGTAACTTAACCTACACACCCCTCACCTCACTGCTCTCCATGTGCATGTCCAGCAGTCACTCAAATGTCCCCAACGACTCTGCTTCCACCACCACAGCTGGTAACATTCCATACATTCACAACTCTCTGCGTAAAGAACCTACCTCTGATGTCTCCTTTATACCTTCCTCCTAATATCTTCAAACTATGACTTCTCATACCAGTCAATCCTGCCCTGGGGAAAAGTCTCTGGCTATTGACTCTATCTTGTAAATCTTGATCAGTTCTCCTCTCTTCCACCTTCTCTCCAGAGAGAAACGTCCAAGCTTATTCAACCTTTCTTCATAAGGCAAGCCCTCCAGTCCAGGCAGCATCCTGGTAAACCTTCTTTGCACCCTCTCCAAAGCCTCTGTATCATTCCTATAGTAGGGCAACCAGAACTGGACACAATATTCCAAGTGTGGTCTCACCAGGGACTTGTAGAGCTGCAGCAAAACCTCACGGCTCTTAAACTCGATCCTCCTGTTAATGAAAGCCAAAACACCATATACTTTCTTAACAACCCTATCTACTTGGGTGGCAACTTTGAGGGATCTATGTACTTGCACACACAGGTCCCTCTGTTCCTCCACACCACCAAGAATCCTGTCTTTAATCCTATAATCAGCATTCGAGTTCAACCTTCTAAAATGCATCACTTTGCATTTATCCAGGTTGAACTCCATCTGCCATTTCTCAGCCCAGCTCTGCATCCTGTCTATGTTGTACTGCAGCCTGCAGTAGCCCTCTATACTATCGATAGCACCTCCAACCTTTGTGTCACCTGCAAATTTACTAACCCACCCCTCAATCTCCTCATCCAAGTCATTTATAAAAACTACAAAGAGCAGAGGCCCTAGAACAGACCCCTGCGGGACCCCACTCAACACGGTCCTCCAGGCAGAATACGTTCCATCTACAACCACTCTCTGCCTTCTGTCAGCCAGCCAATTCTGAATCCAGAAAGCCAAATCTCCCTGTATCCCATACTTCCTGACTTTACGAATGAGCCTACCATGGGGAACCTTATTGAATGCCTTGCTGAAGTCCATATAGAACACATCCACTGCTCGACCGTCGTTGAGCAGTCTTGACACTTCCTCAAAAGAACTCAAGAAGATTTGTGAGGCATGACCTGCCCCTCACAGAGCCATGCTGACTGCCTTTAATCACACTATGCTTTGCCAAATAGTCATAAATCCTATCGCTCAGAATTCTTTCCAAACCTTTGCTGACCACAGACGTAAGTCTGACTGGTCTGTAATTGCCAGGGATTTCCCTATTGCCCTTCTTGAAAAGAGAAACAACATTCGCCTACTTCCAATCCCCCGGTACGACTCCCGTGGAGAGTGAGGAGGCAAATATCCTCACCAGCGGCTTAGCAACGTCTTTTCTCGCTTCCTGGAGCAGCCTATAGTAAATCTGGTCTGGCCCTGGGGACTTATCAATCTTAATGTTTTCCAAAATATCTAGCACATCAACTTCATCAATCTTGATCTGGTCAAGACTGTATCCCAGCTCCTCCAAGTTTTCATTTACTTTCCTTGGTGAAAACTGAAGCAAAAAACTCATTTCGGGCTTCCCCTATCTGCTCAGACTCCACGCACAAGTTCCCTCCGCTATCCCTGGTTGGCCCTACCTTCTCCCTGATCATTCTCTTATCCCTTGTATGAGTAAAATGCCTTTAGTTTCTCCCTAATCCTTCTTGCCAAACTTTTTTCGTGCCCCCTCCTGGCTCTCCTCAGTCCATTGCTGAGCTCCTTTCTAGCAAGCCTGTAATCCTCTAAAGCTGTGCTAGATCCTTGCTTCCTCCACCTCACGTAAGCTGCCTTCTTCCTTTTGACAAGATGTTCCTCTGTTTTCATCATCCAAAGTTCCTTAATCTTACCTCTTCTTATCTGAGGAACAAATTTGTGCATCACTCGCAACAACTGCTCCTTAAATAGTCTCCACATGTCTGCTGTGCCCTGTGAAACAATTGCTCCCAATCTGTACTTCCCAGCTCCTGTCTGATAGCATTAAAATTTCCTTTTCCCCAATTAAATATCTTCCCTCGGTAGCTGCTCCTTTCACTCTCCAAGACTATGCTAAATGTGAGGCAGTTGTGATCACTTTCACCAAAATGCTCTCCCACCACAAGATCTGCCACCTGTCCTGGCTCATTGCTGAGCACCAAATCCAAAATGGCCTCTCCCCTCGTCGGTCTGTCTACATACTGAGTAAGGAAACCCTCCTGAACACACCTGACAAAAACGGCTCCATCCAAACCATCTGCACTTCGGAGGTTCCAGTCGATATTGGGAAAGTTGAAATCACCCATAACAATAACCCAGCTACTTTTGCATTTTTCCATAATCTGCCCGCCTAGGAGATCTTCAATCTCTCTACTGCTATTAGGTGGTCTGTGGGTAGATCTCACTCGCTTAAAACAATTATGTATGCACCTTTGTCTTTCTGACCAAGGTTAAACATCCCTGGTCATCCAAGGATCGTATAAATTGCCATACCTATCCTTCATTCTCGCAGGAATATATTACTCCTGAAGTCTTACCAACTGCTGTTTGAAATGTGCTTGTCTTCCCACATCGAGCAAGAGGAGCAGAGTACGATTTAGAGCTCTCATGCCATGTCTTACCCCTTTAAGTTAATTATGTCTACTGTTTCCTCCCAGCTAGCTAATCTTCTCATCTCGCCAATCCATTACTCTGCATACCATGATCCTTCATTCCAAACCACAGAAAATGATGATTCATAATTGCACCTTTACATTTAACTCAGTCATGTCCTTACAAACACTGGAACCTTGATGGTAGGAACCATTATCTACACAAAGTCATCTTGCTCAGCCTGGCACAGCTAAAACTGATCCATTTCAGGACAGCCACGGCATGTTCTTTCAGTGCAGCTGGTATCTCTCCTTGAGAAACCATTAAAAAAAAATAAATTTAATGTCAGAACAAACATGTGCATTCTCTAAACTCAGCATCCAGCAGTTTTTGCCAGATTGTTACCAGAGAATTTAACACACTAGTATAACTAGGCATCATGTCGGGCACAATATTGTGGGCCAAAGGGCCTATTCCTGTATTGTACTGCTCTATGCTTTGTGTTCTATATCCTAGTCTCCACTCTCTAGTGTATCCATACACCAATTTATGACTTAAGTTTTATTTCTGGATATTTTTTTCTCTCTCTTTTTCTCCCCCTCTCCCTCACACACACACACTGTCCGTGAACCACCTCCCCTGTTGTTTGGAAGCAGCAATTTTTTTTCTTCTCCACCACTTACTTTTAAAGCTGATTTTATGTTAGTTGAATAACAAAGTTATTGAATTATTTTGGTTTCAAGCAAGGTGCTTCCAAATCTCAGATCCATTGACATTTCAGTTGCTTATAACTAGCTTTTCACCTCTTGTAATTTGTAACAGCTTCTTTAACTGGTAATTACCATTCCCTATCACTAAAACAAATACAGAATTAATTGCCATAAACATAACAGGTTTAAGCTTCTGATAAGGGGAAGGCTTGGTACAAATTGTAACACCAGGCAGAAATTGTTTTGATTTTTCTCCGGCGTTATGTCTGTTTATAATAGTATTGTCACAATTGCTAAGTAATTTTCTTCAGTCAAATGCAGTAATCACCAGCAATTAGCAATTCCAATGAAATGTAAGAACATGGGGAACTCAGAAGGAAAAAAAGAGTATCAAGGACAGTCTAGGTTATCTGCAACCATCCTGCAAGTTGTGCAAAGTAAGGAGAAGTGCCTCATCTTAGACCTCTCTATCACACCACACCTGGGGAAGGAGCTGAGCTCAGAAAGCTTGCAATTTCAAATAAATTTGTTGGACTACAACTGGTGTCATTTGATTTTTGACCTCATCAAAAAAGGAAGAGCTATCAGCAAGAGCTAATTGTCTTTTCAAACTGATGTCCTACAATAAATGAATGCTGACTTATCAATAATTCACTTATCTATTACTGACTTATATTAAAGAAAGCAATCAATGCCACCGCTATCCAGCTACTTCACAAGGATTGAATTGTTCCAATATTCTCTTCTGTCTATAATGCTACAATCCTCAAGGTTGCTGCCATTTCTGATAGGGCAGGATGTTGTAATGTTTTGAAAATTGTTTTGTGCATTTGGTCAACTTGAGGCTACCAAACATAAATGTATCAACAGAAGAGGTAATAAAGGGTCCAATATTAACTATTTGTCTGGTAATAATTACAAATAGCACTGGCTCCCAAATGATTTCAGACATGTCACCAGTGATCCAATGAAAATAATATAATTTTAATCAACCTGCTGCAACGTTCATGTCTTGCACTTGGCAGCTCGCCTCAAATAGACAAATATATTATTCAGGTTGTTACAGGATAAAGTCAACATTAAGAGTTGTTATGACTCAACTGAACCAATCATTAAGGACTGGGGTAGAAGGAGGGACAGAATTAGCCCAAAGCTCCAAGTTGTAATTAAAACAGTTTGTATTCACTATCAGCACTGATACACTTGTAAGAGAGAGAAGACAAAGGCAGTGTCAATATAATAACAAAGATTTACCTTCGCAATAAAATTTATCAGCTAAGAATTCATTATCTGCTTGTTTCTGAAAGGTAATTGGAGCTCAGTACACAAGTTCTACTTGACTTAGATTGTAAATAATGGACTGATTTATAGACTTACACAATCGCATTGTTTGCTTTGTAACACCTATAAAAGTCACAACATCTAATAATTTTACTTCATTCACATGCTTTAGGGCAGATTAAAAGGTCAGCCAGGTCAAATCCTGGATTTTCCTCCTTAACAGCATGGTGGGTCCCTCTACAGCACACAGACTGCAGTGTTTCAAGAAGGCAGTACATCATGCTCTTCTCAAGGGCAACTAAAGATGGACAATAAATGCTGGCAGGGGCAGTGTGCTCATGTGGGGCTTGTCCTTCTTCTTAAGATTCAGGAGAAAGTGAGGTCTGCAGATGCTGGAGATCAGAGCTGAAAATGTGTTGCTGGAAAAGCGCAGCAGGTCAGGCAGCATCCAGGGAACAGGAGAATCGACGTTTCGGGCATAAGCCCTTCTTCCTGAAGAAGGGCTTATGCCCGAAACGTCGATTCTCCTGTTCCTGGATGCTGCCTGACCTGCTGCGCTTTTCCAGCAACACATTTTCAGCTTCTTAAGATTCAGACCAAGAGAAGCAGAACAAAAAGAATACAAAAAAAACTTGTTTATGCTCATGCTGTTGGAAATGCAATTCTTTATCACAGGAAACAAAGTAACCATTAGAATGTTTATAGAGGAGTAAATAACCATTTGTCAACGGTAATGCAGACAGAATGAATTTTTGGATTATTTTGGTAAAGAGTTAGAACAGAAGCATTGGCTAAACGGCTTTCCCCTATCCTGCTAATATGCTTTGTGTTCCACAAACAAAGTAATCCAGGAGATTGGAATCCACTGTATGCGCTCAATACTTTCCATCCAATGGAACTAATCACCCACTTTACAAACTTGCCAGAAGTTAAAGTTATTTCTGGTATGTTTAAAATAATTGAGGATAGTGCAGCCATTAATAAAAAAAATTGACTTCAATGCAGGATCTGGAAGTCAGCATTCATTGGAAAGTTTCCTACTGTTACATGAAATGAAATGCACTGAAGTTGTTTTGTGAAGTGTCCCACAATTAATTTCCCCCGATGCCAGAAATTCAGCAGATTTTTGAACGGAAGCAGCATGTTCTGGGAGTTTTGATAATTCCTTACATAAGGCATACAATTTGTTTTTATTTTCAAAACAACCCCATGATGTCAGGTTGAATGACATGCCGTAAGTGACATGGTTGTGTCACTTGACACGATATTGGTGATAGGATTATAACAATTTAATGCCTAACGCACCACTACTGAAATCCTGACACAACTAAAGTTCCCAGCTCTGGTAACACAGATCCATAGAGGTGTACATAGAAAGGAAGAGGTCAATACAATGGTGCATAACGCACACATCTTGCCAAGTAAGCTACATCATGCTTTAAATCCAAAGAATGTAGTATTGAGGGAGAGCAGCAGCAGGGAAGGAAAAGAAAGGAGGCAAATCCAGCATTTTATGTGCATCTCCCCTATGGGACCTCCTGCCCCATTTGCCCAAAGATCTGCAGGTTGAGAATCAACCGGTTCAATCACAGGAACTTCCTCAGCAGGAACAAATGAACCTGAATAGACATCATCTTCAAAGCGAGGAACAGCTGATGGAAATTAAAGGGCCTCCAATGGTTTTGATGATCAAACAGCTATTTTACCATTTTACCCCATCTGAAATCACCAGGCATTCCTCAGACATGACAATTCCAATGCACTTTGGGACAGCCTCCTACTTTCTGCTCCTGGGCCATGAAAAATGCTTAACATCATTGAAGTCTCTGCTGCCCCGATCCACATTGAACCACATGCCATTATTCATCATAGCTGAGCTACATCAACTTCCACTTTGATCAGAAAATTCTCAAACTTGCTTTCAAAGTCCTCCACAACCTTTCCCATCCCTAACTCCACCATTCTTGCAAACCTGTGAGATACCTCCCTCCACTCACCCAATTCCAATCCCTTGAGCACCCCCAATTTTAATCATTCCAGGATCCAACTGACTTGGCCCAAAGCATTCCCTCTCTACACCTTTCCATCTCACTACCTTACTCAAGACAATTATTAAATCCTAACCCTTCAACCAAACTTTCTTTTTTATTTGCCATAATTACTTCCTCTGAGACTCAGTGTCCTGCTTAGTTCCATTATGCCCCTATGAAATGCCTTGAAATGGCTAATTACATTAAAAGCATGATGTTAATTCATGTTGTTAATGTATTTTACGAGGAGAAATTGTGGTTTGAGACCTGAGTTCTATTTGCTGTCGTCTATGGTGGCTCTGTTAAATTAGATTCTGTTTAATATTTGAACAGACAACTTTGCTGTGAAAGTTGCCATAACTCTAGCATGCATGTTAGTCGATATCATAAATAGTTCTTTCTTTTCGGGTATTGTCTCTCTATCCTTAATGTATGTTTTCACCGACTATCTTTGCAAACAAACAACTGTTTATCCTACCTTCAAGCAATCCCATGTCCCATCATGACCTCCCTTTCTGTTCCAAAGTCCAAGAACATGTTCTCACTTTCCAAATATGTTTCCATCTCTCCCAGAACTTGATGTTTCAGTGACTCAAATCAGGATTTTAATCCTATCACTGCACCAATACCTATTGCAAAGTCACAAATGACATCCTCTGTGACTTTAACAAGGATAAATGTCCCTCCTCAGCTTTCTTGATCCATTTGTTGTTGTTGACACAGTTGATCATACCATCTGTGTCGGTGGTACTCCATAACCCAGGTGGGTTGGTCTGTTCAGACTCGATTTCATTTTTGTCTATCAGAGAATCAATTACAATGGCCTCTCTCTCGCTCCTGTACCACAATCTTGAAAGGTTCCAGATGAATCTATCCTTGCCTTCCCCCTCCCCCCACCCTTCAATTTCTCAGCTACAAGCAGTCCCACAGTGATAACTCTACCTCCCCATCACCTCTCTCGACTCCTCCACTGTTGCTACGTAATCAGGTAACTATCCAACATACAGTACTGGAAGAACAGAATGTTTCTTTAAATAAAAATGAGGAAGATGAAAGCCATTGTATTTAGTCCCTGCTCCCAACTTCATTCCCTAATTACCATAACTGTTCATCTCAGTCAGAGATTAAACCAGTTTGTTTATAATCTTGGTGTCATATTTGACCATGAAGTGAGATTCGAACTCCATACGTATGCCACTATTGCAATGTTTCCCAGTTCTTTTCCCTGTCCTACCTTACCCGCTACTGAAGCCCTTACTTGAGGCTTTGTTATTTCTAAACTGGTGTATTTCAATGCATTTTCTGCAGATCCCCCACATTTTACTCCCGGAGCTCAATCAAAACTCAGCTGCTCATATCTCAACTTGTAGCAAGTTCCGTCCCACAATTCGCCCGCTGACTGCTGACCTACATTGGCTTCTGGGCAAGGAATGCTTTAATTATAAATTTTGATTCTCACCCTTAGTTTCAAACCTCTCCCTTGTCTGACCCTTTCCAATTTCTGTGATCATCTCAAAGCCCACAACTCTGTTTGGACTTATATCAGGCTTCTGGATGGAGCACTCAAATTTTAAATTTAATGTTTGATCTCGCTCTTTTATGCATCTTCTCTGCAGCTGTAATATTGTAATCCCTGTTCTGTTCTATTACCCTAATGCACTTTGTATGATATGATCTACCTGTACTGCACGCAAAACAGACCTTTTCACTGAACCAAGGTACATGTGACAATAATAAATCAAATCAAATTAAACCCCTCTAATTCTGGCCATTACTTACCATTGACATAAGTCTTTGGCAGCAGCCTCTAACTTGTCAGAACTCCTCATAAACGGATCTAGTCTAATTTTGGACACAAACAGTTTGGTGACTAAGGCAAGCGTCTGGATTCATCAACTAATTTTGGGCTTTGTCTTTCCTTTCCATGTTTCAAATCAGGGCCAATACATTTAACGTGTGACTTATGGATTTCAGAGATGTGCGGTTTGCCATATGGAGAGAGATTGAGCAGTGTAGGTCTACTATCTCTGGCATTTAGAATAATGAGGGGAGATCTAATTGTGGTATAGAAGAAGCTGAAGTAGATGTAGAGAGGATGCTTCCTCTTGAGATGTCATAGTTCGAGGTGTAGGGGTAACAGATTTAAAACAGAGATGAGGACCCCTCTCAAAGGGTCATGAACCTGTGGAATTCACTTCCCCTGGTGTGGTGGATGCTTGGGTATTGAGTACACTTAAGGAGGAGGCAGCCAGATTTTTAATTTGTAAAAAGGTTGACGGTTATGGAGAGCGAGCAGGAAAGTAGAGTTGAGGTGGAGATTAGATTAGATTACTTACAGTGTGGAAACAGGCCCTTCGGCCCAACAAGTCCACACCGACCCGCTGAAGCGCAACCCACCCAGACCCATTCCCCTACATTTACCCCTGCACCTAACACTACGGGCAATTTAGCATGGCCAATTCACCTGACCTGCACATTTTTGGACTGTGGGAGGAAACCGGAGCACCCGGACGAAACCCACGCGGACACGGGGAGAATGTGCAAACTCCACACAGTCAGTCGCCTGAGGCAGGAATTGAACCCAGGTCTCTGGCACTGTGAGGCAGCAGTGCTAACCACTGTGCCACCGTGCCTGATGAGATCAGCCATGATCGTATCAAATGGTGGGGCAGGTGTGAGGGGCTGAATGGCCTACTCCTGCACCAAATCCTTATGTACAAAATGGTTTGTGTATTTTCTGGGGTTTTTTTTCCAGTTTTTTTTATGACTTTTTTTCATTTTCATCATCAAGAATATATTAATGGTGCTCAAAGTCTGACAACTGATAAACTAGGGGTCCTTTCTTTTTGCTTTCCTCTCAGTTAAACAAAATCAGAATAAAATTTCATCCTGTGGGTGTACTTTACTACAAGCAGCTATGAATAGTAATCTCTTGGGGCCTCATTGTGCTGAACAGGTCAATTATGTGAAATAAAACAGCATGTGCCTCACTCTCCACTTAAGAGGGAGTTTTTGCAAACAAAGCAATTCACCATTTTGCGAAGGCAGCAGATATTCCCAAGGGTTTAAATAGAGATGGTGAATCACTCCTGTTCAAGCCTTCAAAAAGATTGAAAACAATAGTCTTCCAATTTGGTGTATTAAAAAATAAATTGTTTGTTTAGCTGATTTAGATTTCAACTCACTGCAGTGTCAGCAATGACTCAATGGGAATCACTCTGGCTTCCCAGTTAAAATGTTGTGCACATAAATCCCTCTCCTGGGACTACAGCACATAATCAACGCCGACGTTCCAGTGCTTTGCTGAGGGAATGCTGTATGGTGGGAGGTGCTGTCTTTTGCATGCGACATGGGAGTGAGATCTTTGCGTACTCTCTTGGGTGCAAAGGTCAGGCAGTATGGCACCATTTCATGGAACAGCGGGGGAAATTCTCCCTGGTTTTCCCAACCAATGTTTGGTGAACGAGAAACAGATTAACGACTCCTCATCACAATGTCATTTGTGGGAGCTTGCTTTGCACAGGCCGGCTGCTACTTTTTCGATATGACAAGACACTCATCCTTAATTGTCCCTTGTGTATTTGATTCGGTGACACATTTTGCTTCCTCATGCTCGTGACGTGCCTTGGGGTGCTTTCGTACATCAAAAGCACTGTACAAATATGAATTAGAACATAGAACATAGAACATAGAAGAATATAGCACAGTACAGGCACTTCGGCCCTCGATGTTGCGCCGATCCAAGCCCACCTAACCTACACTAGCCCACTATCCTCCATATGCCTATCCAATGCCCGCTTAAATGCCCATAATGAGGGAGAGTCCACCACTGCTACTGGCAGGGCATTCCATGAACTCACAACTCGCTGAGTAAAGAACCTACCCCTAACATCTGTCCTATACCTACCCCCCCTTAATTTAAAGCTATGCCCCCTCGTAATAGCTGAATTGTTACTTTCTTCAAGCAGTTGCTGTAATTTCAGAGCTGACTCCTGTTTGTTGTAGTTCATAGTCACTCTGTTAAATTACACTGCGAAAGGCACTTTATAAATGCAAGTGGCTCTTTGCTTTATTGGTAGACTTGAGAGGACAGGGTTCTGAAATAACTGCACGGAGGCTGGCATCGCATCACCCAGTCAGCCTTTATTTACATGTGCACAGTACACTGACTGTGACGTTCCAGCAAAGAGGTGGTTCCTGAAGTCAGGAGACTCTGAATCCCCTGCTTAATATGATTAAAAAAACTGGAAAAAACAAACAGTACAGTTTACCAGCAATTAACATGAACAGCTGTACACAGAGAAACAGCAATTTACAAGGGAGAGGAGCAGCAAAGCCAGGCCCCAAACCCCACCGTTCAGCCAGTTTACAGGGAAATGAGGACAAGCTTCAAGTCATACTTTCAGTCATAATGGTAACAAATACATAGAAGGCAGTCTAATTAGATTTTTTAAAAGTACGTAGAATACAGATGCCCCCAGCCACCCACCCATCCCTCTCACCTTCTGGCCACTCTTAGGCAATCCGCCCCTACACCCCTTCCAGGTCTTAGTCCACCTCATGTGCCTTCTAGCTCTCGGCCCACCCATCATGCCTTCTGGCCACCTCTAAGACAGACCGCCCTGGTACCTGCCAGGGGTGACAGCACTGAGGACGCCCTACCTGCCTTCGGCTATCGGCCTACCCCTATGCTCCATCCAGCCCGTGGACTGCCTTGACACACCTTCTGGCCATCTCTAAGACAGCCTGTCCCCTTCTCCGGGATGATGGCACACAGGACAGCCCACAAGCCTTCCGGATCTCGGCCTGCCCCTACACACCTTCTGGCTCTCAGCCACTCTGACACACCTTCCAACCATCTCTAGGACAGTGCGTCCCAGCACCTGCCCAGGGTGACAGCACTGAGGATGGCCTTCAGTTCTCTTCAAAATGTAGAGTCCATTCCAATACACAAAGTGCTTTGTCAGAAATAGTGTCCACTCCAAACTGCAGAGTCCATTGCCAAAAACAGAATCTACAACCAAGGGCAGAGTCTACTCCTGAAGGCAGCAAATGCACACCCCACAGCGCGCGCACACACATACAGGTGTTCAGTCTCCACAGAGGCCTGGTTTATCCATCGCGAACCAGGCTCACTCAGAGGAACACAGTATGTTGTGAAGGTGCAGTTAACTCACAGGGGTTTGGTCCACTCCCAAGGGAAGAGTCCACTCCTGAAGATAGAGTCCACTCCCAAACTCCAGGATGCTGCAAGTGCTCACCTCCCGGCACACACGCAGGTGTTCAAGTTTTACAGAGGCCTAGTCCACCTGGAAAGGTGCATTTTGTCACAGGGGCTCAGTCCAAACACCAAAAAAAGTGAAAACACATTCAAAAGAAAGAAAACCAGAGTGTAAGGGCTAAGCCCTGCCACAAAAGCAGAATATTCCTTTTCTTAAAATAAAAGAGAAAAGGGTAACACACAGGCTATAACCTGCCAGTGAAACAACAATCCCCTAATTAGCACTGAATTACAACTGAAAGATATTGACTATTCAAATCAGCCAGTTTAGAAGTCAGTCCTCATTAAAAAGGAATATCAACACTACCGCTATTAGTGGTAGTGGACCGGGGCCCGTTCCCCCAATTAGGGGGAAATACAAAAAAGAAAAAAGAAATTAAAAAATGTTAACAAACACAGACAAGACAATCCAACCAAATAAGAAACAATGCACTGAGCACAGGCCCAATACAACTGTAAAAAGGCACCTGACACCTGTCCACACCACATATGGATCAGACCATCCTTGGCTAGCCTTCCTGCAGGACAGTCATTGGTCTTCCAGTCTCTGGCCAGCCTGTGTACTGATCGACCTTCTCCAGGCTGGTCGTCGACCACCCAGCTCCCAGTCACCCCGTGTATTGGCCGGACTATCCCGGGCAGCTTTCCTATGAGCTGGTTTCTGGCCATCCTGTGTACTGACCGGCCGGCCTCCCTCCAGGCTGGTCTTCAGCCAGTGTAGGAATCAGGTTCTCCCGAAAAAAAAAGCAGAAACCAACAGCAGCAGTAACACACCGACTGTGGCCCAGCCAGCACAGAGTCAGTCCCCTAAACTGAAGGGATTCTAAAACACCTGTTTTTTTTTTAAATTATTAAACAATGCAGTTTAAAAAACAATCAACATTAACAGCTGTCTACAGAGAAACAGCAATTTAATAGGGAGAGGAGCATTAAGGACAGACCCCAAATCCCACCATCCAACTAGTTTTCCTGGAAATGAGGACAAACCTCAAAGCCCACCTTCAGTTATCACAAAAACAGTAATAGTAACAAATACATAGAAGACAGTCCAATTAGATTGTTTAAAAATGCACAGAATACAGATACACCGCCCCCCTCCCCAAACAACCCATCCATCCTTCCCATCTTCCGGCCTCACAAGGGCTCAGTCCAAACACCAAAAAAGTGAAAACACATGAAAAAAACAAAGAAAATCAAAGTGCAAGAGCTAAGCTCTGCCACCAAATAAACATTGTCCTTTCCTCAAAATAAAAGAGTAACTCAGGCTGCAACCAGCCAGTGAAACAACAGTTCTCTAATGAGGGCTGAAACACACTTGAAATACATTGACTGGGGAGTTCAGGCAGTTTGGAAATCAGTCCTCAATAAAAAGGAATACCAGTTAAGAAACTGGCTGTACAATTCAACCAGTTCACGAATCAGGTTTCCTCCAAAAATAAACAGAAACCAACAGCAGCAGTAACATACTGACTATGGCCCAGCCAGCACAGAGTCAGTCCCCTAAACTAAGGAGACTCTCAATTTCCTGGTTATATCAGTCAGCCAGGGCTTTCCTGATTGTCCCAGGTTAACAGTGCACACCGACTGGGGCCCAGCCAGCACAGAGTTAATCTCCTAAACTCAGAAGATTCTAAATCTCCTGTTTATATCTATCAGCCAGGGCTCCCTGATTCACCCAGGTTAACGGCTCCAATCAAGGATCTCATAGTCAACACGATCCACCTGGTTCCAATCACTGCAAGTTCTGTTAGAAATGAAACTCTAACTGGGCATTAAAATATTAAAGTTGGGTCCTTTATCTTAATTGTCTTATTTTCCTCATTTTAAAAAAAAAATATTTGTCCATTTTGCTTGACATTTTGCTTTTGACATTCAGAAGTAGTGTAACCATCAGGTGAAATTGGGTTAAGGAATGGATTCTGGATTAGTGGTGCTGGAAGAGCACAGCAGTTCAGGCAGCATCCAAGGAGCTTCGAAATCGACGTTTCGGGCAAAAGCCCTTCATCAGGAATAAAGGCAGTGAGCCTGAGCATGGAATGCCATGCTTCTAGGAGTTCTTGTGCATGTCTCTGTTTGGCTTGTCCTAGGATGGATGTACTGTCCCAGTTCAAGTGGTGTCCTTCCTCATCCATATATAAGGATACGAGTGCGTCATGTCCTTTTGTGGCTAGTTGATGTTCATTTCTCCTGGTGGCTAGTTTTCTGCCTGTTTGTCCAATGTAGTGTTTGTTACAGTTCTTGCAAGGTATTTTGCAAATGACATTAGTTTTGCTTGTTGTCTGTATAGGGTCTTTCAAGTTCATTAGCTGCTGTTTTAGTGTGTTGTAGTGATGCCATGAGGTCTGAGTAGTCTGGCAGTCATTTCTGAGATGTATTTGATGTAGTGGACAATGGCTAGGGTTTCTGGACATGTTTTGTCTGCTTGTTAGGTTTGTTGCTGAGAAATCAGTGGACTGTGTTCATTGGGTACCACCACACACTGCAGCACAGAGGACACACGCAGAGCAGAGGAAAATGACCTACACAGTGTATTCAAAAAGAATGGGTACCCAATGAACTCTTGGCATCATGGTAATGCACTAAAACAGCTGCTAATGAACTTGAAAGATCCTATACAGATAACAAACAAAACTAATGTCACTTACAAAATACCTTGCAAGAACTGTAACAAACACTATATTGGACAATAGGGCAGAAAACTAGCCACCAGGATACATGAACGTCAACTAGCTACAAAAATACATAACTCACTCTCACTAGTATCCTTACATATAGATGGCGAAGGACACTACTTTGACTGGGACAACACATCCATCCTAGGACAAGCCAAACAGAGACACCCACGAGAATTCCTAGAAGCATGGTATTCCAACCAGAACTCTGTCAACAAACACCTTGACTTGGATCCCATTTACTACCTCCTGAGAAAAAAAAGGAAATTATGTCAGCATAAGAAATGACATCACCAACTCAAGGAAACCTAAACACATAACAGAAAGTGGGCCATGCCAGCAGGGCTTCATCCAAAGGCTCACTGATTATGTTACCGAGTATGTTGATGAAGCGTCTGTAAATGGACCTTCCAGCACAGCGAGCAAATCTACATCCAAGGTTAGTAAGTTTGTAAATGACACCAAAATTGGTGGTATCGTGGACAGTGAAGAAGGTTATCTAAGATTACAAAGTGAACCTGATTAATTGGGCCAATTGTAGTTGGTGCAATTTAGTTTGAATAAATGTGAGGTAACATTTTGGTAAGACGAACAAGAGCAGAACCTATACAGTTAACCACGCTCCAGGCTTACTGCCTTTATTCCTGATGAAGGGCTTTTGCCCGAAACGTCGATTTCGAAGCTCCTTGGATGCTGCCTGAACTGCTGTGCTCTTCCAGCACCACTAATCCAGAATCTGGTTTCCAGCATCTGCAGTCATTGTTTTTACCTCCTTAAGGAATGGATTGTCAAGTATGGTTGAACTTATTCCAGGAAGTTTCATCTTCACAGTTTGCCCTCTTCCCTTACTCCTACTGTTAGTCACACGACACATCCACCCTGACTGGTAATCATTTTGGTGCACCAATTGGAAAGTAAAAGCAGACCCTTTGGTACCCAATCAAACAGTTGGCTGACAGTCAGGCTGTTCTTTCACTTCCATCTCCAATCATTTTGTAACTAATGAACCAACATATTCAACGTCAGAATCAGTTCATTATAAATATACAGAATGTTTATCCTTCACCGCTTAGGCTCCAATTAGGAGACAATTGGTCAAAGCTTTTGAAATGGCTTAGTCAACATTTTGAAGTACTATTTTTGAACCTTATTTTTATATTTAATTTTAAATTCCAACATCAATGTTTACAATGTTACATAGATTGGTTTACATTCCCTTGAAGGAAAGAGATTGGGGATGAGCTACTTGGCTTGCTTGCACTAAATATTGGATTGATAACCAGAAACATTTCCCGCTGGTGCCGTGACAAGGGAACAGAACTTGCAGTTCAAGTGAAACCATTTACGTACACAAATACTCAAATGGAAATCTGCAATTATCTCTCACAAAATGCTATTTAGGGTCAGGAGGTGGGAAGACAGTGACATGGGACATTAAAAACTAAACATTGAGATTGGTAGACTATTATTCGGGAAGGATATGGAACTAAGAGAAGGAAATAATCTTTCAAATGTTGGCACTGGATTGATGACATACATCCAGCCATGATCTAATTGATTGGTAGAACAGCAGGATAGTGGTGTCAGTGTTTCCTTCTCCTGTTCCAACATTCCAGCCGAAATTAAGACCAATTATGCCATTCTGGCTTTTTCTGAGTCCTGCAGCAC
This sequence comes from Chiloscyllium plagiosum, assembly GCF_004010195.1. Lineage (NCBI taxonomy): Eukaryota > Metazoa > Chordata > Chondrichthyes > Orectolobiformes > Hemiscylliidae > Chiloscyllium > Chiloscyllium plagiosum. The sequence continues at coordinate 73,062,367 of NC_057724.1, read as the reverse complement.
AGAGACAGGGCCTTCGGCCCAAAACCAGTCCATACTGACCAAACTGTCCATCCACGCTAACCCCATTTCCCTGCACTTGGCCCATATCCTTCTAATCCTTTCCTATCCATGTATTTGTCCAAATATCTTTTAAATGTTGTTAATGTACCAACCTCAACCATTTCCACTGGTTGCCCATTCCATCTGTGTACCACCCGCTGTGTAAAAAGGTTTTCCCTCAGGTTCCCTTTTACTCTCTCCCCTCTCACCTGAAACTGATGCCCTCTTGTCCTCAATTACCCAACCCTGGGAAAAAGACTGATTGTATTCACCCTATCCATGCCTTATACACATCTATAAGATCCTCCTCTCAGTCTCCTATGCTCTAAAGAAAAAAGTCCTAACTTGTCCAACCTCTCCCTATAACTCAGTCCAATGAATCCTGGCACCATCTTTGTAAATTTCTTCTGCACTCTTTCCAGTTTAATAACATCCTTCTTATAGCCTCACCAACGTCCTGCAACATAACTTTCCGGCTTCTATACTCGATGGTTGTGGACTTCTCCATCGAAGTATACTCAATTCTGAATAAATATTAAGCAAGGCTATGTGCAAAGGTGACTCGGTGGTGAGAAATGCTGTCTCACAGCACCAGGGACCTGACTTTGATTCCAGCCTCGGGCGACTGTCTGTGTGGAGTTTGTACATTCTCCCCGTGTCTGCATGGGTTTCCTGCAGGTGTGGCGGTTTCCTCCCACAGTCCAAAGATGTGCTGGTTAGGTGGATTGACCATGCTAAATTGTCTGTATGTGCAGGATAGGTGGATAATGTATGGGAAATGTAGGGTTACTGGCGAGGACAGGTTGGATCTGGGTGGGAGGGTCAATGTGGACTGAATGGCCTGCTTCCATGCTTTGGGATTCTATGATTCTGCATGTAAATTCATCGAACCTTCAATGCAAGCTTGTGTTGTAGAATAAGGGTGGGTTGTGCTTCGGCGGGTCGGTGTGGACTTGTTGGGCCGAAGGGCCTGTTTCCACACACTGTAAAGTAATCTAATTTAATCTAAAAATGTTTTCATTGGAAAAGTAACAAATGGGGCAGTTCTGATACAATCCATTAGAAATTGTTAAACCATGTTGTTGAACAGGTTACTGACTGCAGAGTAACTGTCACAATTATCCAAGTGTTGCTGAGTCACTCTTAATGTCTTAAGGGCTGGTTACAGAATCATTTAGCACAAACCAGACGGCCAATATATTTGGCAGTGCAATTCAGCAAGACTAGTGTCACTAATGACTTACAGATCAAACTGTCTGAACCAGTGTCTTTCAGAGCAAGATAAATATTTCAGTTGGAGAAGACGGAAGATTTACCAGAAGTAGCCCCAATTCTTTTAAAAAAAGGAGCACGGGAGCAGATTTTTTTTCACCTCAGTGAGAAAGGTACCCAAATGAAGTGAGTAAAATTGTATTTCAAAGCGTTGAGGTAAATTGGAAAGAGGTCACTGATGAAGCTGGCAAAGACTGAATAACATCGTCACAGTTTTCAACCTTTTAAAAAAAAATTCACAACTTCAAAGTGGCCCAGAGCACGGATTTGTAGCCAATGACATACTTTTGATCATAAGAGAAAAAGCTAGAATAAAAATTCTGGACATACCAAAGCAGTTTTGTTGCATCAGTGAAGAGGAACAGAGTTAAGATTTTTGGTCAACGATGACCTTTCTTCAGAACTTTTGAAGTTAGGCACAAGCAGTCAATTTGTACAAAGGAAGATAGAACATAGAACATAGAACATAGAAGAATACAGCGCAGTAAAGGCCCTTTGGCCCTCGATTTTGCGCCAATCCAAGCCCACCTAACCTACACTAGCCCACTATCCTCCATATGCCTATCCAATGCCCGCTTAAATGCCCATAAAGAGGGAGAGTCCACCACTGCTACTGGCAGGGCATTCCATGAACTCACGACTCACTGAGTAAAGAACCTACCCCTAACTTCTGTCCTATACCTATCCCCTCTTAATTTAAAGCTATGCCCCCTTGTAATACCCGACTCCATACGCGGGAAAAGGTTCACACTGTCAACCCTATCTAACCCCCTAATCATCTTGTACACCTCAATCAAGTCACCCCTAAACCTTCTTTGCTCTAATGAAAACAGCCCCAAGTGTCTCAATCTTTCCTCATACGATCTTCCTTCCACACCAGGCAACAT
>NC_057724.1:73054154-73059598 GCF_004010195.1 Chiloscyllium plagiosum | reverse complement strand
TGACTCTCCTGCTCCTCGGATGCTGTCTGACCAGCCGTGCTTTTCCATTGCCACATGTTTTGACTCTGACTCTCCAGTATCTGCAGTCCTCACTCTCTCCTAAATAGGTTACCAGGTCATGATCATATCATTATTTGTATGATCCTAGGATTTAACGAGGACTTAAAAATCAAGGCCAATGGCTCTGCAATCTCCTCCCTTGCTTCCCAGGGAATCCTAGGATAAATCCTAGGATTCCCTGGGAAGCAAGGGAGGAGATTGCAGAGCCATTGGCCTTGATTTTTAAGTCCTCGTTAAATCCTAGGATCATACAAATAATGATATGATCATGACCTGGTAACCTATTTAGGAGAGAGTGAGGACTGCAGATACTGGAGAGTCAGAGTCAAAACATGTGGCAATGGAAAAGCACGGCTGGTCAGACAGCATCCGAGGAGCAGGAGAGTCATCAGGAATTCCTGTCAAAGGGCTTTTGCCTGAAACGTTGACTCTCCTGCTCCTCGGATGCTGTCTGACCTGCTGTGCTTTTCCAGTGCCACACTCTTTGACACAGGTAATCTTTTTAGGAATGTTAATTGTAAGACTATATATTGACCACCAATACCAGAAGAGGACCCCCCCACCCCCCACCAACTCCTTTTCACTGTAATAGTGTTGAAGGATCCATTACGTCTACCTGAAATGTGACCTCCATTTAATGGGTTTTCTAAACGGTGGCATGGCCTCAGAGGGCTGTGGAGGCCAAGTCGGAGAGTATATTTAAGAAAGAAAGCGATAGGTTCTTGATTAATAAGGGGAGCAAGGGTTATAGGAGAAGGCAGGAGAATGGGGTTGAGAAACCTACCAGCCACAATTGAATAGCGAAGTAGACTCAATGGGCTGAATGGCCTAATTCTCCTCTGATATCTTATGGTTTTATGGTTATAAAGTGGCATGTGCACAGGACTGCACTGAAGCGTCAATCTGGATTATGTCCTCAGATTTCTGGAATGGGTGCCCTGTGGGACCACAGTTCCATCAAATCAACTGCGCTTTGATAATTATCCAGAAATCAGAGCTTCAAACACTCATCCATTTGTGGACACAAGTCGGAGGCTGAGGTTTGGCCTTATAGAGGTTTACAAAATTATGAGGGACATGCATAGGGTAAATAGACAAAGTCTTTTCCCTGGGATCAGAGAGTCCAGAACTAGAGGACACAGGTTTAGGGTGAGAGGGGAAAGATATAAAAGAGATCTAAGGGGCAACTTTTTCACGCACAGGGTGGTACATGTATGGAATGAGCTGCCAGAGGAAGCAGTGGAGGCTGGTACAATTGCAACATTTAAAAGGCATTTGGATGGGTATATGAATAGGAAGGGTTTGGAGGGATATGGGCCGGGTGCTGGCAGGTGGGACTAGATTGGGTTGGGATATCTGGTCGGCATGGACGGGGTGGACCGAAGGATCTGTTTCCATGCTGTACATCTCTATGACTCTATGGCTCTATAAGTGCTCATGTTATTGGACATACTGTACATAGCATGGAGCAGGGGCAGAATAGATGGCAGGAGTATGATTCTCATAACAACATCATTATCTAGAAGCTTAAGCGCCATTCTAACATGGCCATAGATAAAAAAGATCAGTCTGGAATTCAGGAGAATTTACATAGAAAATGATTAAAATGTGCAACCTATTACCACAACTAGAAGTTCGAATCAAGCACATATTTAAAGGGAAATTAAATAAACATGTGACGTCAGGGATTTGAAGGACATGTTGAGGTTATACAGGATATTAGTGAGGCCTCTTCTGTATTCAGTTCTGGTGCCCAGTTGTAAGAAGGATATTATTAAGCTGGAGAGCGTTCAGAAGAGATTTACCAGGATGTTGCTCAGAATGGAGGGTTTGTGTTCTAAAGAAAGGTTGGATAGGCTGGAACTTTTTTCACTGGAAAGTAGAAGGTTGAGTGGTGACCTTATACAAGTTTATTAAATCATGAAGGGTTTAGATAGGGTTAATGGTAGGCATGTTTTCCCTAAAATGGGGGATTTCAAGACCAGGGGGCACATTTTTAAGAGGAGGGAGATTTAAAAAAGACGTGAGGGGCAAAGTTTTTACACAGAGAATGATTTGTGTGTGAAATGAACTTCCTGAGGAAATGGTGGATATGGGCACAATTACAACATTTAAAAGATATTTGGATAAGTACATGAATCGGAAAGGTTTAGTGGAATATTGGCTAAGAGCAGGTAGGCCAGTTTAATTTAAGATTATGTTTGGCATGGACTGGTTGGACCGAAGGGTCTGTTTCTGTGATGTATGATGCTATGACAAAGATATGCAGGTTGGGTGAATTGACCATGCTAAATTGCCCATCGTGTTCAGTGATGTGAAGATTAGGTGCATTAATTAGAGATAAATATAGGGTAATAGGGTAGGGGAATGATTCTGAGTGGGTTACTCTTTGAAGGGTCGGTGTGGACTTATTGGGCCGAAGGGCCTGTTCCCACACTGTAGGGATTCTATAATTCTATGGCAATTGGGCAGAGCATGAGATGTGTGAAGAATCTCAAGTGGAGTGTGAACATTGGCATAAATCAGATCGGCTGAATGATCTGTCACGGTATTGTACATTTAATATCATAAATTACCATCTTTTCTCTGCCACTGAATGAGAATTCAAACATTCTGTTGAGACAGGTCCTTCTCCATACAGACTGCTGAGTTTCTAGATAAACTGTTACATTGTCAGAGCATTGAGAAATGGGCAATAAGAGAGATCTTTCAACATCACTTCCACGCCAAGAACAAAGACATAAACAATACCCACTTTTCCAGGAGCTTGCATGGCAGAGCACATCATGCAGAAATAAAAACAGAGGCACGCCAGGGAATTCCTTGAAGCCTGGCACTCCAACCGGAACTCAGTCAATAGACACATTGAACTGGACCCTGTATACAAACCAGAGTCTAGATTAGAGTGTTGCTGGAAAAGCACAGCAGGTCAGGCAGCATCCGGGGATCAGGAAAATTGATGTTTTGGGCAAAAGCTCTTGACTCTGATACTCCAGCATCTGCAGTCCTCACTTTCTCCTGGAGACATATAAATACCAGGCGGGACAGATGCCAACATCCTATCAAAGACGCACTGATGATGTCACCTAGCGAGGCGACGAAACGTTTGCAGAAAAACACATCGGCTCGGCGAATGAATCCGCAACATCATCATGCCTTATCTTAATCCACCTCCATAAAGTATACACAGTGCCTAAGCTGCAGTCCAGTGGCTTACAGTACCAGCTCCTAATGGGTACTGCCAGAGAAAGCATTCATGCTCCTGCTGCACACATATGAAGCTTAAAACCCATCCAGGACAAAGTAACCTGCTTGATTGGCATCACATCCACAAACATCTATTCCTACCCACCGCTGATGCTCAGTGGCATCAGGATGTATTATCTTTAAGATGCACTGCAGAAATTCACTAAAGATCCTCAGACAGCACATTCCAAACCCACGATCACATCCATCTAAAAGGACAAGGGCAGCAGATACATGGCAACAACACCCCCTTCAAGTTCCCCTCCAAGCCATTCAACATTCTGACTTGGAAATATGTCACTGTTTCTTCATTGTTGCTGGGTCAAAATCCTGGAATTCAACAGTTCAGAAAAGATTTACAAGGATGTTGCCAGGATTGGAGGATTTGAGCTGCAGGGAGAGGTTGAATAGGCTGGGGCTGTTTTCCCTGGAGCATCAGAGGCTGAGCGGTGACCTTATTGAGGTTTATAAAATCATGAGGGGTATGGATAGGATAAGTAGACAAAGTCTCTTCCCTGGGGTGGGGGAGTCCAGAACTAGAGGGCATAGGTTTAGGGTGAGAGGGGACAGATATGAAAGAGATTTAAGGGACAACGTTTTCACACAGAAGGTGGTGCGTGTATGGAATGAGCTGCCAGAGGAAGTGATGGAAGCTGGTACAATTGCAACATTTGAAAGGTATCTGGATGGGTCTATGAATAAGAAGGGTTTGGAGGGATATGGGCCAAGTGTTGGCAGGTGGGACTAAATTGGGTTGGGACATCTGGTCAGCATAGACAAGTTGGACTGAAGAGTCTGTTTCTGCGCTGTACATCTCTATGACTCTAATAGCATTGTGGATCAACACACACCAAGTGGTCTGCAGAGGTTCAAGAAGTCAGCCCACCAGCACTTTCTAAGAGCAATGAGACACGGGCAATAAATGCCCAGCCACTGATGCCCATGCTCCATGAGTGAATATCAAAAATACAACATTAGCTTCCCTGGGATCTTTGCTTCCAAATGCATTGGCTCTTTATTGAATGGCTTCACGTTTTGTTTCAGTTTCAAAGGAAAAAATTCTAAATTAGGACTTCTGTCCCTGAGGTTATTTCATTTTAAAATATCACAAAGGCATCCAGCAATCCCAAAACTAGTGTATGGCTTTTGCTGCAGTCTTCCAGCCCATGTGTTATTCCCAATGACTGACTTCACATTTAAATGTAGCTCATGCCCATTTTTTAGATAAATATTGGAAACTAAATATAGATGAACCTTCTGACCAGTGGAATTTCCCACTTTTTTTGCCTCAGATCCTTCTGCAACTGCACCCCCCCACCCCCATCCCCTCCGTCTCTCCCCATTATTAATGGATTCTCCCAAAATGGAATGTGATAATAATTTGAAGCAACTGTCTGCATGGAGTTTGCATATTTTCCCCGTGTCTGCATGGATTTCCTTTGGGTGCTCCAGTTTCCTCTCACAGTCCAAAGATGTGCAGGTTAGGTGAATTGGCCATGCTCAATTGCCTGTAGTGTTAGGTGGATTAGTCAGAGGTAAATATAGGGGTTTCTCTTCAGAGGGTCGGTGTAGACTTGTTGGGCCGTAGGGCCTGTTTCCACACTGTAGTTAATCTAATCTTTTCACAGCAGAGAGCTGCGGGAGCTGGGCGGAAGTGAAGTTGGAGCGCAGGGCTGGTCAGGAAGGTAAGTGATTGATATTTGAGTGGGTGTGTTCTAGACCCCAGGCCCTAGACACCAGGGCCTCCCTCCCATTCTCCTACTCCTCTAACCTAACTTTAAAGTCCACAGGTAAGCTACTCAGTGTTCTTGTTTTGGAGACTAAGTGTAGAGTTATGGCAGCGCAGGCAGTGGAATGTTCCTCCTGCAGGATGTTTGAGGTAGGGGTAACCACCGATGCTCCTGCCGACTTCGTCTGCAGGAAATGCAGTCAGCTCCTGCTTCTCACAGAATGCGTTAGGGAACTGGAGCTGGAATTGGATGAACTGAGGATTATTCGAGAGGCTGAGAGGGTGATAAATAGAAGCTACAGGGACATAGTTACGCCAGAGAACAGAGGTAGCTGGGTAACAGTTAGAGGTGGGAAGGGGAGGAAGCAGGCAGTGCAGGGATCCCCTGTGGTCGTTCCCCTAAACAATA
>NC_057724.1:73052857-73053905 GCF_004010195.1 Chiloscyllium plagiosum | reverse complement strand
GGAGGTGGGTTTGCTAGCACTCTTCGGGGGGGTTTAAACTAATTTGGCAGGGGGATGGGATCTGGACTTGTAGTCCAGCAAGTAGGCTAGCTGTTTGTCAGGATGTCCAAGAATGTATGGAGGCTGTGGAGAAGGTAGGACTGGCAGGGAATACTTGCGGACACAGAGATGGGTTCAAGTATGTATACATCAACGCAAGGAGTATCAGAAATAAGGTGAGTGAACTTAAGGCGTGGATCGGTACCTGGGACTACGATGTTGTGGCCATCACGGAAACGTGGATAGAAGAGGGACAGGAATGGTTGTTGGAGGTTCCTGGTTACAGATGTTTCAGTAAGATTAGGGACGGTGATAAAAAAGGAGGGGGGTGGCGTTGCTAATTAGAAATGGTATAACGGCTGCAGAAAGGCAGTTCGAGGGGATTTGCCTTTGGAGGTAGTATGGGCTGAAGTCAGAAATAGGAAAGGAGCAGTCACCTTGTTGGGTGTTTACTATAGGCCCCCCAATAGCAGCAGAGATGTGGAGAAACAGATTGGGAAACAGATTTTGAAAAGGTGCAGAAGCCACAGGGTAGTAGTCATGGGAGATTTCAACTTCCCAAATATTAATTGGAAGCTCTTTAGATCAAGTAGATTGGATGGGGTGATGTTTGTGCAGTGTATCCAGGAAGCTTTTCTAACTCAGTATGTAGATTGTCCGACCAGAAGGGAGGCCATATTGGATTTGGTACTTGGTAACGAACCGGGACAATATTGGGCTTGTTAGTGAGTGAACATTTTGTTGATGGTGACCACAATTCTGTGACTTTCACCTTGGTTATGGAGAGAGATAGGTGCGTGCAACAGGGTAAGTTTTACAATTGGAGGAAGGTTAAATACGATGAGGTAAGACAGGATCTGAGGAGCATAAGTTGGGAGCATAGGTTGTCAGGGAAGGATGTCGTGGAAATGTGGAACTTTTTTAAGGAACAGATACGACGTGTCCTTGATATGTATGTACCTGTCAGGCAGGAAAGAGATGGTCATGTGAGGGAATCTTGGTTGACGAG
>NC_057724.1:73028443-73049695 GCF_004010195.1 Chiloscyllium plagiosum | reverse complement strand
CACAGAGATACAAACACACACACAAATACACACACACACACAAAAACACACCTGATCCCATATACGCATATGGATACACAGACACAAAAACACAGCTGACAATAGGAGACAATGACCAAAAGCATTAGCAAGCAATGAGTAAGAACCTGCATATTTGCATTTCGCCTGTCCACACATGACTTAATCCAGACATTTTTCATTTAAAATTGCTCTTTCAGCTATTCCAGTAAGGATGATAACTCATTTAACTTTAGTTATCATGTGTTATCTCAAGTGTAAATCTTACACCTCTGTAAGTTTGAGCTGGCAGTGTACATGAAGTATATATTATTATTGTGATAGTTAGGCTATAAAGCAGCAGCAAATTGGTAATATGTTCAAACAAAAAATCTTCAATTAATTCTTCCGTTGTCAATGTCCTTCTGCTGGAGGCTGCATTATAACCCCTGTCGCTTGGTGTGAAAGTCAGCAGAATTAATAGATGCAAATGCCAATTCAAACAACACAGATGTTTTTAATCTCCAGATCGGTTTGCAGTTATCCCTGAGCTTCAGTGTTTCATGAAAGAGAAGCAAAAACTCTGAGTGGACATTGACAATACACAAAAGGTGAAATGAATAAGTTATACACGAGCATTCTGTACATCCCAGTGATCCATGCAGACTTTCAGGGATCAGAATGACAATCGCAGAGCAACTGCCCATTCCACAATAGTAGTACCATCCATTTTTATCGGTGGTCCTGGCCAACTCTGCACTTCTTGCATCTCTGGACGAGGACATTCGATCCAACGTAATTTTAAATGGAATCCTAATTAGACTCATAAAGTCATAGAGATGTACTGCACAGAAACAGACCCTTCAGTCCAACTCATCTATGCCGACCAGATATCCCAACCAAATCTAGTCCCACCTGCCAGCACCCGGCCCATACTCCCTACAAACCCTTCCTATTCACATACCTATCCAAATGCCTTTTAAATGTTGCAATTGTATCAGCCTCCATCACTTCCTGTGGCAGCTCATTCCATACATGCACCACCCTCTGCATGAAAAAGTTGCCCCTTAGGTCTCTTTTATATCTTTCCTTTCTCACTCTAAACCTATGCACTCTAGTTCTGGACTCCCCCACCCAGGAAAAAGACCTCCGATGCTCCAGGGAAAACATCGTACACCGATTCAATCTCTCCATTAGCTCAAATCCTCCAACCCTGGCAACATCTTTGTAAATCTTTTTTGAACTCTTTCAAGTTTCACAACATCCTTCCGATAGGAAGGAAACCAGAATTGCATGCAGTATTCCAAAAGTGGCTGAACCAACGTCTGTACAGCCGCAACATGACCTGACAACAACTATACTCAACACTCTGACCAACAAAGGAAAGCATACCAAATGCCTTCTTAACTATCCTATCTACCTGTGACTCCACTTTCAAGGAATTATGAACCTGCATTCCAAGTTCTCTTTGTTTCGCAACAGTCCCCAGGACCTTACCATTAACATATAAGTCCTGCCTTAATTTGTTTTACCAAAATGCAGTACCTCATATTTATCTAAATTAAACTTCATCTACCACTCCTCAGCCCATTGGCCCATCTGATCAAGATCCCATTGTAATCTGAAGTAACCCCCTTCGCTGGTTCACGATACCTCCAATTTTGGTGTCATATGCAAACGTACTAACTATACCTCTTATGCTCACGTCCAAATCATTTATATAAATGAGAAAAAGTAGTGGGCCCAGCACCGATCCTTGTGGCACTCCACTAGTTACAGGCCTCCAGTCTGAAAAGCAACCCTCCACCACCACCCTCTGTCTTCTATCTTTGAGCCAGTTCTGTATCCAAATGGCTAGTTCTCCCTGTATTCCATGAGATCTAACCTTACTAACCAGTCTCTCAAGGGGAAACTTGTCGACTGCCTTACTGAAGTCCATTTAGATCATATCCACCTCTCTGCCCTCATCAATCCTCTTTGTCACTTCTTCAAAAAACTCAATCAAGTCCGTCAGACATGATTTCCCACCCACCATGCCATGTTGACTATCCCTAATCTGTCCTTTCCTTTCCAAATACATGTCAATCCTGTCCCTCAGGTTTCCCTGTAATCTGAAGTAACCCCCTTCGCTGGTTCACGATACCTCCAATTTTGGTGTCATATGCTTGTCCTTACCACCTTTCTTAAAGAGTGGTACCATGTTAGCCAACCTCCAATCGTCCAGAACCTCACATGTGACTATCGATGATACAAATATCTCAGCAAGGGGCCTTATTGTCTTTCTGGAGCCCTCCTTGAGAGGATGACTGTGATAACCCCTTTGAAGGCCATGGGGAATCATTAATTAATCTCCTTAAGGAGCTCATAGCCACTGATTCCCCTATTGATCACAAATCTGTCTATCCTAGCCTTACATATATGCAAGCACTCTGCCTTCACAGCTCCTTTGTGGCAAAGAGTTTGAAAGGTTCACAATCCTCTAAGAGAAGGAATTCCTCCTCATCTCTGTCTTAAGTCAGTACCTCTTTATTCTGAGACTATGCCCTCTGGTCCTAGACTCTCCCATGAGGGAAAACATTCTCACAGCATTGACCCTGGCAAGCCCCTTAAGAATCCTATATGTTTTAATGAGTTCACCTCTCATTCTTCTGAACTTCAGTGAGCAGACTCTCAACCTGTTAACTTTCACTTATAAAACAATGCCTCCATACCAGAGATAATGTGAGTGAACTTTCTCTGAACTGCTTCCAATGAAATGTTATCTTTCCTTCAATAAAAGGACCAAAATTGTCCTCCAGATGTGGTCTCACCAATACGTCAGACTTCCCAACTCTTATATTTGTATCATCCTTTCTCGTGCCTAGCATTTTGCTTGGTGTAAATATAGATTTTGATTTTCCCATCCTCTTACTCTTTACCTGTTATGCTTAAAAGTTTCAATTCCTTCATGTTGGTTGACTTGTGATGGATGCTGAAAATCATTAAAAATAAATCTCCTGAGCAAATGTAAGGCCCAGGGGGTTAAAATGACTGTGGATATAGATACAAAATTTCACAGTAAGCAGAGAGCAGGGGGCGATGGTTGTATTTCAGGATAGAATGTTGTATTTCAACACTGTTCCCCAGGCTTAGTATTAACCATGCCGCACTTTTTGATATATATTAAGAACATGCACCTGGCTTCACAGGACATAATTTCAAATTTTGAAAGAACATAGAGTTGTGTAGGACGGGAAGAAATTAGTAGATGTCAAAAGGGTTCTGTGCAGTTTGGCTGAGAGCATTAATTGCACAGAATGGTGAAGAAATACGTGGAAATGAGGTAGTCACTGCTCGATAATGGGACTCTGAAGTTGTCATTTAAAGCTTAAGGGGAAAGCTTACCAATTAAAGTTTTAAGCATTCAAGCGAGCATTGGATGATGGCTTGTAATAGAAATAATATTCAAGGCAACAGCAGGAGGTTAGCATTACATAAAGAAAATTAGCCACAGTCCCACCTGTGTGAAAGTCACACACCTCAACAAGTGTTAGCCTATGAGTCCCATTCTCTGAACAACAACAAAAAATCAAAGAGTTGCGGAAACAAAATAAGAAATTGCTGGAAAAGCTCAGTAGATCTGGCACCATCTATGGATAGAAAGTAAATTTAACATTTCCAGTTTCGGCAGCAATCTCTGTTTTTGTTCTATTGTTAGAGAGAGACAACCAATGGAGAATTCATAGCATCTCTACAGTGTGTAAGCAGCCCATTCAGTCCATCCAGATCCGCTGAAGGACATCCCACTCAGACCGATCCCTTAACCTACCTCTGTAACTCTGCATTTCTCACGGCTAATCCAACTAAGTTACACACCCTGGGCACTATGGGCAATTTACCATGGCTGATCCACCTAACATACCTGTTCTGTAATGTGGGTGGGATATCAGAGCACCCGGAGGAAACCCACACAGACACAGGGGAATGTGTAAACTCCACACAGACAGTCACCCGAGATCAGGATTGAAACTGTGCCCCTGGTGCTGTGAGGCAGCAGTGCTAACCATTGGGCCACCATGCCGACCCTTTTTAAACTTATGGATAACTATAAGAGTGACATTGAAGGGGCAAGGCCATCATGGTAACCTCTGGCAGTGCCAGAATTAAACTCAGGCTGTTGGCATCAGTCTGCATCAGTATCTAGCCATCCAGCCACCTGAGCTAACTGTAGGCAGTGATGCTCATTTAAAGAGCTGATGCAGGTATGATAGGCAACTGGCCTCCTTTTGCACTATCCTGCTTCTGTGATTCCATAAGGATAAGTGCTTGTTCCCCAGCCATTCACGATATCAATGACCTGGGCGACAGAACCAAATGCAGCATTCTAAAGATTGCTAAAGACACAAATCTGGGTGCGATGGTGAGCAGAGAAGTGGGCTCAAGGAAGCTGCAAGGTGATGGAGACAAGTTGAGTGAGTGGACAAACTCATGGTAGACGCAGTATAATGTGGCTAAGGGAGCAGTCACACACTTTGAGATGAGAAACTGAAAAGCTGAGTATTGTTGAAATGTTGATATATTGGGAGGTGTGAATATACAAACCGTAACAAGGTCAGCCAGGTGGACCTCATAGAATATGAGTTCCCTGACTGGAGGTGTTAACCTGGTCTAATCAGGGAGTCCTGGCTGACAAATATAAACAGGAGTGTCAGGGCTTCTGTTCACTCTGAGAAGTGGTTCTGAGGAGCTGGTCAATGTCACGTGTAAATAAAGGGTGAATAGGTGAGAGGATACTGAGCTTCATGCACATTTCACAAATGGATCTGAGAATCCTTGTATATTAGTCAATGAACATAAATAGCTGTAGCAACCAATTAGGAAGGTGAATTGGAAAAAGGATTTGAGTCCAGGAATAGGGATGTCTCACTGCATTTGTACAAGGCTTTGGTGCGATCACAACTGGAGATTGTGTCCTGTTTTGGTCTCCCTCCTTAAGAAAAGATTAACGTGCCATAGAAGGGATACAGCAGAGGTTCACTAGATAGATACTTGTCCTCTGACGAGAGATTTGTTTGACTGGTTGTGAAGAATGTGAGTGTATCTGATTGAAATGTATACAATTCTAACAGGGCTGGACAGATTAGATGCAGAGAGAATGTTTTCCCTGGTTGGTGAGTCAACAACCAAGGGACATAGTGTCAGATCACAAGGTGGATCATTTAGGAATGAGATGAAGAAAAATGTCATCACCAAAGGATAATGAACCTGTGGAATTCTCTACCACAGAGGGCTGTGGAGTCTAAGCATATTTTCAAAAAGAGATCCATTTTAATATTTTAAACACATCAAAGGATTTAGGGAGAAATCAGGAATGTGGCATTGAGGTACAGAATCAACTGTGAACATATTGAATGGAGGAGAAGGAAGCTTGAAGAGCTAAATGGCCTACTTCTACTCCTAGATTTCAAGATTAAATCGGTGACAGAAATGGCAGCGATGGAGGCCTGTAACCGAGATCCCAGAATCTGTAACAGAGATCCCGGAACAAAAACAATTCTGAGGAAGGGTCACCAGCCCCGAAACATTAACTCTGATCTCTCTCCGCAGATGCTGTCAGACCTGCTGAGCTTTTCCAGCAATTTCGGTTTTTGTTTCTGATTGACAACAACAGTTCTTTCAGTTTTTATTCAGAGACCCCTGAGCCTGTTACAGAGACTCTGGAGGGTATAACCGAGATCCCAGTGTGGGTTACAGAGATTCTGGGGTGATGTGAAGCAGCGAGTGGAGGAGCAGTGGAGGAGAAACAGGAAGAAGAGGGAAAGATGAATCCTATTGCAGTAAAACCTTGCATTATATTCAGTGTTTTAAGATGGTGCTGGACTGTGGCTGCATTTTGCATAGAGCATGTGAAAAACACTCTTCACCATATTTTTATAGACATCGGACAATAAATCTAAACCTCAATTCAGCAGTCACATTGCTATAGTTGGATTTTGCATTTTGGATACACTCTCGCTAAAACACGGTAACACAATGAAACAATCGACATTGTTAGCTGATGTTAGATAATGACATACATTCCTGATGGTGTGGTGTTGTCACCCTTGGAGCAATATCCCTTTAAGAAACCAACATGCAAATAAACCAAGAACCTGAATGTTATCACATGACCAGAGGCAATGACCTGTCTGCACTGTTGCACTCTCGGCATTAGGTGTGTCTGGAGATTTCCCTGTATGGGACCTTTCAGGTTGGCTCTAAGTTAACCCTGCAGAGATTTTCAGGTAAATGGAATCCATGTATCTCATTCATGTAAAATCTAGATAACAGAATAATATAACTAGAGATGAAATTTTCTGTAATGGCCATTATGACAACATAAAGCAAGGAACATTTGCATCAATAAGGCATTTTTCATAATGTCACACAGCTACAACCCATCAATAATGCACTGGAGCATGTGCCTGGACTTTACACTCAAGTGTCCATCATGACATCTGGGGAAACTTCTGATTTTTTTACAAGAATTCTATCTCCTGCTGAAGCCAATAACTAAACATTATAAGAAGCAAAGCATCCTAGAAAATCTGCCTTTCTGCTTTGTTGGCTCCATATGACACTGAACAAAGTCAGAGTCTTATCTGTACATTGATTGAAGTAATTAATGTCATCATAGGTAACCAGGAAACCTCCAGCTCAAACTCAAACACTCAGCCTGCCACTTCTGCAAGGCACTTGCCCAGGTAAAGAGGCTGTATCATCTATCTCTCCGACAGTGTCAGAGAGGTGGCACAACCTTCTGCCTGGAAGAAAAATTCTGTAAAGACTCGATTTGTGAGGCCTGTAGCAAGTGGTTATCAACAAGATACACACTCTTCTTTTCTCTTCAAATAACCTTCTCTCTCACTCAAAGCATGGAAATAATCAAGACCCTCTCACTCAAATCATGGAAATAATCAAGACCCTCTCACTCAAACCATGAAAATGAAGAACTCCAGCAGAACTCAAGAACGACGCTGAAAGAGTTGGTAGGACCACCTGTGAAATTTGTACTTTAACTGAAAAGTTAATCCATCAGATCAGGTGGATCTAAAAGACCACAGATTCAATTATTTTGTTGTTTGTGGTAAGTTGTTAAAGGTAAATTATCTTTTCTTTTGTGGGATGTAAAAGATATGGCAACACCTTTATTTGCTACCTTTCCCAACTGCTCTCAAGGAGGGGATGATTGTCTGCTTTTTTAAAGTTGCGGCAAGGGCACCAAACTTGTAATCCCGAACCCCAGTCTAATGCTCTGGGGACATGGGATCAATTCCCACTGCAGCAGATAGTGAAATGTGAATTCACTAAAAATCTGGAATTAAAAAGCTAGATTAATGGATTTTGAATCATTTGAGAATAAATGCATTGTGGATGCTCCCTCACTAAAACACAGTAACACAATGAGACAATCGACATTGTTAGCTGATGTCAGAAAATGATATAGATTCCTGAAGGTGTGGTGTTGTCACCCCATGTAACCACTGTTGATTGTTATAAAAACCCATTTGGTTGACTAATGCCCTTGAGGCAAGGAAGCCTCTGGTCTGGCCTACATACATCTCTTAAATACCCGTGGGCAATTAGGGACTGGCAACAAATACTGACCCAGCCAAGACATGAGCACACAAGATTGAGTGACAAAATAATTTCTTCCATTGGCAGTGAAGACTTAGTAAGGAAAAATTCAAGTTTTCATCTTGATTTTAATCCTTCAGCCCATTTGCTGAATAATTAAAAACAATGGTTTAGCTGAATCCAAGGAATGTGCTGAGTGCCTGACAGATAATTCAGCCACAGACTCAAACTGGAGCACGAGAAAAAAACAGTTTTATATAAATGTGAAATAAACCTCCAAGCAAGGCTGTAAAAATGGTAAGTTAGTGTCACATGCAGCATCATTTCAGTGACCATCTAATGATTAAAAGGGTTTGTGATTAGTTTTAATAACACCCTTTCTATTTCTGTTGAATTTCCAGAATGCTTTGCTGAGCACGTCCCTGTGAATTAACTTTTAATAGCCAGGGACAGGAATGGTCCAGGTTAATGATTGCATCTGTGTGAGGTTAATCCTTCTCTATCTTGTGTCAATCCAGTAACTTCTACAAGCTGGTTTGCCCATCATCATATCAGGACTCACCGTCAAAAGAAATTGTGTTGAAGTCGTTATCAACAGAAAATGAAGGAAAACAATTTCTCACAAATGGGGACATTTCTGAAAAGGCAGGTGAATTTTGATTCATTTCTGTGAAGATAAAAACTAGCTCTGATCTGAAACCTTTAATGATCTTGGCACTGCAAAAGCCCTGCTCAGCCAATGAAGTATGGTCACTGTTCTAATTCAGCAAACATGATAGCCAATTTGCACACAGAAAGCTCCTACAGCGGTCAGATCATTTTATTTTAAGTTGGCCAGTCAATCAATCCCCTTCAATTTAATGCAGTGGGGTCTGTTGCATTAGAATATTGTTGTGAAAGAGTGAATATTGAATCCCTTTGGCTCAACCCAACTTGAGATGCCACTCAGCCTCTGGGTGGAGAAACAGCCTTTCATGAGATTCCGGTGGAGACTGAGTTGACGTACTTGTTGTATTTATGCCCAGACAGTCCATGTTAATTGTACTTATTGCTATCATGCAATAAGCTTCACCTTGTTGTTTAAGGTCCCTCTTCTTGTTAGGACTTTATAAAAGTTAATCCTTGAGCACTAATACTGAGATGAGGTGAAGCGAGCCCTGGTACAGCTAGACTTACCTTGTTACTGCTGAGTGGTGGTGAGGAGCTGGCTGGAGGCTGGAGTGATGCAGGACGGTTGTACTTGGGCCTGGCGACACATGCTGAGCGTTGCTGTTTGGAATTGTTTTTACCGGACTGTAATATAAACCCTTTCCACAATATTGTAACTATTTCATTCCTAACTCATTCTCAGACACTGTAAGTAATGCTACTGCTTTCCTTTTAATCCTCTTTAGTGCAACAACACAATTTTTTTACTCTGTTAGATTTATACCCAGGTACTTGCGCCTAAGATGGTGCCATGAAAAGACAGCCATATTAAAAAAATCTTTTCACTCTACTCCTGTACAGGAGTGCAAGTGACAATAATGGATATTCTATCATGTGGAGGTGTGGCATTGCACTTTTTTGATTAGATCACTTACAGTGTGGAAACAGACCCTTTGGCCCAACAAGTCCACACCGACCCTCCGAAGAGCAACCCACCCAGACCCATTCCCCTACACCTAATACAACAGGCAATTTAGCATGGCCAATTCACCTAATCTGCACATTTTTGGACTGTGGGAGGAAACCGGAGCACCCGGAGGAAACCCACACAGACGGGGGGAGAATGTGCAAACTCCACACAGACGGTTGCTTGAGGCAGGAATTGAACTCGGGTCTCTGGCGCTGTGAGGCAGCAGTGCTAACCGCTGTGCCGCCCACACTTTGTTCTTTTTTAGTCTGTCCTAATCATGAATGAGTGCATATATTTAACATTTATTAAGGTCTATAGTTTAAACTGCATAGTGATAGATTATAATGCGGAGGAGCCAGTGTTGGACTGGGGTGGACAAAGTTAAAACTCACACAACACCAGGTTATAGTCCAACACGCTTATTGGAAAGCATTAGCTTTTGGAGTGTTGTTTCTTCATCAACTAGCTACCTGATAAAGGAGCAGCACTCCGAAAGCTTGTACTTCCAAATAAATCTGCCGGATATTGTATAGATAGGCAGTGATAATTAAACTCACTGCTGGAGGATTGATCAATCTAAAGCTGGTCACTGGAAAATATGGCTTGTTGAAGCAGTGGGTGTCTGAAAATACATTTACCTAATGAACTACCTGGAAGTGTTGATGGGTGCGGAGTTATGGTTAACAGCATGTGTCCATGGGACATAATGTAAGGTGAAAAACCTAGAGAGAAAGAGATATGATGTCCACAGAAATGGAGGCAACACTCTGAAATCACAGGGAACTCAAACTGCACAAAGCCAATGCCTGTAAATAACAAGTTCTTATTAAAATGAACACAGACTGAAATAGAATCATTTGAAAAAAAAATTGTGTCCTTACCAATTTAACTGGAAGACAAAACAATGGTGTTTCATTCTAAAAAAGTAGGAATAAATATATTACCTTATTGTTCCTTCCTAACAGTGCATTGCCACATAGTAACCGCCTGGTAAATGAAGTGGTTCTTTCTGATTAACTGTGGATGATCGTTACTGCACAGGTGGCATTTGTCTTCAGAATGAGAGTTGCAAACAGAGTTTGCCTCCCTCTAGTGATGCACGTGAACATAAAATACGAAGACTATTAACTGAGCTGGTTATATTCGTCTGGTACACAAAGCTTTCAAGAAATCTGTCCAAATGCAGACTAAAATGCTCATTAATGTATAATAGGTGCCATTTTGAGTGGGTAGCTGTATCCAGCAGTAATCAGATGTGTGTAATTAAACGATCATGTCTAACATTTTGAAAGAAAGGTCAACAGGGGTTAGATAAGTTGCTTCCTCACTCAGATACTGTTGCAATAAGAGGTTAGTATTCTATACTGCATTAAAATGTCTCTTTGCACATTGTGACCTCTGACTGTTTGATGTATAAATCCCCCAGTGTAAATTGTCCGTGATCGAAATATCTTCAAATACTTTCCACACATTTACTGTTTGTTGAATAATGCTCCTATTCAGATCACATCAGTGCGTCACTGACTATTCCTCAAATTTGCTTCTTTGTGTATTTATGGCAGATCAAATGTTTCTGACAGCAATTGATTGGTTGAGTTTGCCTTCTTGTACATCGCCAAATGATGACTCCCTCTGAGGGTTATATTTCTTTTGTCCCATTGTGGGAGAGCTGGGGGTGAGAAATACATATTGGCCTGGTCCAATTATTGACAGGAGAGGCTTCAGTCCCTTAGTGACAATAAAACCATCCCCACTCCATATCTTGATTAAGAGAGAGGGCACAAGGGGACGATGTGGGAGCTGAACAGAGAATGACAATTCATGAGCCATCAATCAGTCAGTTGACACCCATTATCCTATAATTCAGGTATTTGTTGAGGCTTAAACAGTGGAAGCGGTTACACCACATTCCCATGTCACCCAATGGCCTCCAGAAAACCCTGTCAGGATTGACAGCTTGCTTCTGGAGAGATCCCATGAATCACTTCAAAACAAATTTGTGACCCCAAGTCTGTCCACAATCGACAAGGCACGAGTCGGGAGTCTGATGGAATACTCTCCACTTGCCTGGATGAGTGCAGTTCCAACAACATTCAAGAAGCTTGACATCATCCAGGACAAAGCAGCCCACTTGATTGGTACCACATCCACAAACATTCACTCCCCCCACCACCAATGCTCAGTAGCAGCAGTGTGTACTATCTTCAAGATGCACTGCAGAAGTTCACCAAGCCTCCTAGATAGCTCCTTCCAAACTCATGACCACTTCCATCTAGAGGGCCCTGAGCAGCAGACATATGGGAACACTATTGAAAAGGAGGAATTGGGAATGATGGAATGCTGGAAGTCACTCCATGTCATCACATATGATTATTCTCCAGCAATTCTCCCCTCAACCATCTTTGGTCTGAGCTCCCTTCACAAGGATGTTGCCAGGATTGGAGGATTTGAGCTATAAGGGGAGGCTGAAAAGGCCGGGGTAGTTTTCCCTGGAGCATCGGCAGCTGAGGGGTGACCTTGTAGAGGTTTATAAAGTCACGAGGGGCATGGATAGGATAAATAGACAAGGTCTTTTCTCCAGGGTGGGGGAGTCCAAAACTAGAGGCATAGGTTTAGGGCGAGTGAGGAAAAATTTTAAATGGACCTAAGGGACAAGTTTTTCACGCAGAGGATGGATGCATGTTTGTGAAATGAGCTACCAGAGGGAGTAGTGGAGGCTGGTACAATTCCAACATTTAAAAGGCATCTGGATGGGTATATGAACAGGAAAGGTTTAGAGGGATATGGGCCAAATGCTGGCAAATAGGACTAGAGTAGGTTAGGATATCTGTTTAGCATGGATGAGTTAGACTGAAGGGTCTGATTCCGTGCTGTATACCTCTATGACTCTGTGATCCAGCATCTCCAGAATGCCTATTACTGCCAGCTAATATCACACCAGGCACTGGCAGGAGGGCAGATTTTCATACATCTGATTGGCCAGCAGTTCGAAGTTGGTAAGAACCCCCAACCCCTGGTCTTGAATCATGGAGCAAACCAATGGTGACCCTTCCAAAGGCTTAAAGTGAATTGTTGCTGCTGGGTCTAGTCCACAGAACTGAAGGAGGGTGTGAGAGGTGTCAAACTGCCTGACAGAATCACAGCCTGTAATCCAGTGATGGTTTTCGTGGTTCACTCATGGGATTTGGGCGAACTTAATGTGGCAGTGTTCCCACTATCTGCTGCCCAGGCCTTCTAGATGGAGGTAATTGAGAGTTTGGAAGGTGCTAAGGAGTCTTGGTGAAATTTTGCAGTGCATCTTGTAGATAGCACACACTGCTGCTACTGAGTGTCGATGGTGATGGGAGTAGATTTTGTGGATGTACTTCCAGTCAAGCAGGCTGTTTTGTCCTGGATGGTGTCAAGCTTCCTGAGTGTTGGTGGAGCTGCACTCATCCAGGGAAGTGGAGAGTATTCTATCACCCTCCTAACTTGTGCCCTATAGATGATGGACAGGCTTTGGGGTGTCAGGAGGTGAGTTACTTGCCGTAGTATTCCTAGCCTCTGACCTGCTCTTGTAGTCACTGTATTTATGTATGATCATAGAATCTCCACATGTGGAAGCAGGCCATTCAGCCCATTGAGTCCACACTGACCCTCCAAAGAGTATCCCATCTAGATCTATCACCTCGCTCCTGTCCCTGGAATCCTGCATTTCCCAGGGCTAATTCACCCTGTCTGCACATCCCTAGGTACTGTAGGCAATTTATCATGGCTAATCCATCCAACCTGTGCATCATTGGACAATGACAAGGTTAGTTGAGTTTCTGGTCCAAGATGACATCACCCCCTCCCCATTCCCCCCCCCCCCCCCCCCCCCCCCACCCCACCCAGGGAAATTGATAGTTGGGATTCAGCGACGTTAATTCTATTTATGTTACAGAATGATAGTTTGATTCTGTCTTATTAGAGATGGTCATGGCCTGGTATTTCTGTGGTGTGACTGCTCATTACCACTTTTCAGCTCAAGCTTGGATCTTGTCCAAATCTTGTTGCATTTGGACATGGACTGCTTCAGTATCTGAGGAGTTGTGAATGGTGCTGAATAATGTGCAACCACCAGTGAACATCCCCACTTCTGACCTGATGATGGAGAGAAGGTCATTGATGAATCAGCTGAAGATGGTTCCCTGTAGCCCAAAGCAGCACATAGAATACACTGAACAAATGAAAATTATGAATGCTTGTGCCTCCTCTGTAGTCTATTTCAAGTGACCCGGGCAACTGTTCTGATAGCTGTCAAGAATTTAATGTTTGAAAGCTCATGTTTTATTCAACAATGAAGCCCAATATAATTGAGTCAGAAACAGATGCCTCATGTTTAAACAAGTCTTTTTTATGATGCACAGAATGTAAGCATAGAAGGGCATAGCTCCGAGATCTGGCAGCAAGCACAAATGTGCCATCATCTAAACTCAACATGATTGACTCAGGACAAATGGGAGAGATCACTACAAGAACAGAATTTCTGCTATTATTTTCAAAACTATGATTGAACATTTTAAAAATGATCAGCTTCTTGAGTGTAAGTATTTCCATCGCAGAATCGGGTCACTCAGTCGAGTTAGTTTCATCAAACATGTATTTAATTTTTTTATCTGATCATGGAGTGTGGGCATCACTGGCTGAGCCAGCATTTATTGCCCATCCCTAATTGCCCCTTGAACTGACTGATTTGCTCGGAACATTTCAAAGCACAGTTAAGGATAACCTATCTTACTTTGGCTCTGGAGCGACATATAGGTCAGACCAGGCAAAAACACCAGATATCCTTCCCCAGTGGTCATTAATAAAACCAGAGTTTTTTTAAAAAAAACTGTCATTATGAGGGTAACTTTCAATTCTAATCTTTGCTAAGCTGATTTAAAATGTCAGCATTATATAGTTGGGATTTCAATCCTTATCCTCAGTGAATTAACCTCATGCTCGAGATTATTAGGGCCAGTGACAATGCGACCACCCCCACAAATGGTTCCAGCTACCACTTACTTCAGCAAACAGCAGTAACACATCTTTTCATGTGTTCATCTATTCTTTTAGAAGTACCTTAGTTACTCTCCTTCGCTACTCTCTGTGGTAGCAATTTCCACATTCAGCATTGAATTATAAAATATATAAAGTTTGTGTTGTCAAAAATGCATCACTACCTACACTAGTTCCAGCTTTCGGAACGCTGCTCCTTCATCAGGAGGTTACCAGATGAAGGAGGGCGCTCCGAAAGCTAGTGCTTCCAAATAAACCTGTTGGACTATAACCTGGTGTTGTGTGATTTTTAACTTTGTCCACCCCAGTCCAACACTAGTGTCTCCAACTCTACACTAGTCCCATTTTCCCAAGTCAGATCTATAGCTTTGAATGTTATGTCACTTCAAATGCTCATCCAAGTACTTTCGAAAGGTTGTGAGGATTCCTGCCTCAAATAGAGTGCATTCCACATACCCCTGACCATTTGGGTGAAAAGGGTCTTCCTCAAACTTCTTTTAAACCTCCTGCCTTTCACTTTAATATTATGCTTTCTTGTTATTGATCCCTCAATGAACAGGAACAGCTGCTTTCTCTTCACCTTTTCCATACCCCTCACAATCTTATAGGAGAAAGTAGAGCTTCTTCAAGGAAGGCATCCTTGTAAGAGGATTCGCAGTAGGTTAAAATCTTCGAGGAGAAAGGGCTGAAGAAGGCCTTATGCCCGAAACGTTGATTCTCCTGTTCCTTGGATGCTGCCTGACCTGCTGCGCTTTTCCAGCAACACATTTTCAGCTCTCACAATCTTATACACCTCTATCTTGTCACCTCAACCTTCTCTGCTCCAAAGATAACAATCTGAGCATATCCTGTCTTCATTAGCACCGCATCCACAAACAGTGAGTCTCCTGACCACCGGTACTCAGTTATAACAGTGTGTACCATCTGCAGAAAAAACGCCAAGGAAAGCACCTTCCAAACCCACGGCCACTTCCATCTGGAAGGATAAGGACAAGTTCCCCTCCAAGCCACTCACTATCCCGTCTTGGAAATAAATCATTGCTCTCTCACTATCTCTGAGCCAAAATCGTAGAATTCCCTCTCTAACAACGTTGTGAGTGTAGCTACAACAAATGGACTGGAGCATTTCAAGAGACAGCTTACCGTCATGTTCTCAAGGGCAATTAGAGACAGGCAGCAAATGCTGACCAGCCAACAGCATCCACATTTCATGACTGAATTTTTAAAAACTGTTCACATTATTTGAAGTTTGAATTCATCAATAATCTATTCAAGATTTAAAATAACATTCCCTTTAGAAATGAATTCCCATTGTCATAATTGCTTTTTGAATGATTTTATTAACTTGTGCTTCCACTTTTAATGATTGTGTATTTGTATCCCCAGGTCCCATTGTCCACCTACCCATTTAAAAACTTATTTCCCAAAAGAGCATGTGGCCTCGTTATTCCACTAACCAAAATATATTTGCAACATTAAAATTCATTTGCCAATTTCAGGTCCATTTTGTTTTACTGGATTAGATCACGGTCCTCCACTGTACGAAACAGATGCTCCAGTTTGGTAATGTTCACAAATTATAAAATTGTGTTTTTGATTCCCAAGCTAAAATTTCTTATTTAAATAGTGAAGAGTAGTGGCTCCCAAATTAACCCTTACAGTAATTCCATTTGCCAACCTGAGTAAATATCTTGAAGAAGGGCTTATGCCCGAAACGTCGATTCTCCTGCTCCTCGGATGCTGCCTGGCCTGCTGTGTTTTTCCAGCGTCACACTTTTCAACTCTAAATATCTTGAACCCCTACACACTGTCTGCTGGATTGTAGCCAGCTTGCTATCCACTCTGCTTCTTATTCCCTGACTCCACAGGTTCCTACTTTTGCCACGAGTCGACAATCAATGCTTT
The DNA here is from genome assembly GCF_004010195.1 of Chiloscyllium plagiosum. NCBI lineage: Eukaryota > Metazoa > Chordata > Chondrichthyes > Orectolobiformes > Hemiscylliidae > Chiloscyllium > Chiloscyllium plagiosum. The sequence goes on along the minus strand of NC_057724.1, from coordinate 73,033,557 downwards.
CTTTGAACACCAATTATATTTTTCTATTGTACTCACCTTCAAGCTTTCTGTTACATCAGTTCAGGTGAAGCAGCCTTAAGTTTTGGAATTCTTTCCATCATTAAGTGGGAATTCCGACACCTTTCCAACATTAATGAAGATGACAATAGTCGTCATCTTTCTAGGGAATCGTATGCATGTAATTGTGCCTCTGTTCATCTTCCCTTCATCTTCATATTTTCATGTGAGAGAAAGTGAGGTCTGCAGATGCTGGAAATCAGCGTCGAGAGTGTATTGCTGGAAAAGCACAGCAGGTCAGGCAGCATCCGAGGAGCAGGACAATCAATGTTTCAGGCCGGAGCCCTTAAAGGCTCCTGCTCCTCGGATGCTGCCTGACCTGCTATGCTTTTCCAGCAACACACTCTTGACCCACATATTTTCATGTGGGCAGATACAATATCTTTGTTCCCAGTGATTTATCTTCATATATCTTAATAATTCATTTCTATAGTTTCACTCTGTCATTCTAAATTTTCTTTTGATTTCTTTCCTAATCTTTTCAGGTCCAGTTAAGAAGCCAAATGCAACATTAGCATTCATTTCAAGGGGGCTAGAATACAAGAGCAGAGAAGTACTGCTGAGGGTGCAACAGATCTGGTCAGACAGCTTGTGAGCAGTTTTGGGCCCCATTCCTCAGGAAGAATGTATTGGCTCTGGAGTGGGTCCAGAGGAGGCTCACGAGAATGAAGTGTAAGGCTTAACATGTGAGGAACGTTTGAAGACTCTCATAGATTGATAGAATCCTGACAGTGTGGAAACAGGTCCTTTGGCCCAACAAGTCCACACCAACCCTCTGAAGAGTATCCCACCCAAACCCATTCCCCATTACTCAACATTTACCCTGGCTAATGCACCTAACCTACACATTCCTGAACACCATGTGCAATTTAGCGTGGCCAATCCACCTAGCCTGCACATCTTTGGATTGTGGGAGCGCCCAATGGAATTACACACAGACACAGGGAGAATGTGCAAACTCCATACAGTCGGCCAAGGCTGGTATCGAACCCAGGTCCCTGGCACTGTGGGGCAGCAGTGCTAACCACTGAGTCACCATGCTACCCCAACTCTCTGTCAATGGCATTTAGAAGGATGAGGGGTGATCTGATTGAAACTTACAGAATACTGAACGGCCTGGATGGAGTGGACGTTAGGAAAATGTTTCAATTGGCAAGTGAGACGAGGACCTGAGGGCACAGAGTGAAAGGAAGAACAGAGATAAGGAGAAATGTCTTTCGCAGCAGAGTGGTGAATCTGTGAAATTAATTGCCACAGTCGGCTGTGCAGGTCAGGTCATTGAGTATGTTCAAAACACAGATCGATAAGCTCTTGATTGCCAAGGGGATCAATGGTTATAGGGAGAAAGCAGGAAAATAGCATTGAAAAACCTATCAACCTTGATCGAATGGTGGAGCAGACTCGGTGGGCTGATGGCCTAATCTCTGCTATTGTGTCTTATGGTCTTATGGTATGAGGAGCAGATGAGGACTCTGGGTATGTAATTGCTGGAGTTTTGAAAGATGAGGGGGATCTCACTGAAACATACAAAATACTGAGAGCCCTAGATAAAGTGGGGATAGAGGAGCTGGTCCCACTGGTAGGAAAATACCACTAGGACCTGAGGGCACAGCCTCAGAGTGAAAGGACAATCCTTCAGAACTGAGATGAGGGTTAATTTCTTCAGTGAGAGGCGAGAGATGCTGTGGAATTCATTGTCAGAGAAGGCTGTGGAGGTCAAGTCATTGAGTGTATTTAAGACAAAAAAGATTAGTAAGGGGTTCAAGGGAGAAGACAGGAGAATGGGATTGAGAAACATTTTGCCTCGATTTGATTTGAATTTGAATTTGAATTGAATTTATTGTACATGTACCGAGGCACAGTGAAAAGCTTTGTCGTGCGAGCAATACAGGCAGATCACGCAGTTAAGTAGCATGGATAGTAAATAATTGGTAAACAGCAGCAAAAACAAAAACACAGGTACAGGTGAATGAGTCCATTCAGTATTCTAACAACAGTAGGGTAGAAAAAGTTTTGAAACCAGCTGGTGCGCATGTTCAGGCTTTTGTACCTTCTCCCCAGTGCTAAAGGTTGTAGAAAAACATTGCCAGGGTGGGATGGATCTTTGAGAATGCTGGTGGCCTTTCCTTGACAGCGGGCCTGGTAAATGGATTCTATAGAAGGGAGGTTGGCCTTTGTGATTGTCCGGGCCGAGTTCACCAATCTCTGGAAACGTCTCCAATCTTGAATGGTACAGTTGCCATACCAGGTAGTGATACATCCAGACAGAATGCTCTCGATGGTGCACCTATAAAAGTTGGCAAGGGTACAATGACAGAAAAGATTTGATGGGCCAAATAACCTAATTCTGCTCTATGGTCTATGTAATCAGTGTATTGGTTTTCTTCCGTTTTAATATTTTCCTGATTTCTTTATTTACCCATGATGTATCCAGCCTGATTAGTTTTTCTTTACTTTTCAGTGGCACGTATTTCTCCTGGAGTTCTTTTGGTCATCACTTTAAATGTTTTCCATTGTTGTTCAATTGCTTTGGTTGTCAGTAAATTTTTTCCAGTTTATTTCCTTAGTTCCATTCTCAAACCATCAAAGCAGGGCTATGAAGTTAAATCACTGGCCAGAATAAAATAAAACCTTTACTTCCTGAAATTCATTTGTCATTGCTTCTGGGCGTTTTGAGAGTTGCAAACATTTTGGCTGATTTCCAAATCGTTGATGTTTCAAAGTGTCAGTGAAAGCCAAGAGCCACTGTTACCATGATGTAACCTTTGGTATTTTTTACAATCTCGTTAAAGGATTGACTTAAAATTGCCTCCGTAAATTCAAACTGGACCCAGTGAAAATTGAGTCCAATTTGCAGTCAAGCTGTGCTACTCTCGATAGTATAGTCGCAGGATTAATCCCTTAAAGTCATGCTTTCAAAATTGATCAACAGTCTTTGGGGAATTTATAATCAGTTAATCAAATAAATCTGGAATTAAAACCTGGCATTTATTCGAGTTGACTATATAACTACACAATTGTTGTTAAAATATATCCTGTTTTCTAATATCTTTTTGGGAAGCAAATCTCCCATTTTTTTTTACCTTGGTTGATCCTGATTTATCTCCAGATTGTGATTGTCCCTCAAGGTCCCTCCTCTAATGGTTTAGCAAACTATTCAGTCACAAGCTATTGGTTCACCAATAAGAGACGACAATGAATGGTGGCTTTGTACATGAATGAACAAGAGGACATTTGTCCAAAATCACTTTGAAAGTTGTTATCCATTTCCATTGAAACAGAAACCTTGAACTTAAAAAACAATAGAAAACACATATTTCAGAAACATAATGTGGAGCATGTTCCTTGCTTGTTGTGATTTTTTGTGCCCTGTTTTGATGGCCCTTATGTTTAATCAACATAACTATGACGATCGTGGGGAAAGGAGCTAATAATGATTGTGCAAGCTCCTATTGGAAGATCATTGTAAATTTTCCCCTAAATTGTCTCCTCCCATTGGACAAATACTTTCTCTTGGACTCATTTTGTAGATTCCTTCTCTCAAGAGGTATAGTGGACATGATTCTTACAACAAGAAAAACTTGGCAGAAAGCATCAGCAACCTTTTTTGAAAGAGAATGAGAATTAGAATTTATTGTCGCGTGTACTCAGGTACAGGGATATGGGAGTACAGGGAAAAGTGTACAATGTCACCAATCTCCAGCGCTACTTAGAAACAGCATGTTAGTTATAATGCAGAAAAATAAAGAAATAAGTTGAAAAGTTTGACATTACAGTCCTTCTTCAGTGCTAAGCCATGGGCCAGGATTCAGATTCTTTCACAGTGACTCTGAGAGAAACATCAGCAATTAGCCAGCCTGCTCCACCAAGCGCTGTCACCATATTACACTGCCATCTTGTCTCTATGTTGAGACTGCCGGCATGAGTCCACAATGAGTCTCTGCCAGGAATACAGTCTCACCCCCCTCCGCTGGGAATACAGTCTCACCTCCCTCCGCACATAATACAGTCGCAACTCCGTCCGCCGGGAATACAGTCACACCTCCCTTCACCGGGAATACAGTCTGACCTCCCTCTGCCGGGAATTCAGTCTCACCTTCCTCCGCTGGGAATACCGACTCACCTCCCTCTGCCCGGAACACAGTCTCAAACCCCTCCGCCTGGAACACAGTCTCACGTCCCTCCGCTGGGAATACAATCTCACCTTCCTCCGCCAGGAATACAGACTCACCTCCCACCACCGGGAATACAGTCTCACCTCCCTCCACCAGGAATACAGACTCACCTCCCACTGCCGGGAATACAGTCTCACCTCTCTCCGCCCGGATTACAATCTCACCTCCCACCGCCGGGAATACAGTCTCATATCCCTCCGCCAGGAATACAGTCTCACCTCCCTCCGCCGGGAACACAGTCTCACCTCCCTCCACTGGGAATACAGTCTCAGATCCCACCGCCGGGAACACAGTCTCACCTCCCTCCGCCGGGAATACAGTCTCACCTCCCTCAGCCCGGAACACAGTCTCAACTCCTTCCACCAAGAATACAGACTCACCTCTCTCCGCTCGGATCACAGTCTCACTCTCCCTCCGCCCAGAACACAGTCTCACTTCCCTCCACCATGAATACAGTCTCACCTCTCTCCGCTGGGAATACAGTCTCACCTCCCTCCGCCGGGAATACAGTCTCACATCTCTCCGCCGGGAATACAGTCTCACCTCCCTCCGCCATGAATGCAGTCTCACCTCTCTCCGCTGGGAATACAGTCTCACCTCCCTCCGCCGGGAATACAGTCTCACCTCCCTCCGCCAGGAACACAGTCTCACTTCCCTCCGCCCGGAACACAGTCTCACCTAACCCTTCGCCCGGAACACAGTCTCACCACTCTCTGCTGGAAAAAAATCTCACCTCCCTCAACCCTGAACACAGTCTCACCTCTCACCGCCAGGAACACAGTCTCACTTCTCTCCGCACGGATCACAGTCTCACTCCTCCTCCGCCCAGAACACAGTCTCACCACCACCTCCGCCGGGAATACAGTCTCACCTCCCTCCGCC
>NC_057724.1:73022722-73027800 GCF_004010195.1 Chiloscyllium plagiosum | reverse complement strand
CCCTCCGCCCAGAACACAGTCTCACCACTCTCCGCCCGGAACACAGTCTCACCTCCCTCCACCCGGAACACAGTCTCACCACTCTCCGCCCGGAACACAGTCTCACCTCCCTCCACCCGGAACACAGTCTCACCACTCTCCGCCCGGAACACAGTCTCACCTCCCTCCACCCGGAACACAGTCTCACCACTCTCCGCCCGGAACACAGTCTCACCTCCCTCCACCCGGAACACAGTCTCACCACTCTCCGCCAGGAATACAGTCTCATTGTCCCTCCGCCCAGAACACAGTCTCACCACTCTCCGCCCGGAACACAGTCTCACCTCCCTCCACCCGGAACACAGTCTCACCACTCTCCGCCAGGAATACAGTCTCATTGTCCCTCCGCCCAGAACACAGTCTCACCACCTCCCACCGCCGAGAATACAGTCTCACCTCCATCCGCCGGGAATACAGACTCACCTCCCTCTGCTCGGAACAAAGTCTCACCTCCCTCCGCTGGAAAAAAGTCTCACCTCCCTCAACCCAGAACACAGTCTCACCACTCACCGCCAGAAACACAGTCTCACTTCCCTCCGCCGGGAATACAGACTCACCTCCCTCTGCTCGGAACACAGTCTCACCTCCCTCCGCTGGAAAAAAGTCTCACCTCCCTCAACCCGGAACACAGTCTCACCTCTCACCGCCAGAAACACAGTCTCACTTCCCTCCGCCGGGAATACAGACTCACCTCCCTCCGCCTGGAACACAGGCTCACCACCACCTCCGCCGGGAATACAGTCTCACCTCCCACCGCCAAGATTACAGACTCACCTCTCTCCACCCAGAAATCAGTCTCACACCCCCCCCCCCCTCCGCCTGGAACACAGTCTCAGCCCCACTCCGCCCAGAACACAGTCACACAACCTCCCACTGCCCAGAACACAGACCCACCTCCCTCCGCCGGGAATACAGTCTCACCTCCCTCCACTGGGAATACAGTCTCACGTCCTTACGCCGGGAACACAGTCTCACCTCCCTCCACCCGGAACACAGTCTCACCTCCCTCCACCCGGAACACAGTCTCACCACTCTCCGCCAGGAATACGGTCTCACCTCCCTTCACCGGGAATACAGTCTCAATCCCCACCCCCACCCCCACCACACCCGCCCGGAACACAGTCTCACCTCCCTCTGCCGTGAATACAGTCTCACCTCCCTCCACCCAGAAAATAGTCTCACCTCCCTCCTCCTGGGACATTGTCTCACCATTCTCCGCCCAGAACACAGTCTCACCACCTCCCACCGCCCGGGAACAAAGTCTCACCTCCCTCCACCGGGAATACAGTCTCACCTCCCTCCACTGGGAATACAGTCTCACGTCCTTCCGCCAGGAATACAGTCTCACATCCCTCCGCCGGGAATACAGACTCACCTCCCTCCGCCCGGAACACAGTCTCACCTAACCCTTCGCCCGGAACACAGTCTCACCTCTCTCCGCTGGAAAAAAGTCTCACCTCCCTCAACCCGGAACACAGTCTCACCTCCCTCCGCCAGGAACACAGTCTCACTTCTCTCCGCACGGATCACAGTTTCACTCCTCCTCCGCCCAGAACACAGTCTCACCACCACCTCCGCCGGGAATACAGTCTCACCTCCCTCCGCCTGGAACACAGTCTCACCTCCCTCCGCCGGGAATACAGTCTCACCTCCCTTCGCCCGGAACACAGACTCACCTCCCTCCGCCGGGAATACAGTCTCACCTCCCTCCGCCTGGAACACAGTCTCAACTCCCTCCGCCGGGAATACAGTCTCACCTCCGTCCGCCGGGAACACAGTCTCACCTCCCTCCGCCCAGAACACAGTCTCACCTCTCTCCGCTGGGAACGCCCAGAACACAGTCTCACCTCTCTCCGCTGGGAATACAGTCTCACCTCCCTCCGCCGGGAATACAGTCTCACCTCCCTCCGCCAGGAACACAGTCTCACATCTCTCCGCCAGGAATACAGTCTCACCTCCCTCTGCCATGAATACAGTCTCACCTCCCACTGCCAGGAACACAGTCTCACTTCCCTCCGCCCGGAACACAGTCTCACCTAAACCTTCGCCCGGAACAGTCTCACCACTCTCCGCTGGAAAAAAGTCTCACCTCCCTCAACCCGGAACACAGTCTCAGCCCCCACTCCCACTGCCCAGAACACAGACTAATCTCCCTCCGCCATAACTGCAGTCTCACCCCCCTCCGCTGGGAATACAATCTCACGTCCCTCCGCCAGGAATACAGTCTCACCTTCCACTGTCAGGAACACAGTCTCACCACTCTCCGCTGGGGATACAGTCTCACCTACCTCCGCTGGGAATACAGTCTCACCTCCCTCCGCCTGGTACACAGTCTCACCTCCCTCCGCCGGGAACACAGTCTCACCTCCCTCCGCCCGGAACACAGCCTCACCTCCCTCCGCCGGGAATACAGTCTCACCTCCCTCCGCCTGGAATACAGTCTCACCTCCTTCCGCCTGGAACACAGTCTCACCTCCCTCCGCCGGGAACACAGTCTCACTTCCCTCCGCCCGGAACACAGTCTCACCTAACCCTTCGCCCGGAACACAGTCTCACCTCCCTCCGCCAGGAATACAGTCTCACCTCTCACCGCCAGGAACACAGTCTCACTTCTCTCCGCACGGATCACAGTCTCACTCCTCCTCCGCCCATAACACAGTCTCACCACCACCTCCGCCGGGAATACAGTCTCACCTCCCTCCGCCCAGAACACAGTCTCACAACTCCCACTGCCCAGAACACAGACTCATCTCCCTCCGCCATAACTGCAGTCTCACCCCCCTCCGCTGGGAATACAATCTCACGTCCCTCCGCCGGGAATACAGCCTCACCTCCCTCCGCCGGGAATACAGTCTCACCTCCCTCCTCCGGGAATACAGTCTCACCTCTCTCCGCCGGGAACACAGTCTCACCTCCCTCCGCCGGGAATACAGTCTCACCTCCCTCCGCCTGGAATACAGTCTCATCTCCCTCCGCCTGGAACACAGTCTCACCTCCCTCCGCCAGGAATACAGTCTCACCTCTCACCGCCAGGAACACAGTCTCACTCCTCCTCCGCCCAGAACACAGTCTCACCACCACCTCCGCCGGGAATACAGTCTCACCTCCCTCCGCCCAGAACACAGTCTCACAACTCCCACTGCCCAGAACACAGACTCATCTCCCTCCGCCATAACTGCTGTCTCACCCCCCTCCGCTGGGAATACAATCTCACGTCCCTCCGTCAGGAATACAGTCTCACCTCCCACTGCTGAGATTACAGACTCACCTCCCTCCGCCCAGAACACAGACTCATCTCCCTCCGCCATAACTGCAGTCTCACCCCCCTCCGCTGGGAATACAATCTCACGTCCCTCCGCCGGGAATACAGCCTCACCTCCCTCCGCCGGGAATACAGTCTCACCTCCCTCCACCGGGAATACAGTCTCACCTCTCTCCGCCGGGAATACAGTCTCACCTCCCTCCGCCGGGAATACAGTCTCACCTCCCTCCGCCATGAACACAGTCTCACCTCCCTCCGCCATGAATACAGTCTCACCTCTCTCCGCCCGGAACACAGTCTCACCTCCTTCCACCAGGAACACAGACTCACCTCCCTCCGCCAGGAACACAGTCTCACTTCTCTCCGCATGGATCACAGTCTCACCACCACCTCTGCCAGGAATACAGACTCACCTCCCTCCGCCGGGAATACAGTCTCACCTCACTCCGCCGGGAATACAGTCTCACCTCTCTCCGCCCGTAACACAGTCTCACCTCCTTCCACCAGGAACACAGACTCACCTCCCTCCGACTGGAACACAGTCTCACCTCCCTCCGCCGGGAATACAGTCACACCTCCCTCCGCCTGGAACACAGTCTCACCTCCCTCCGCCGGGAATACAGTCACACCTCCCTCCGCCTGGAACACAGTCTCACCTCCCTCCGCCGGGAACACAGTCTCACCTCCCTCCGCCTGGAACACAGTCTCACCTCCCTCCGCCTGGAACACAGTCTCACCTCCCTCCGCCTGGAACACAGTCTCACCTCCCTCCGCCTGGAACACAGTCTCACCTCCCTCCGCCTGGAACACAGTCTCACCTCCCTCCGCCTGGAACACAGTCTCACCTCCCTCCGCCGGGAATACAGTCTCACCTCCCTCCGCCTGGAACACAGTCTCACCTCCCTCCGCCTGGAACACAGTCTCACCTCCCTCCGCCTGGAACACAGTCTCACCTCCCTCCGCCTGGAACACAGTCTCACCTCCCTCCGCCTGGAACACAGTCTCACCTCCCTCCGCCTGGAACACAGTCTCACCTCCCTCCGCCTGGAACACAGTCTCACCTCCCTCCGCCTGGAACACAGTCTCACCTCCCTCCGCCTGGAACACAGTCTCACCTCCCTCCGCCGGGAACACAGTCTCACCTCCCTCCGCCGGGAATACAGTCTCACCTCCCTCCGCCTGGAACACAGTCTCACCTCCCTCCGCCTGGAACACAGTCTCACCTCCCTCCGCCTGGAACACAGTCTCACCTCCCTCCGCCTGGAACACAGTCTCACCTCCCTCCGCCTGGAACACAGTCTCACCTCCCTCCGCCTGGAACACAGTCTCACCTCCCTCCGCCTGGAACACAGTCTCACCTCCCTCCGCCTGGAACACAGTCTCACCTCCCTCCGCCTGGAACACAGTCTCACCTCCCTCCGCCTGGAACACAGTCTCACCTCCCTCCGCCGGGAATACAGTCTCACCTCCCTCCGCCTGGAACACAGTCTCACCTCCCTCCGCCTGGAACACAGTCTCACCTCCCTCCGCCTGGAACACAGTCTCACCTCCCTCCGCCTGGAACACAGTCTCACCTCCCTCCGCCTGGAACACAGTCTCACCTCCCTCCGCCTGGAACACAGTCTCACCTCCCTCCGCCTGGAACACAGTCTCACCTCCCTCCGCCTGGAACACAGTCTCACCTCCCTCCGCCTGGAACACAGTCTCACCTCCCTCCGCCTGGAACACAGTCTCACCTCCCTCCGCCGGGAATACAGTCTCACCTCCCTCCGCCTGG
>NC_057724.1:72969642-73001774 GCF_004010195.1 Chiloscyllium plagiosum | reverse complement strand
ACTGACTCTACATCCCCTGATTCTCGGTCCCCCCACGCAAGGGGCTGAATATCATCCCTTACCAACATGGCCACCCTACCCCCTCTGCCCGTCAGTCTGTCCTTACGATAACACGTGTATCCTTGAATATTCATTTCCCAGGCCCTGTCCACTTGAAGCCACGTCTCAGTTATCCCCACAATATCGTATCTGCCAATTTCCAAAAGAGCCTCAAGCTCATCCATCTTATTTCTAATGCTTCGTGCATTCATGTATAGTATTTTTAATTTGTTACTGCCCTCATCCTTCCCATCAACTCCGATTTCACTCAACCTTACAGCATGATCCCTTTTTGAGTTTTCTGCCTCATTGATACAGTTGTCTTTCTTGACTTCCCTTGTTCTAACTTTCCCTTCAAGTTCCTTCGTAAACATCCAGTTTGTCCCCTTCCCCCCGCTACTTAGTTTAAACATAGCTGTGTTGCAGTAGCAAACCTGCCTGCCAGAATGCTGGTCCCCAACCTATTAAGGCGCAAACCGTCTCTCTTGTAGACTTTATGCTTACCACAAAACATACCCCAGTGATCCAAGAATTTAAATCCTTGCTTCCTGCACCAGATCCCCAGCCACACGTTCAAGTCCATTATCTCCCTGTTTCTGGCCACACCAGCCCGAGGAACTGGAAGCAAGCCGGAGATAACCACCCTGGAAGTCCTGCTTTTCAGCCTTCTTCCTAGTTCTCCGAAGTCCGCTGTAGTATGTTCCTCCTCATCTTCCCGACATCATTTATGCCAACATGTACCACCACCTCTGGCTCTTCACCTTCGTCCTTAAGGATTTCCTGCACTCTGTCTGTGATGTCTTTAACCCTGGCACCAGGAAGGCAACACACCATCCTTAAATCCCGTCTGCTGCCACAAAAACCGTGGTCAGTTCCTCTCACTATGGAGTCCCCTATTACCACGGCTCAGTGCGAGATCTGACTCTTCCGCTCTGCCTCCACGCCAACCTTTGATTGACAGACCTGGCCGCCTCGCGGACTGGCAGTGTCATCTGTCTCTACTTTTTCAAAAGATTCAACTTGTTCCTGACAGGTACTTCCCCTGGGGTCGCTTGCACCTCCTCTCTGCCTTCCTCATCGTCTGCTCTCTTCTGCTCTCTTCTGGTATGGTCGGTGTAATGACCTCACTGAAGGTCTTGTCTGGAAAGATCTCGATCTCGGATGAACCTAAGGTCCTCGAGTTCTTTCTTCAGTGCTGCAATATGCTCTGTCAGTAGCTGTTCTTTCTTCAGTGCTGCAATATGCTCTGTCAGTAGCTGAACGTGCACACACTTTACACGAGGCAGACACACCAGAGTCGTTGACCTCCCACATCAAGCACGTAGCGCACTGAACCAGCTGGGCAGTCATGTCTTCACCCTCTTCAACTGTGGCATAATCACTTCACTCACCCTCCTTGTCAAAGACTCCTGAGCTAAAGCCTCACTCTTCAATCCACAGGAACTTCCTTGGACCCTCTTTTTGGGGCAAGTCTGTGGACTTTAAATTTAGGTTAGAGGAGGAGGAGGGAGGGAGGGAGGCCCTACTTTGTAGGACCTGGGGTTTAGAACACACCCACTCAAATAACAATCACTAACCTTCCCGACCGACTTTGCGCTCTGACTTCACTTTCGTCCAGCTCCCGCTGCTCTCTGCTGCAAAAAGACCGTTGGCTTCGAGGTAAGTTCTTAAATAACAATCACTTACCTTCCCAACCGGCTCTGCGCTCCGACTTCACTTCCGCCCAGATCCCGCCACTCTCTGCTGAATACAATCGGCACCCCTCCCAGGAATACAGTCTCACCACCCACCGCCGGGAATACAGTCTCAACTCCCTCCGCCAGGAATACCACCTCACATCCTTCTGCTGGGAGTACAGTCTCACCTCCCTCTGCCGGGAATACAGTCCCACTTCCGTCCACCCAGAACACAGTCTCACCTCCCTCCACCCGGAACACATTCTCACCTCCTTCCGCCGGGAATACAGTCTCACCTCCCACCACCAGGAATGCAGGCTCACTTCTCTCCGCAGGGAATACAAACTTAACTCCCTCCGCCAGGAATACCATCTCACATCCTTCTGCCGGGAATACAGTCTCACCTCCCTCTGCTGGGAATAAAGTCTCAACTCCCTCTGCCAGGAATACCACCTCACATCCTTCTGCTGGGAGTACAGTCTCACCTCCCTCTGCTGGGAATACAGTCCCACTTCCCTCCACCCGGAACACAGTCTCACCTCCCACCGCCAGGAATACAGTCTCACCTCCCTCCACCCGGAACACATTCTCACCTCCTTCCACCGGGAATACAGTCTCACTTCTCTCCGCCGGGAATACGGTCTCACCTCCCTCTGCACGGAATACAATCTCACATCCCTCCACCGGGAATACACTCGCACTTCGTTCCACTGAGAGTACAGTCTCACCTCCCTCTGCCAGGAATGCAGTCTGACCTCCCACCTCCGGGAGTACAGTCTCACCTCTCCTCCGCCAGGAATACAGTCTCACCTCCCTCCACCAGGAATATAGACTCACCTCCCTCCACCCGGAACACATTCTCACCTCCTTCGCCGGGAATACAGTCTCACCTCCCACCACCAGGAATGCAGTCTCACTTCTCTCCGCAGGGAATACAGTCTCAACTCCCTCCGCCAGGAATACCATCTCACATCCTTCTGCCGGGAATACAGTCTCACCTCCCTCTGCTGGGAATAAAGTCTCAACTCCCTCCGCCAGGAATACCATCTCACATCCTTCTGCTGGGAGTACAGTGTCACCTCCCTCTGCCGGGAATACAGTCTCACCTCTCTCTGCTGGGAATACAGTCCCACCTCCCTCCACCCGGAACACAGTCTCACCTCCCACCGCCAGGAATACAGTCTCACCTCCCTCCACCCGGAACACATTCTCACCTCCTTCCATCAGGAATACAGTTTCACTTCTCTCCGCCGGGAATACGGTCTCACCTCCCTCTGCACGGAATACAATCTCACATCCCTCCACCGGGAATACACTCGCACTTCGTTCCACTGAGAGTACAGTCTCACCTCCCTCTGCCAGGAATGCAGTCTGACCTCCCACCTCCGGGAGTACAGTCTCACCTCTCCTCCGCCAGGAATACAGTCTCACCTCCCTCCACCCGGAACACATTCTCACCTCCTTCCGCCGGGAATACAGTCTTACCTCCCCCCGCCGGGAATATAATCTCACCTCCCTCTGCCGGGAATACTGTCTCACCTCCCCCAGCCGGGACTGCAGTCTCACCTCCCCCTCCACCAGAAATGCAGTCTCATCTCCCTCTGCCAGGAGTACAGACTCACCTCTCTCCGCTGGGAACACTCACTCCCCCTCTGCCAGGAATACAGTCTCACCTCCCACCACCTCTCTCCGCCAGGAATACAGTCTCACCTCCCCCCGCCAGGAATACAGTCTCACTTCCCCCTGCCAGGAATACAATCTCACCCCCCAGCTCTGCCAGGAATACAGTCTCACCTCTCCCTGCCAGGAATACAGTCTCACTTCCCCCTGCCGGGAATACAGTCTCTCCTCCCACTGCCAGGAACACAATCTCTCCTCCCTCCCGGAACTCAGTTTCACCCCCTCTGCCACTGACTGAACACAATCTTAACTCCCACCGCCGGGAACGCAATCTCACCTCCCAACACCAGGAACACAGTGATGACATTGGACAGGCATAAGATTGTGCAGTTTGCATGTTGTTCCTCCAATTTGCGGTCTGATTCGCTGTGGCAATGGAGGAGGCCAAAGATGGTCAAGTCAGTTCACTCCTTCAGTCTTTAGAATGGCTGCAGCAAAGATGGATGAGTTTTGCTAATATCTTTTAGCAAGGTCTGCAGAGCTTTGTCCTTTCCAAAAACAATGGGTTCTAAGCTTCATTTTTACTCTTGAGATGAGTATAGTTCCATTATATTGCCTCAAATTTAGCTTTGAAGGTTTGATTTGTGGAACACCACCTTGACTGACTCCAGATCTCGTAGTTTACAAAGTTGTACAAAGCACCATTATCCACCTGGCACTTCACATTCACTGCAAGTTCTCCTTTTGGCAGTCACAAACCAACTTTTATTTTTACAACTGATGGTGGAGTTTGATGGGGAATGAAACATTGGAATTTTCCTCCAAACTCTCTTCCTCTCCATTTTTTGCATATTTCCAGCTAAAGCTTCTTGTAATTAAAGCATTCATTTTCCCAGGAAGTTCATGCTTGTCTTTTTTTTTGGTGCGGCATCTTGCACATCTCCACTTGTTGTCTGGATCTTTCTGCTGGCCCTTCTACAAACAGAGAGTTCAAACTGAGTCTTCAAAGCTTCTCAGCTCTGTGATGAGGTCGAGAATGCATTACAGCTGTTAACACCTTTTTCCTCAGTGCTGATAACAGGGTTGCTATTCTTATTTATTTAGACTTCTTATTAAATTTAGAAAGGCATTTTTTTTCTCTAAACACATAATTTTGCAGCCAAGACTGCAAAACTTAATTCTGTCTCATTTCACCTTTGATTCCCACAGCATGAGTGAGTGGAAAATTCACAGCCATCCTGACTCACCAACTAATTGAAAATAGCAAGCTGCAGTCTGAATTCTTCCTCGCTGCTACTTAAATTGCTGGTTCTCTTACAGTTGTGAAAATCGACACGATATTAGTTGGACATGTCTTGTAATGTGTTTTAGTGGCTTTGACTTCTAAAGTCAAAGCAAGTTACAGTGTGACTGTGGTCATGTTACAATGTGCTCATACATTTCTCGAAACATATTATGCTTGGCTTGACTGATCACATTAACAATCTTAACAACAAAAACCCAAAGAATTGCAGATGCTGGAAATCAGAAACAATAACAATCTTGTCTGAATAAAAAAGGCATGAAATTAAATCTTGGCACAGCACATAATCTGAACTCACATTTCAATGTAATGCAAAAATTGTGCTTTATCTTGACAGGTCATGCGTCAGGCAGGATGTTAAGCTGAATCCCTCTCGGACAGCTGCAGCTGTTCACTTTTTATATTTATGATCTGGATGAAGGGACTGGGGGCATTCTGGCGAAGTTTGCCGATGATACGAAATTAGGTGGACAGGCAGGTAGTACTGAGGAGGTGGGAGGCTGCAGAAAGATTTAGACAGTTTAGGAGAGTGGTCCAGGAAATGGCTGATGGAGTGCTAGTCCAGGATTCTCTAAAGGTTAACTTGCAGATTGAGTTTTGATGAAGAAAGCAAATGTAGTGTTGTCATTTATCTCAAGAGAGTTGAAAAATTAAAGCAGCAATGTGCTTCTGAGACTTCATAAAGCTCTCTTTAGGCCCCATTTAGAATACTGTGTCCAATTTTGGGCCCCACACCTCAGGAAGGACATACTGGCACTGGAGTATGTCCAGAGATTCACATGATGATCCCTGGAATGGTAGGTCGAACATACGATGAATGGCCGAGGGTCCTGGGATTGTATTCATTAGAGTTCAGAAAGTTGAGGGGAGATCTAATAGAAACTTACAAGACAATGCATGGCTTAGAAAAGGTGGACACTGGGAAGTTGTTTCTGTTGGGCAGGGAGACTAGGTCACGTGGACACAGACTTACAATTAGAGGGGGTCAACTTAGAACGGAAATGAGGAGACATTTCTTCAGCCAGAGAGTAGTGGGCCTGTGGAATTCATTGCCACGGAGCGCAGTGGAGGCCGGGACGTTAAATGTCTTCAAGGCAGAGATTGATAAATTCTTGATCTCGCAAGGGATTAAAGGATATGGGGAGAGTGCGGGCAAGTGGAATTGAAACACCCATCAGCCGTGATTAAATGGCAGAGTGGACTCGATGGGCCGAATGGCCTTGCTTCTACTCCAATGTCTTATGGTCTTATGGTCTTTGATTGGCCTATAATTTCCACGATTATCCATGTTGCCCTTTTTAAACAAAGGAACAACATTGGCTATTCTCCAGTCTTCTGGGACCCCGACTGTGGCTAATGAAGGTACAAAAATCTCTGCCAAGACCTCGGTAATTTTCTTTCTTCCCTGCTCAATATCCTGTGATTGATCCTGTCAGGCCATAAGGAGTTATCTACCTTCATATTTGTCAAGCCACCCAACACCTTCTCAATCCTCATATCAATTTACCCGAGATTAACAACATTGCCCTTCGTAAGCTTACCCATATATATGTCCTTCTCCTTGATGAATACCAATGCAAAGTATTCATTAAGGACCTCATCCACTTCCTCTGGCTCCATGCATGAGCTCCCTCCTTTGTCTTTGAGTGGACCTACCCTTTCCCAAGGCTACCTTCTTGCTCCTAATAGACGAATAAATTGCCTGGTGATTCTCCTTAATTCTATTTGCCAAAGATGTTTTTTAGTCCCTTTCTGCTACCAAAGCGGACAGCATTTGGCTTTGCATGGCATCTTGCTGTGTGAATACTGGCACTGTCTTTGTCGACAAAACAACTGCAGTTACATTTCAAAAGTAAGTATTTGAGCCTTAAAAAACAGCCATACTATCAAAGATTAACACTTTCCATTCATCAGGACAAATGCAAGAATGCCAAATTTCAAAGGAATAAAGCATTTAAATTGTGGGAGGAAAAGTGCATGATTGGTTGGCAAGTCAATTTTGATTCATCATGCTGGTACAATGGTGAGTGCTCCAGGAAATTACTGGGTCACATACTTTTATTTCATTCTCAAAAGGTGCAATATCTTGACATGTTCCTTTGTCCTAGATGACAGGCCTATGAATATATACAGTTTTAGCAAACCTAAGTGAATCTTAGTTGTGAGCCCGACTGATTACAGTAAACTAGTTGCGAGTGTAACTGAATTAATGCTTAATTAATTGAGGCTGAAGTGTCTTGTTGTGTGGAACAGCTACAGGAGAGGATTGGTCGACTGTCTTTATAATAGAACGCAGTAGAGGGAGTTTGGCTGTATCTGTAACTGTGAAATACCTGACCAGGAAGTGCTTGAGGCTGACAATAAGTTCTTGTGCTCTTTGCTTTGCAAGATTTTAACAGTAGCATCACCACTTGGAGAGTAACAATACACCATCATCCTGGGGTAAGTGGAGATGAATGAGGCCTCACCAGAGTCTGGAACATCTGCTGTTGTTCACTTCCCATTGTCAGGTTTATTTTCTTCTGAGGTGGAGTGTCATGGGTTCAAGCTCCTGTGCAGTGTCTTGAGTGTTACATTTAGATGGAAACTCCAGTGAGATGTCCCTCAAATAATGACTGTCTTCTCAGTGGGATGCATGAGATCCCATCACACTGTGGAAAGAATTTTGTACCATGTCTTTCAAAACATCTATTCTCAGACAGCAACTCCAAAATGTTATTGACTCATTATGACAGTGCAGCGTCTGAGAGCTTGCTGTGTGTAAATTGGTTTTGGTTCTGATCATGGTAACTTCATTTCCAAAGTATCGCATTGACTACAAAGTCAGCTTTGACATTTCCTGAGTGAGTAAAAGATACTCTGTAAATGCAAGTCCTTTCTGTGAATCTCTTTATTGCCCATTTACTGTAAAAATATAAAAATAAGAGTGTGTCATTCCCCAATGCAAATATAGCTCATTTTGATGAACCACAGAAAACCAGAAATAATTAGCTAGTTTATGTTTTTGTATCGTTTTGAGCTGCATTTGGATTTGAAAAGCTGGATATTGTTGATTTATTCAAAACCTGGGAATTAAAATCAGCTTGATGGTATGAGAATCTGGGATTACATCTTTGCTAACGAAACAATATTTCACATTCTGAATGCATGAAAAGGTCAGATGTGTGAACAAAGAATTCCCAGGTTAATGCAAGTAATTTTCCGCAATCAAATTGACTCATTTCATTTAGTCATTCTGCATTTTCTCATAAGATTTTATATGTAATAATAGTCAAAAATAAATGTCTTTAACATTAATTTAAAAGTTAGTGTTGCTGACGTGCTATGGTAAATGTTTCCATAAGGTCTGTGAGGTTACAGAAAAATAGCTTGTGTTTCTTACAGTACAACCGTGCCTTTGATTGAAGGTGATTTTCTTACTCAGAGAACAATTTGAGGTGTCTGGAGATTGTGAAGATGCTATAAAAATGTGAACCTTCAGTGAGAAGTTTATTGGTAAGCACGCACAGCTTGGTAACAGTATTGATGCCATTAATTTCTTGTAGATCAAGAAAAAGGCTATTGCGGTAGCAATTGCCCAGATTAAACTTATCCTGCTTTCTGTGTACATGATACATGTGGACCATATTCCATTTTGTTAGGTAAATGCTAGTGTTGTAACTGTACTGGAACAGCTTGGCTAAGAGAGTTCATGTATTTAGTATTACTGTTTGAGTATTGCCAACACCCGTAGCCTTTGCTGTATCCAATGTCTCCAACAGTTTCTTAATACCGCATAGAGTGAATCGATGCTGGAGACTTCCAAAGAAGGCTGAGATCAATCATCCACTCAGCACTTCTGGCTGAAAATTGTTGCAAATGCTTATCAGTTGTATGATTGTGCTGAGCTCCCCATTATTGAGGACGTAGGAGTATCTGTGGAGCCTTCACCTCCAAGAAGTTCTCCTCCAGGAAATCGGTGGCTCCATCACTGGGTTAGTAATCCAGAATGGCGAAAGTGAGTACTGCAGATGCTGGAGATTAGAGTCAAGATTAGAGTAGTGCTGGAAAAGCTCAGCAGGTCAGGCAGCATCCGAGGAGCAGGAGAATCGATGTTTCAGGCAAAAGCCCTTCATCAGGAACCCCAGGCTAATGTCCTGGCAGATAGTGAACAATGAATTCAATAAACGAAAGATGGGCTAAAATGTTCGTCTAATGGTGACTACATAACTACTGCTAATTGTTGGAAAATCCCAGTTGGTTCCCTAATATCCTCTACAGACGAAAACTGTCACATCTGGTCTGGCCTACATGTGGCTCCAAACCTGCAGCAATTTTGTTGACTCATAATGCCCTCTGGGCAATAGGGATGGTCAATAAATGCTGACATGTCCAGCAATGACCACATTCTTTGATTAAGAAAAACAAGCATTACCTCTATTTACAGCTGGATATTATGGGAATTTAGCTCTTTGAGCTGAACCTTAGGTTGGTGGGATTGTCTTAGCTCTGTCTATCACTTGCTGTTTATGCTGTTTGACATGCAAATAGTCCTGTTTGGTAGCTTCACCAGGTTGACACCTCATCTTCAGGTATGCCTGGCATGTCCTCCTGCACTCTACATTGAACCAGGGTAATCCCCTGACTTGATGGTAAATGGTTGAGTGCAGAATTTGCCTGGTCATGAGGTTGCAGATTGTACTGGAGTACAGTTCTTCTGGTGATGATGGTCCACAGCGCCTCCTGGATGCCTAGTCTTGAATTGTTAGATCTGTTTGAAGTCTGTTCCATTTAGCACAGTGATAGTACCACACAACACGATGGACGGTATTATCAATGTGAAGGTAAGGCTTCGTCTCCACAAGGACTGTGCAGTGGTCACTCTTACTGATACTATTGTGGACAGATTGGTAAGGATGAGGTTGAGTATATTTTTTTCTCTTGTTGGAGGCAGGTTGGGCCGAAGGGCCTGTTTCCACACTGTAAGTAATCTAATCTAATCTAATCAGTTTAGTACTGCTGCCGAGCAACTCTTGGGAGTGGATATTGAAATGCCAGGCACAGGGTGGTATGTGTACAGAATGAATTGCCAGAAGAAGTGGTGGAGGCTGGTACAATTACAATAACTGCAACATTATATGACCAGCAGGAGGATTCCTTGCCCATCTTTGATCTGATGCCATAATACTTCATAGGATCAGGAGTCAATACTGGGGACTCCCAGGGATTCTTCCTCCTGATTGTATAAACTGTCCCGCCGACATGACATGAACTGCAACATTAAGAAGACAGCTCTCCATCATCTTGGTGAGAGTAATGAGGGAGGAACAATAATTGCTACTTAGCCAGAGAAACCCACATGTGCTGAACAAATAACAAATGAAAAGTACCATTTGGGAAGGGAAATGTTAATTCTGGGACCTTGCTGTTTTTTTGTCAAAGTGTACGCTGTTCAGAAATTGCAATTGTATAAACGATAAGAATAATGTCAAAGACACTTTCAGGGTGATGCAGTCAATCAGTGCCCAGGCTTCAGTAATTAATGGCCTCATGGGAACATCTGGCACCAACAGAGCCATTCTGATTTGGAGTGATAGCACCATTCCTTCACTGCCACACAATCAAAATCCTGGAACTCTCTTCCTAACAGCACTGTTGGAATTCCTTACACCAGATGGATTGAAGCAATTCATCAGTAAAGTAATGGAAGGTGTCATCAACAGTGTTGTCAAGCTTCAGCTGTTCAGCAATAGCCTGCTCAGTGACACTCATTTTGGGTTCCCTCAGGGCCACTCTGCTAATGACCTCATTAAAACCTTGATTCAAACATGGACAAAAGATCTGAATTCCAGAGGGGAGGGGAGAGTGACAGCCCTTGAGATAAAGGCCACATTTGACTGAGTGTTGCATCAAGGAGTCCTAGCAAAGCTGGGTTTCAGAGTGCAAACACTCCTCTGGTTGCAGTCATACCTGAAACGTAAGAAGATGGTTGTGATTGTCGGGATGTGGGGTGCAGGGGGGAGGGGGGGGGTCAATCATCTCAGCTCCAGGACATCTCTGAGTTCTTCAGATTAATGTCGTAGCCCAACCATCTTGAGGTGCTGCAGCAGCAATGGCCTTTCATCCATCAAAAAGTCAGAATTATGGAAATTTTCCAATGATTGCACATTGTTCAGCACTATTTGTGACTCAATACATGTTCAAATTCAATGAGATCTGGATAATATCCAGTCTTGTGCTGACAAGTGGCAAGTAACATTACACGACACAAATACCAGGCAATAACCATCTTTAAGTGGCATCACATTGTCAAGCATTCACTGCCTCCACCACCCAAGCTCAGTAGCAGCAGATATGTTATCTATAAGATACATTGAATAAATTTCTTAGTGAGCAACTTCCAAACCCATGAGCACTTCCATCTAGAAGGACAAAAGCAGCAGATACATGAGAACACCACCCACTGCAAGTTTCCCTCCAAGTTACTCACCATCCTGACTTGGAAATATATCGTTGTTTATTCACTGTTGCTTAGTCAAAATCCTGGAATTCCCTCCATAACAGTATTGTGGGTCTACTTACAGCAGACAATCTGTAGTAGTTCAAGAAGGCAGTTCACCACCACCTTCTCAAGGGCAACTGGGTTTGGGCAATAAATGTTGGCCCAGCCAGCAACACCCACATCTCATGAATGAATAAAAATGACAGAATTATCTCACCAATAAGGGATAAGCAACAAATTACTAATCTTGGCAGTTTTAGGTTGGGGATAACATATTTAAAGCGGAGATGTGGAGAAATTACTTCTCTCAAAGCGTCGTGAATCTGTGGAATTAACTCCCTCATGTGCGAGGAATGCTGGAAAATTGTGTAAATTTAAGGAGGAGAGAGAGAGAGACCTTTAATTCGAATGTGTTGAAGGGTAGGAAAATGAAGGCGAGGCCAAAGTGAGATCAGCCAAAATGGCAGCCAAGCTGGCACTGGATGGCAGAGCAGAACTGCCTCCCCAAAATTGCTTACTGTTAGCAGGAAATGTTTTGCTTCAGGATTATTGCTCAGGGAGATGAAAATCTGTTTTGATTTGCGATGTTTCCACCCCATGTGGCATAGCTGATTCTAAATTAAATTAATTTATCAAGCAAAGAGTGGACTTTTCTTGGAAGCAGTTGGCTCACTAAAATGACTGCCATTCTGAATAGACGCTAGTCGATTGACAATATAAATGCAGGTAGGTGGAAAACATCTGATGCTTATATCAGATTTTCTACAGATGGTTGGCAAAAATAAAATCCGACATCTAACTTTCTACATCAGCTAATCTAAGTTCTTGTTCGGTAACTGAATGTAAATTAAGGCACTTCATCCTACAACTTCTCATCTGTGTAAGATGCCTCTGGCATGAAGTTGAAATGATTGGCATTTTATATCAGTAAATATTTAGTGTATTGAGCAAAATGGATGAAAACTGTGATAAAAAAACATTTTCGAATCTGAATCACAGTTATTTAACTAGGAATTGGCAGCACGATATCTTAGTGGTTAGCACTGCTGCCTCACAGCATCAGGGACCTGGGTTTGATCCCAGCCTCAGGTGGCTGTCAGTGTGGAGTTTGAACATTCTCCCCATGTCTGCGTGGGTTTCCTCCCACAATCCAAAGATGTGCTGGCCAGGTGAATTGGCCATGTTAAATTGCCCATAGTGTTAGGTGCATTATTCAGGGGTAAATATAGGGTGGGGGAATGGGTCTGGATGTGTTCCTCTTTGGAGGGTCGATGTGGACTTGTTGGGCCAAATGACCTGTTTCCACATTGTAGGTAACTTAATCTAATCTAGGAACTGCACCTTGTTTGCCCATTCCATATAATGCGATTGACTCTGAAGTGATTTTTTTTGCGCTGAAATATAGGTACAGCAGAAAGTCACTCTGCTGAGGGGCTCTCAAGTAAGAACACCTCAGCCTTTCAATGAGACCATGAGTGAGCTGCACCCCTTCTCAAATGACCCTGTTAGTTAACTGAAAATCAAGTCTGCATCATCACCAAAGGTAATAACATTATCAATTTTCCCAATTTACTTGTGGGATGTGTCCAGATCAGATTCATTTACTGAATAAGAACTCTTAATAGTTACATATAATTAGATTTTCAACACAGGTAAACAACTATGACATACATCTCGACATACTAAAACTCCAATGCCCTCCTAAAATCCTCCTACACACACACACACACACACACAGGCAATATGGATAGAGCAGAAAGGAAATCCTGAGGAAGCAGTTCCATGTCATTAAACCTCAAAATTTGATGGAAGGGTTCCTTTTTTTTCACAAGTCATACAGTAAAGAAACAGACCCTTCGATCCAACCAGTCCTTGTTGAACAATGTCCCAAACTAAACTAGTCTCACCTGCCTCTCCTGGCCCACATCCCTCCAAACCTTTCCTATTCATGTACTTATCCAAATACTTTTTAAACATTATAATTGCACCCACATCCAACACTTCCTCGTGAGTCTTTCAATTCTCTAACATTTTCCTTTGCGTTTTCTCACTGCTTCGCAAGCGGCACAGAGTGATTGCTTCACAAATTATAATGTCTCTGACGTATTGGTGAAACATAATAGCTTACAGCGGTTGAAGAAAATAACTATCTTTCTTCAGCTTCAGGTATTTTCACTGGAGAGAGAAGGGGAACAGGACACAGCTTAAAAATACGGGGTAGACCATTTATGACAGAGATGAGGAGAAACTTCTTAACGCAGAGAGTGGTGGCTGTGTGGAATGCTCTGCCCCAGAGGGCAGTGGAGGCCCAGTCTCTGGATTCATTTAAGAAAAAGTTGGATAGAGCTCTCAAGAATAGTGGCATCAAGAGTTATGGAGATAAGGCAGGAACAGGATACTGATTAAGGATGATCAGCCATGATCATATTGAATGGTGGTGCAGGCTTGAAGGGCAGAATGGCCTACTCCTGCACCTATTGTCTATTGTCTATTATCTGCCCTTCCTGAGTTTAGAAGGCTTCTTTTTGTATTTTTCACAACCACAGGCTGTTCAGCTAACCTGGATCGATCAGAGAGTTGTTGTCAGACTGATGACCTTTGGCCTTCATGATTGACAGCAAGTGCACAAACCAATCAGCTACTTGATGCTGGCCAAATCTCACCTTGTGCAGCCTAATTTCACCTAATCCCAACTGCATGCAAAGCAGAAATGCAAACACAACATACAATGCGTTCCAACAATATTCTTTTTAAAAGTACACGATTCCCTCCTTAGTCTTTTGCTGCAGAACATTCCTCCAACTCAGACCACAACCATAAAATGATGGGTGTTTCACAATCCACCCCGCACCATATCTTTTCATTCCTGCAGAGAGACCTCGATTATCTGAATGAAATGAACGGGCACTATTTCGCTCGGATAATTGATTACTCAGATAATCGATTTTATCTTAAACAGGGAAAGCCATACTGATCTAATACTGTGCTCTACTGGTGAATTTGTTTAAATCCATAATTTTAATGAGTCTGCCATTTAAACACACATGACAATAAATTCAATTCAATTCAATCTTTACAGCCTGCAGACTACAGGTTACAATGAGAGGAACTAAACCCTTACCATGAAATCCCAGCATTAACAAGGTCCTGAACAGCTTCTATCCCAAGGCCATTGAGAGTATCAGTTTCCGGAAACTCAGTCTCACGATAAAAAGACGGAGGCCACACCTCGCGCGTGTGTTTAAGTTCTCGGCCTTTCTTTTTAACGTGCCGGGAATACTGAAAAACACTTACTTTTCCAAAGGGCTGTGTAACAACCCTTACCCAAAAAAAGTCCACTCACTGATACTTGAGCTGCTTGCGTTTCTTTGTTTTTGCCATCTTCTTCAGTACAGGTAAATCGAATACACTTACCTCTTTGATGTAATCTTTTTGTAGGACCTTGAAATCTTCAGATAATCCAATATTCATATAATCGAGGTTCGGATAATCGAAGTTCCTCTGTATACAGATTAGAAAGAGATAACAAGTACAGTCTTGTGGGATGTGAGAAAAATAGTGTTACTTCTGCAATTCCATTTACTTATACAAAGTAAATGAACTCCCACCAGTGTGTAATTGTTTTAGCCAAGAGCTGGGTCAACAAGAATGGAAACTATGTGGAGAAAATACCTAATTGTTTTTGTATTAGCTAAAATTGTATGCCAGAATGAAACGTGACTGCAAAACAACGGTAGATATTACAGACAAATAGATAAGATGCTGTGAGGGGAGGAAGTTAAGCTAGATACCCCTGTACAAACAGTAGGTATAAACATCTGTTTCCCTACTTTTACAGAAACACAGGAACAAACCCCAATTAAAAGGGTCATAAGGATCAGTATGGTAGGGGAAGGTACAGATGGAGGGAGTAGATAATGATGAAGAAAGAATATGCTTAACAATGACTTACAGCGGGATGAGGTCAAACGGCCTTGTGAGGCCAGAAATAAGCATTTTGTCACAGACAAGGCCGGATAAGGCAAGAGATAAACAGGAGTAATGGGTGCCGGTCTTAGGGAAGTGGAAGATGTAAACAGGGGAGGAGCAATGTAAAACAAAAGAAACCAAATTATATAAATGTTGTGTATTAATTGAATTTGGGGTGTGTATGTCCCTTGCCTTATAGACACTGGACATCACACCCTCTTGTCTCGGACTGAAATTATTGAAGTGTGTGAGCTTTGTTTCTCACAGTCTTAAAAGCCACAATTACTCCCAAGCATGCACAAGTTTTCAGGGGAGAGATTTCCAGATTTCTAGCAGCCATATTTGTGCAGTAGCATGCTTCCTGAGTTTCTAAATGCTGTTGGAAATTAGTTCCAATGAATTTCTGTGTTTGTTTGCTACAATATTGTTGTCACCAGAACACAGTACATGCCACCCTGAAACATTGGACTGAAACATAACTAGTTCTCATTCTGACTGGCAAGTCGTGAGAAATTAAATAGAATGAAACACACACTGTGGAAAATAGAAACTTGCTTTTCAAAACTGGGCAATTTGATTCATAGGGAGCTTCTTATGAAGAAGGGCTCATGCCCGAATCGTCAATTCTCCTGCTCCTTGGATGTTGCCTGACCTGCTGCGCTTTTCTAGCAACACATTTTCGAATTTGATTCATAGCTCTTCTTGTGTAACATGCAAAATGCCAATAAGATACCCTGAGAAGGTTAATGGCCCCAAATAGACATCACCCTAGAGTTTGGATTCATCATCTCGTATACACGAACAAAAATCATTACTCTGAAGAAAGTCAACCAAGACTGATTACTCAGTGTTTCTGTAGGCTAACAGCCACTGGGTTCAAGAAACCTCTAAAGAAAGCAAGCCCTTCATATTTTATTTCCCAAAATAACCTGCTTCAAAAGCATCGCCATGGTAATGCTGAAATAATTTACTTCTAACTTAATGAAGTTATTTCAGCTTTTGATATTTTAAGTACCGTCAAACAAAATAGTTTTGGAAATCCCGTGCCTTTAATAATGAAGTTTGCAAACGAGAAAATATGAACAACACTGAATCCCAATTAAGAACATTTCGCAAGGCCCTAGATTTTCTCACTTTGGACAGAATGAGGTAAACCAGGGATTTGATAAATCTAATTGGTGGATTTGTGATGTGACCCACCCCCTCAATTTTCTGACAACCCATTAACATTCAGGGTATACATCAATGATATGAATCGTGCTGCTGTATGAGGAAGCATGTAATTAGGAACTGCTGCACAAAGATCTGAGGAACAGGCCAGCAAAGAGAGTATTTTCTCCCAAGTTATGTCTTGGCAAGCGCAGATACATTTTAAAAAAGAAATGTGCCAACGTTCATTTGAATTTGTTATTTAACCAGCAGCAACTGCTCCTGGACTGTTGTCAGGGGTGTTCAGGTAAAGCAATACAACAATAAAAAGCTCTTACAAGTTAGTTCCCAATCCTTTCTGACAAGAATTAAATGTTGTAAGTGCACATACTGCTCATCCTTTTTGTAATATCATGAGCATGTCAATAGGTTGGATTGACAAAAAATTGGATGAGATGTTTTTGTTAGACTGTCTTCAACATAAGAGATCTTTAAAAACTGCCCCCTTCATTGACAGACCGTTAAGATGGCATCATTCTGAAGATCAAAGTTTTGAGAACCAACAGGTTACCTAATTCACCATGGGAATCAAAAGCCTTTTGTTCGTTTAAAAAAAAGCCCTGTTTGAAATATGATTCGATACTGAAGAAAAATCCCATTCTGTTTTATGTTTTGGTGCCAATTTTCTTTGAAGTGAGATTCCCTAATGTGTTTTAAAAATGAGACAAATTATTCTTTCTTCAATGCTAGCGGGTGCTTAATTCTATCAGCCTAGGGTATGCCAAGATAAAATGCCAAATAAAGTTATCAGTCTCCACGTGAGCAGTTCTAGTCTGTATTTTGTTGATGAGAATTATAACTGAAGTAGGTGCCATTACATTTCCACATGACATATTCATTCATTGCATTCAGACTTGTGATGACAAGTCGGGCTGTTTTGCCTTGGTTCTTTGTTGTTGTGAGCTTAGTCAGGAAGAATTCAGCTGTATTGATGTTAATAATTGTCACAATGTGAGTTTTTTCTGCATGTTGTCTTCTTTCGTACTAATAGATCCCCATCTGTTCTCAACCCTTTTAGTGTGCACTTAGAATCATGATCCTAAAAACTGGGACAGGGATGGAGCAGGACAGTGGGTTAGCACTGCTGCCTCGCAGTGCCAGGTACCTGGGTTCGATTCCACCCTCAGACGACTGTCTGTGTGGAGTTTGTACATTCTCCCCGTGGTTTCCTTCAGTTGCACCAGTTTCCTCTCACCTTCCAGGGATGTGCAGGTTAGGGGGATTGATTATGCTAAATTATCCATAATGTCCAGGGATATGCAGGCAAGGTGGTTAGGTATGGG
Source organism: Chiloscyllium plagiosum (assembly GCF_004010195.1). NCBI lineage: Eukaryota > Metazoa > Chordata > Chondrichthyes > Orectolobiformes > Hemiscylliidae > Chiloscyllium > Chiloscyllium plagiosum. Next base: position 72,984,194 of record NC_057724.1, on the reverse strand, counting down.
GAATGCAGGGTTATAGGGTGGGTGGGGGACAGTGGGAAAGGGTGGGATGCTGTTCTGAGGGGGAGTGTGGTCTTGATGGGCCAAATCACCTGCTTGGTAAAAATGAGGACCGTAGATGCTGGAAACCAGAGTCTAGATTAGAGTGGTGCTGGAAAATCACAGCAGGTCAGGCAGCAAATCACCTGCTTGCGCACTGTTGGGATTCTGTGATTAGGCAATTAGTAAATTTGCCTGGACATTGTGTCCAAAGATACAAACGGTTAAAGAAATTTGAGAGCTTAACTGTGCATCCATGAGACCCAAATTCAATCCATGTCAAAATCATGAAGTGCTGGAGATGCACATCAGGTCTGACAGCATCTGCAGAGAGAGAAACAGAGCGAACATTTCAAGTCCAATGACTCTTCTTCAGAACAAAACTCATGTCAAATGCTGAATTGGGCAAGATGCAGGGGAAATTGACTGGAAAGTTTTTAAGAGTGAGTGTCTTCAAAGATGTGCAAGGCTGGAAAAGAGAATGTTTTGAAGACAGAATCATGATTTATTTGTTGGTACAGGAGACAGATAGCTTTAACCTGCCTGTGATTCAAATGTTAGATACTGAGTGATTGAATATTTTGTTTTTTTTTCCATGCCAGGATCTCTTATACCATAGAGTGAAACACTACAGAAAAATGTTAGAAGGCATAAAGCATGACCACTGCCAAACTGAATCTTTTTTTTCTTTCTGTTTCAATATCTACACAGTGTTCTCTACATCGCCCTGCAACAAAGGCTGGACGTCCCTTACATGGAGGATGGCTGATACATGCGCCAACACAGGAAAAAGGAAATAGGATGATCTGAACTTATTACACCTGGACCCAATGGCTCCATTCCAATCCCAAAAAAGCTGTTGTATTGGCAGTAGACTTGACAACAATACTTCCAGATGGGAATTCCATGCTTCCTTCCAAAGAGGTAGGCTTACCCTTGACCTCAAAGCAAAGCACCTAAGGATCAGCTGAAACAAAAGCAGAAATGGCTGTATCAACACAGCAGGTCTGGCAGCATTTGTGGAGAGAGAAACAGAGTTAACGATTTGCGTCCAGTGACCCTTCTTCAGAATAATGGATAAGATTCAGAGTGACCTACCCTCAACTTCATTAACATTGGACAAAGAGACAAGACCAGGGCAAATCTAGAGCAGAAACCCTTTGGAATGTCATGTGTGCCTAAACACTTTGCTCTTATGAACAGGAAACAAGAGTAGGCCATTTGGCCCTCTACTCTGCCATTCAATAAAATTGTTAGAGACAAAAAACCTGCAGATGCTGGAATCCAAGGTAGACAGGCAGGAGGTTGGAAGAACACAGCAAGCCAAGCAGCACCCATAGATGGAGAAGTCAACGTTTCATTTGTAATCCAGGGGGTGGCCATGGGCACTCAGATGGGCCCTAGCTACGCCTGCCTCCTTGTTGGTTATATGAAACAGTCCCGCTTCAGTACCTATGCAGGCACTGTGCCCCAACTCTTCCACTGTTACATCAATGACTGCATCAGCTCAGCATCCTGCACCCAGGCTGCCTGTCAACGTTCAGTAAAATTGTGGCTGTTCTGATTTAAACCTTAATGCTACATTCCTGCCAGCTTCCAATAATCTTTCATCCACTGGGCAACAAATAATCGATCTGCCTTTGCCTTAAAAATATTCTACATCCTCTGTCCTTTGAGGAAGGGGAATCCAAACACTCCCATCCCTCTGAGAGAAAAAAAGTTTGCTTGTCTCTGTCTTAAATTTTTAAACAAGACCACAAGTTCTAGGTTTTCCGACAAGAGGAAACATCTATTCAGCATCACCCGGTCAAGTCCCCTCAGAACCTTAAATATTTCGATTCAGCCACCTCTGGCTCTTTTGAACTCCAGAAGATCCAAGACTCGTCTACCTAGCTTTTCCTCATCAGGCAATTTGCTCTTTCTGGGCATTATCCAGTCAACCTTCTCTGAACATCCTTCTGCATGCATGATAACCAATATTGTATACAAGATGCAAGGTACAGTCTCACCAATGCCCTGTGTAACTAAAGCATAACCTCCCTATCTCGGCTTTCAATTCTATTTGCAACTGACTACAACATTCTATTAGCCTTCCGAATTATTTGCTGGGCCTGCATGCTAATCCACTGTGACCGTGATCCTCATCTACTCTGTTACAGCATACTTCTCTGACTTGAGATCCTGCAATCTGCAGCCAGAGAACACAGATGTTACCAGCGACAGGGACACTTAAGCCCACCTTGTCACACGTGCTTTTTGCCAAGAACATATAATGCTCCATAAAATGGGAAACACCATGGGCAAAGCTGACATTCTCTATTCACAATGGTCTGAAAATCACCCCATTGAAATGCTTAAAGTCGCTCTTTTCATACTGGGAGGTAACACCTAATAATTGTGCACTTGATATCAACCCATTAACTAAACAGATGAAATTGTGAACCAGTAAAGGACCCACTCTTCATTCATTGGGGCAGCGCGGTGGCTCCAGTGGTTAGCACTGCTGCCTCACAGTATCAGGGATCTCAGTTCGAATCCAACTTCCAGCAAACATCTGTATGGAGTTTACACGCTCTCCCTGCATCTGTATGTGTTTCCTTCGGGTGCTGTGGTTTCCTCTCACAGTCCAAAAATGTGCAGGTTTGGCGATGAAGGGCTTGTGCCTGAACCAATGACTCTCCTGCTCCTCGAATGCTGCCTGACCTGCTGGTGCTTTTCCAGCACCACACTCTTGACTCTGATCTGCAGTCCTCACTTTCTCCCAGGTTAGGGTGAATTGGCCATGCTAAATTGCTCATAGTGTTCAGGGACGTGTAGGTTAGGTGCATTACTCAGCAGTAAATATAGAATAGAGGATTGGGTCTGAGCAGGTTACTCTTCAGAGGGTCTGTGTGGAATTATTGGGTCGGAAGGCCTGTTTCCACACTGAAGGGATTCTATGATAATGGCTCCACACCAAAGGTTCCTGGTTCCCACATCCATTAACAACATTGGATAGCACGCCACTGAATCTGTCGAGGGCAGAGATGACATGACCATCGGCTGCATAAGTGGTAAATAAGGGAGAACCCAAAGTGTGATTAGTGACCAACTGTACAGTCTATGGAAAACAGTGCATTCATCCGTCCACCAAGATCTGTTTTGGAAGGTACCTCATATTTCCATTAGGCATCTCAAAAGATTATAAAATGGATACAATCTTGGGTTATAGCTCTTGCTGTAAAAACATCATCTTTATTTTATCCTTTCATCAATTTTGAGTTGAAGATGTGACTGGGAACTGTGAGATAAAGATGACTTTTTGACTGAGTTTTGCCTGACCTGCTGCGCTTTTCCAGCAACACATTTTTAAGCTCTGATCTCCAACATCTGCAGTCCTCAGTTTCTTCTTTTTGACTGACTGCAATGGTTTGTGTTAAAAAAGAAAAGACCAAACATGCTTTTCTTTATTTTCCCCCCCATTTATACTTACTTTTCCCCAGCACCCATGTTGTGTTTGTGCAGGTGTCGGACACAGTGAAGAACAACAAGTGTGTAAATCTTTATTTATTTTCCACCACCAGGAAGAAAGGAAACACCAGAATGGCCAGTGACATGCAGTGCCCTTCTCAACAAAGGGCAATGTTGGGTGATCAAAACGTCAGAAGGGAGGGCAAGGATTGAATCAAAATGGGGTTGGAGGAAATAAAACACTCCACTCCCTGTGGTGATCACCTCTCCCTTAAAACCTTGATGGTGTTAGTGGTCACCATGTGCTCCTTCTCCAGGAACACCCGGGCTCCAACATAACCATGGGAGAGGGGCAGGCAGTCGGCCCTAACGGCTCCCTCCACGGCCTGCTGCCTGGACCTGGTGATGGTCAGTTTGGCCAGGCCCATGAGCAGACCCACGAGGAGTTCCTCTGACCTACTCTCCCCCCTCCACACCGGGTGCCCAAAGATCAGGAGCGAGGAACTGAAGTACAATCAAAAACAGAGAAGGTTTTCTCAAAAACCAAAAAGGGAGTGCAACCGCCCACACCCAATATATACATGAATGCTTTTGTTTATGCATGAAGTCAGACCTGGGAGTTAATTGCACATTGCTTCCTGACTAAAAGGTTCTGCAGATGTTTCATCACCGAGGAAGCACATAATGTTTAAACGGACAGCAGAAGTTGGCTATTCTCAAGGTCATTTGGTTCCAGCAAGTCTGGAAAAGACTAATCTCATCTGCTCAAACAAATGTTCATGGTAACTGGGACCTCATGGAAGAGATAAATCAACTAGGCAAAAGTGCGGACTGCAGATGCTGGAAATCAGAGTCTAGATTAGAGTGGTGCTGGAAAAGCTGCCTGACCTGCTGTGCTTTTCCAGTACCACTCTAATCTAGACTCGTGGGAGAGATGGTCACTCTGTCAGAGACGGTCAGAGTTTGAATTGGGATTTGGACTGTGTTTTCAGTGAAAACAGCAGTCTGGTGGTTGATGCTACAGCATGAAGGTTTAAAAGTTCCCTGCTTAGCCTCCCATAAGAAGCTTGTGAAAGCTCAGAGAATAGAAGACCAAACCTTTTTCTGAGCAAACTGTAAATGTGACCCTGATTGACATCTTCAGAAAATCAACCAAGGAATGCACATCAATGGAACAATGCATCGTGACACCCACTTACAGATGATCCGGCCAGTTTTGTTATTGCCTTTTTTTTACTGTGAGTGTCTGTCCTTTGTGTGAATGGAGCTGAAAACCAAGATTCTTGGGTTTGCAGCTAGAAAAATTAGATTTACTTCGTTGTTCAATTTTGCTCACTAACATTATTTCATTTTTAATAAATCGCTAAATTAGATTACTTTACAGTGTGGAAACAGGCCCTTCGACCCAACAAGTCCACACTGACCCGCCGAAGCACAAACCACCCATACCCCTACATTTACCCCTTACCTAACACTACGGACAATTTAGCATGGTCAATTCACCTGACCTGCACTTCTTTGGACTGTGGGAGGAAACCGGAGGAAACCCACGCAGACACGGGGAGAATGTGCAAACTCCACACAGTCAGTCGCCTGAGGCGGGAATTGAACCCGGGTCTCTGGGGCAGCAGTGCTAACCACTGTGCCACCGTGCCGCCCTAATATTTTGTGTAAGCTTCAGGCTAGTGTCTGGAATCGATTATTCACAGAGGTTAGGATTGTTTATTCCTGAAGTTTGGTTAAGAATCAGTGTAGTCAGTGTTTTGAAGTCTCCAATTTTACTGTGTTGCAAATACAGGAATAGAAAGGCTGACGTGGTTTGGCTGTCTCCACGTCGTAACAATAGCCACCCAGAATGATCTCTACTTCTCAGACAAATGTAGCACTTTTAGCAAGCCAGAGTTATTCAATTACAAAACAAACATTTATTGCTTGATGCGAATCTGCAATGTGGCAGCACATACAAAACAATCCTGAGTGTGCTAATAGTGACACTAACAATCAAGTTGAGATAATTAGCCAAGCTTGCAACATGGTTGGAAGTAGAATACATTTACACAGGCATCTTTTCTCTGTAAGCAAAAGGAATATGGCTAAACCTCACGTTCTTTTGAAATCCCCATGGAGACAACGGCTCCCCATTGCTTTCTCCATGGCAATGCCTCAGCCAATCAAAATCAATTTACCAATCAATTAGTATCCCTTTTGTACCTTATGCTAAATTGCTCTGATCATTTGTAAGTCATCACTCTTGTGTTTGTCCTGATGGGTGCAAGACAAAAAGCTTTGGCAAACTTCCTCCCTGCCTTCAGCAATATTCTAGTTCTGGGTGACCAGCCGACTGCTTGCAAAGCAACAGCATGGAAATCATATGAAGAAAAATCCAGTCAGGGAACAGACTTGCTTTCATTCGATTTGTTAAAATGAGCTCAAATGTACAGCAAGTCAATGAAACAAGGCTTATGTATAACAAGAGAATAATCGAATAGCAGATGTTTAATATTGTGGTAGCCTCATCTCTGTTGGAATTCGATTCCAGTCCCTCATAAATAATTAAAATTAATCAACAATAGCTGAGTAACACTCAACATCAGATGTGAAACATCAGTATATTTCCGTCATGTGCCCATATTCCCTACAAATTGCCCTAAGATTAATATCATGACTTTTGAGTAATGTTATCATCGCATTCTTACATAAAGCCATTCAGACAGTGCCTATGACACAGTGGTAGTATATCTGCCTTTGAGACAGGATGCCTGTGTTCAAGTCCTATCCTTTTCCAGAAATAACATTCTGAGCACGCTGATAAGAAAATATTGAAGTTAGCCTTTGTCAAAACTAAAGCCATTCATGTCTGTGTATTGATGTTTGGGAGAGGCACAAGCCTCCTTACACCTTGCTTTCATTCCATTCACCCCCCCCCACTTTCTAGATCAGGTGGGGGCTGGGAGTCAGGCAGGGATCTGACTCCTTTATGATCCTGGTGTGACTGCAAAAATATTTTCAATTTTATAATTAATTAAAATGGTTTTTCAACCCTTTGCATTTTCCTGAGTAACTGCCCAGGTATGTACATTGGAACTGTGCAAAATCTTTGACTCTAATTCAAGGTTGGAGTCTTTTGAGCTAATTTCAGATGTGAGGCAATTACCCATTGGAGGATTCAACTTCCCAGCAATTCCCACAGAGTCAGAAGAGAAAATGCTGGAAAATCTCAGCAGGTCTGGCAGCATCTGTAAGGAGAGAAAAGAGCTGTTTCAAGTCTAAGTGAGCTTTGACAAAGGGTCAGTTAGACTCGAAACGTCAGCTCTTTTCTCTCCTTACAGATGCTGCCAGACCTGCTGAGATTTTTCAGCATTTTCTCTTTTGGTTTCAGATTCCAGCATCCGCAGTAATTTGCTTTTATTCCACAGAGTCAGCACTGTTCAGCTGTGGTCCAAATATACAACTCCTGTATCTGTGATTGTTGCTACGTTCTGTTGGAAGATCTGGGTCAATGTATTTATAAAACTGTCAGCATGAGGCACTATAAGGACAGAACAAAAAAATGGACCTTGCTCATGGTTAACGTAGCACATAGACCAGCACGGTGTAGGAACAAACCACCATGACTGTGCTGACCATGATGTCATTCTAAAGTAATGCCATCTATCTGCACATGGTCCATTATCCTCTGTTCCACGTTCATATGTCTGTCTAAAGGCCTCCTAAATGTTGTGCTCGTATTTGCTTCTAGCACTGCCCCTGCACTCCAGGCACTTACCATCCTCCGAGGTAAAGGAGTACTGGATGATCTTAAGTTGCATAAAAGTACATAAGTCAATTGGACCTGATCAGCTGCATCCCAGGACATTATGGGAAGCGAGCAGAGATATTTGGTGAGGTGCCGGATGATTGGAAGGTGGCTAATGTTGTGTCATTATTTAAGAAAGACTGTAAGGAAAAGCCAGGGAACTACAAACGAATGAACCTGATGTTGGTGTTAGGTGAGTTGCTGGAGGGGTTTCTGAGAGGCTGGATCTCCATGCATTTGGAAAGGAAAGGACCGATTAGGGATTTTACCTGCACTCTGCTCAATCCAGTCTACTGAGCTCACTGCTCACCATGTGGTCTTCTTGGTGCTGGGGAGATGAAATGGAGACAGGTGATCACTTTGCAAAACAGTTACATTCTGTCCATAAAAATGATGCTGAGCTTCCTCTGGCCTGCCACTTCAACATGACATCATGTTCCCTGACCAAAATCTCAGTTTGGCACTTGCTGCAGTGCTCCAGAAAAACTCAACACAAGGTACAAGACCAAGCTGGGATGGCACGGTGGCTCAGTGGTTAGCACTACTGCCTCACAATGCCAAAGACCCAGGTTCGATTCCAGCCTCAGGTGACTGTCTGTGTGGAGTTTGCACATTCTCCCCATGTCTGCATGGATTACTTCCAGGTGCTCCAGTTTCCTCCCACAGTCCAAAGATGTGCAGGTTAGGTAAATTGGCCATGGAAAATTGTGCCTAGTGTTCAGGGATGTGTAGGTTAGGTACATGAGTCAGGGGGAATGGGACTGGATGAATTATTTTTCGGAGGGTTCGTATGGACTTGTGAACATCCTGCTTGGAAACCCTGCAGCTATCAGGACTCAACACCCAGTTCAATAGCTACAGGGTCTAAGCACCTCCTCCCATGTCCTTTGCCTACCCTCTTACCCCAGGCCCTGTCATCACATGGGCAGCTTTCAGCACAGCCAATCCCTTTTCACCAACTAACGGTCCCCATTGTCAGCTTTTCGTTTTCCCTGGCTTACCATAATACTGCCCTTTATATGTCGAACTGTCTTTTTGTCCCTCTGGGTTCTGTCTTATCCCTTACTCTTTTGCAGACCCCCACTCCCCCATCCCCACACCATCTTCAGCAGATATGCCACCCAGCTGCTATCAGTTCTGAAAAAGCATCATGCACCTAAATTATTGGCTTTGCCTTCTCTCCACAGATGCTGATGGATCTGCAGAGTTAATGGAAAGATTTGAGCTAGAATATTGTCCTTTCATTGTCCTGCCTATCCACAATTTTGTGCGTTAATGCAGCCAATTATCCATTATTGCTTAATCAATAATGCCAGACATCTGTATGGTCATTTGCCTGGCTGCTATCTGGGTCAGCATATTCCATAAGATTTAATGTACTGTATGTCATTAAAGTTCTGTTCAGTCAGCCATAGTTTATAGTCACACATAAAATCCATTTTTATTGCCTTTAGAATATTCATAGATCTGTATTTAATTATGAAAGAAAGACACACATTTATAAAGACTTTTATTAGTTCAGAATGTCACAAAAAGTTTAACAGCCATTGACATATCTTTGAACTAAGTGCAAGTCGATGGGTTTTAAAGACATTAAATACCACCCATTATCACTATTTAAAACTGCTTCAAAGATTGAGGTGACACGGAGGCTCAATGGCGAGCATTGCTGCCTCACAACACCAGGCACCTGGGTTTGATTCCCACCTTGGACCACTGTCTGTGTGGAGTTTGCACATTCTCCCTGTGTCTGCATGGGTTTCCTCCCACAGTCTAATGCTGTGCAGGTCAGGTAGATTGGCTATGTTAAATTGCCCATAGTGTTCAAGGATGTGGAGAGTAATAGGGTAGGGGAATACATTTGGTTGGGATACTCTTCAGCAGGTCAGTGTGGACTTGTTGGCCCCAAATGGCTTGTTTCCACGCTGTAGAGATTCAATGTAGGCACAGCTGACTAGACCAGCGTTAGCCAATCCTGAAGTGTTTCAGTCCATCTGGTGCAGTGCTGTTAAGGGAGGATAGTTCTCGGATTTTTGACCCAGCGATAACGAAGGAATAACATTGTAATTCCATGTCAGATTGTAGAGAAACATAAAGGTGAACCTGCTGTTGGTGTAACTTTTGGAACAAAGTAAAAACTTGCAGTAGCTACTTCGCACGCAACAGACGGCCAAAATCTTGAACGAAACATTCACGCAAATATTTGATTTTAGGTGAAAACCGAACAAACTGCGGGTATTGTAAATCAGAAACAAAAACGGAAATTGCTGGAAAAGCTCAGCAGGTCAGGCAATGTCTGCGTTGAGAAATCAGAGTTAACGTTTGGGTGGAGTGACCCTTCCTCAGAATGCCAGACCATTCGATCTTTGGAGACAGTTGAGGGATTATAAAAATTGGTTAAGTTTCTGTTACTCAGGCATTTACACAATGCCTCATCCAAAAAGTACAATTTCTTGAAATCCAGATCGAAACTTTCAGCTGCTTTTCATGACTAAAACTTTGAACCATATTTAATTACCATGAGAGCTCAGTGTTTTTGAAGAGATTCTTAAAGCAAACAAAGAGAAGAAAAGACAAAGTAAGGTAGGAGCATGATTAGTGATTGGACAGCACTTGCTGAACAGTCCTGAGTAGTTAAACTATAAACTCATTTTAGTTAGTCCAATTTCTAATGCGCACATTTATGTGTTGGGAACCAGTCTTTGTAAACAAGAAGATGTGACCTAGCCTTGCACCTATATCAAACATTAGAAACCTTATCATTCCTGGATTCGCAATCACAATTTCCTAATATGAGCACCAAAACAGGAATTGCTGGAAAAGCTCAGCAGGTCTGGGAGTGTCTGTGGAGTGAAATTCAGTGACCCTTCCTCAGAATTCTGTTCTGGACTCGAAACGTTAACTCTGATTTCTCTGCACAGATGCTGCCAGATCTGCTGAGCTTTTCCAGTAACTACTGTTTTTGTTTCTGATTTACAGCGTCCGCAGATCTTTAGGTTTTTCCTAATATAGGCAGTCAACAAATTGTCAGTAATGTTTCTGAGAGCTTGTTGAGAGGCAGCAGTTTTGATATGATGCATTAGTTAATTAGTTAAAGTAAATATACAATGGAGACAATTGGGGATGATTCACTTATGCCAAATGACAGAAAGGCTGCGGTCACAGAATCTCTCAGTCTTGTCAAAGCCGTGATGCTTGGCAACTTTTCCTTCAGTCTCCCTCCTCCTCTTCTGGTCCATCTTATACCTGGAGAAGACAGCTCTTTGAGGACAGTCCAATGAGGACCACTAGATAAGGACTCCTTGCTGAGCGCTCCCTGAAAAGAACTCCCCACAGGGAACTCCCCTCTGTCTCAGACACTTATTGTCATTCCATTTGTCTGGGGAAGGTTATTTTCTCTGTGTCAGTCAATTGTCGGAACCTTTTTGCCAATGGCTACTCATGCACCGAGTAACCATTGTCCCCTTGGCCCTCTTTACCTGAGGGTTAGTTCAACATTCTTTCTAAGAAAAAATACATGTTATTTTGGAAAACAACACACTGATACTAGGACACATTTGGTGCCAAATAAGTTGTTGACACAAGTTCAGTGGGCAGCGTACCCCCTCTGTTTCTTATAATTCTCCCCTTCTCTTTTATTCTGCTCAGTTCCCTGGAATGTGAGTGATACTGGCAAGGTCAGCATTTATTGGTCACCTCTAATTGCCTGTGAGAATGTGGAAAGGCAGTGTGGTGAGCTGCTTAGAAAGTTAAGTCCAGTTGTAGCAGCAGCACATATGAGGGACACTCCGTTTTACAATGTTTTACACGGCGACTTACAAAGAGCTGGAACTCATCACCTAAAAGATTAAATGGTAATTTTCAGAAAGAAATTGGATAATCATTGAATGAGATAAATGTTGAAGACTCTGGGGAAAGAGAGTGACATGCCATTAATTGGTTAGCACTCTCAAGGGAACCACTCGGGTATAAAGGACTTAATGGTTTCTTTCTGTGTTGTGAGCTTTTATAGGCAGCTGTCGTACGGTGTGGTAGAAGAGTTTGGTTTATTTGAAAAGCACTGTGCCCTGATAGTATTTACTAGTCACAAAGATCAAATGAAATGTTTCCATTACCTTGAAGGTGTGGAAGCCTGTTGCGTCTTCAAGAGGAATAATAAGGCTGTTTTACTGGTGCGGCCTAAAAACCTGCAATGACAATCACATGGTTTAAGGGATTCCAATCCAGCTAGGTAAAAATCCGTGAGACATTTTCCTCACATATAAAACCTGCCAGGCGAATGGATACAGCTGTCTTCACAACGTTAAGAAATTGTGCACAAGAGGCGGCAGGACGGATTTGGTTGTACTTCCTGTGAATGGTAACAGCATTGGAAGCAATTGGATGCAAGTTAAACCAAATTTTCCACAAGCTCAGTTCCCTGGAATGTGAGTGGTGCTGGCAGGGCCAGCATTTATCGATCGCTTCTAATTGCCTATGAGAACGTGGAAGGGCAACGTGGTGAGCTGTTTACAAAATGAATCCCTCACGAGACGGTTTCAGAGGGCAGCTGAGAGTCAACCCCACTTACATGATGTCACAACTCACTGAGGTTGGTGTGCTGGAAATCAATCCACGACTCCTAGAGTCGTCACACTTGCAAAAATTATTTAATCAAATTACCCAATATCCCCAGTTTATCTGGCTGAAGGTGTTTTCTTGCCCTTTTTTAATCTTTCTGTAAGGGAATACATAAGCTAGATGCCAAGGATTTTATTTTATTTTTTAAGCACACAGGTGGGAGAGAAAGAGAGAGAGAGGTGGAGAGAGAGAGAGAGAGAAAGAGAATTCTCCTTCACAGATTTAATGTTTTCTTCTGAACTGATGAAACACAAATTTTCATCAGTAGTCAATCAATCAAAAACGAATCAAGACATTGTTACTATGTTGGGCACTATTGAGCTCGCACACTGGTCCTGGTTGAAAAACTAATCAAAAATCTGTTACTGAGTAAAACAGGCCCAGGCACACTCCCAAAGAGGCTTCTCCCTCATTGTTTGAATAGTGAAATCCTGTAGATATAACACATGATAAGTTCTGGCAATTTGAATTTTTTTAGAACTCCACTATCTTTGTCTACAATCGGTTGTCTTAAAACAGTATATTTTTCTAATTCTTAACACATTGTCCAAAATAAAAGCAGCCTTTACATTGATCTTAGGACCAGGTTTGACATTCTTGCAGTGTCCTGATAAGCGGAAGATTAAAAGCTTTGGAGACATTCATTCTTTTCCAAAAATGCATTTTACTGCATTAGATTTGCAATATAAATGCAATCTGTTGCTATTGCATTATTAAGATAACCCCAGAGTCGGAGAGTTGTAACAGTGGTGTAATTACAGCCAGGCTTAGTGCCTGTCATTTGTCAAATGTCAAGTACAGGCATTAGTCCAATTGTCCAATTCCCCACAAGTCGACTTAAGTGAAATGTTTTTATAAAGAGCTTTCTGTTGTAATTCAATTTGAATTGTTGAACCAATAATTAAATGTTCAGCAGCAGAATGATTTGCAAATTGCTCAATTTTACCTTCACTTTATTGAAACTTTATTTTGAAGCATATGATTTCTCTGTAAATTAGTTATGTGCTTGCCATGACTGAATTTTTTCTAAATGCTGGGAATAAATAACTCATTGACAGTGAAGTGCAAGAAACAATTGAATCCTCTGTTAAAATCTATTCATTGCAAACAAGTTTTTTTTCCACACATTATAATAATCATATAGCTCTTTTATACCTTCCTTCATTAAGGCAGTATCAGGTCTGTCCTCAAAACAGAGACAAGATTTGTTTTGCTGTTGAGAACATGACATAGTATATTAACATAGAATTGTATTGTTATTCAATTCCAGTAACAGCAAAACAAACAATGAAGACTTGCATTTCTGTAGAGCCTCAGGATAAAAAGGCTCATAGACCCATAGTAATAGGTGATTCATCTGTAATGGGAGTAGATAGGCAGTTCTGTGGCCAAAAAGGAGACTCCTGGATGGTGTGTTGCCTCCCAGGTGCTCAGGTCAGGGATGTCACTGATTGGCTGCAGAGCATTCTGAAAGGGGAGGGTGAACATTGGCACCAATGATATAAGTAAAAAAATGAGATGAGGTCCTGAAAGCAGAATTCAGAGAGCTAGGAGAGAAGTTAAAGAGGAGGACCTCAAAAGTAGTGATCTTGGGATTGCTACCAGTGCCATGTGCTAGCCAGCGTAGAAATGAAAGAATAAGCAGGATGAACACATGGCTTGAGGGATGGCGTAGGAGGAAGGGGTTCAGATTTGTGGGACATTGGGACCAGTTCTGCGGAAGGGACTATTACAAATTGGATGGTCTACACCTGAACCAGACTGGAACTAATGTCCTTGGGGCAGTTTTTGCTACTGCTGTTATGGAGGGTTTAAACTAATGTGGCTGGGGGCTGGGAACCAGAAGGGAAGACTACTAGACAGTGAGGTGGAAACTAGAGATTGTAAGGATCACAAAGTTAGCATTACCAAGGGGAAGAGTAGGCAGAGAGCAGATGAACACAAAAGAACTGGTGGCCTGAAGTGCATATACTTTCATTCAAGAAGTATAGTGGGTAAAACAGATTAATTTAGGGCTTGGATTGGTGCCTGCCATTATTGCGATCACAGAGACTTGGTTGAAGGAAGAGCATGATTGGTAACTAAATGTTCCAGGATATAGATGCTTCAGGCAGGACAGGGAGAGAAGTAAAAGGGGGGAAAGTAAAAGTTGGAGAGGAGTTGCATTGCCGGTCTGAGATGATATCACGGCTGTGCTAAAGGAGTACAAAGTTAAAAATCACCAGGTTATAGTCCAACAGGTTATAGTCCAACAGGTTTAATTGGAAGCACACTAGCTTTCGGAGCGACACTCCTTCATCAGGTTATAGTGGAGGGCTCGATCGTAACACAGAATTTATAGCAAAAATTTGCAGTGTGATGTAACTGAAATTATACATTGAAGAATTGATTGTCTGTTAAGCCTTTCATCTGTTAGAATACAGTGATAGTTTCACTTCTTTCATGTGTAAATCACAAAACCCTTTTTTTTAAAGTTGCATTCTCGGGTTAGCTGTTAACAATGGTGATAGCTAGACAATGGATGAGAGTGATCCTAAGGGACGAGTACTAAACTGGGGCCGGAGATGTGTTGCTGGAAAAGCGCAGCAGGTCAGGCAGCATCCAGGGAACAGGAGAATCGACGTTTCGGGCATAAGCCCTTCTTCAGGAA